>NC_139344.1:36517876-36960376 GCF_055883805.1 Amblyomma maculatum
TGGCACATGTGCACTGGTCTTCAACTACGTCAAGTTCTCTGAAGAGGCATTCCAAATTGAGACAGATCTCATGTGGATCACGCTGTAATCAGGCTGTACAGCGCTCATTGTGTCGTCTTCTCGTCTTGTGCTCCCGTCCACGTTTTGCGCTGTTACCTCAGGATGGAAAACCAACAAGCCCAACCTGCTAACCAGAATGTGTCTACGCGCAGGGAGACGGTTTCGGCGTAGTCATCTGTGTGTTCCTTCAGTCCGATTAGGAGAAGGGGATTGGCCGCTGCAATTTGGTCGCCTTAAATATGCCACCACGGTTCCACCCCGCAACTTATTCGGAGTATTTCAAGCCTATAGAATGCAGATTTTTCTTTTAAAAGCCATGAAACATACGCTGGTTTGGCCGGTTCAGGTAGGTTGTACGGCAAGGCGGACACTATTTTGCGGTAGAGTACTGTAAAAAGATGACTAGTTAATTAAAATAACTAATCGACTTTTTAATTTTTTCATATTGAGGCACAACCATATATTGCGATATTGAAGGTCTGCAACACTGAAGGCGAGTCTAGATTATGAAATTTCTGAATCGGCAGTGTGGTTCAAAATGTCAAACCTGAAAATAAAAAGATTTTGATAGCATGCTAATAGCGATTCTGAAATTTAAAAAAAAAAACGGAAAAAACTGAACTCGCCTTTGATTTCGACAGCCTTCTATTTCGCAGTTTGATCAAGTGCCCTAAAGCAAACAACAAGAAAGTTGATTAGAGAATTTTAGTCCAGTTTTTTCGCTGTACTCTGTCACGTACAATCCGTACAATCAACCTACACAGAGTAAATTACGGTATAAATCGAAGCACAGTACCAGGCGAAAGTGTCTTCAAAAATCTGGATAGGGCTGGCATATTTGTTATCGTCGAGCGACGTTCCGAGACAAGTAACTTCATCCTGAACAGCGAACAAGGGTAATCTCAAGGTGTGGACTCAAATTCTTTTAACGTATGTGAGGACCACATTTTTTCAACCGGTGGACTGGGCTTTGAAGGTGCGGGGACGGGCACACTGCCGCATGTCTTGGGATGTTGCTACGTGTTCTTTGGATGCGTGAAGAGCCATGACATGAACACGTATGAATCCTCTGAATATGTAATATAGCCGAATGTTGTGAGCAAGGAGAATGGGATCGTAAAAGAAAAAAAAATGACAGCGGGATGTGAGGACCGGTACGGGTGTCCCACTGAGAAGCATTCTTGGGCCGCTGGTTTCTTATATTTTTATGAGCAGCTTCTTAACATTGATACAAATGCCTCGTTTATTGTTTACGCCTACGATGCTACGCGAGTCTCTTCATAACACAATGTGCGCCACCCTGTAATGAAATAATGAAATACTTCACGTACTGCACCACTTAGATTATAGCAATTATTCAGCCACAAAAAAAAAGAAAAAAACAAATTCTATACTTTAAGCTTGCCACCTCAAGTATTACCCATTTTGTTCGTAGCTCAGCCATTGATTTCATGCGCTATTCATTAGCTCCAGTTGTTAGTTTTTATGAAACACAAAGCGGAACGCACACACTCAACTATTAAAGGCCCACTGTCCACCCTCCGGTCGAAAATATTTTCTTCCCCGGTGACCGTGAAACTTCGTCCCCAGAACGCAAGGCCGCAAATGTTTTTGAAAAGAGTAGCTAATAACGCAGTTACAGCCACCCCAATCACCCGATCCTGTTGTGTTTCCCTCCTTCCGTTCCCTCGCAAAGGTTTTTCACTCTCCTACCCGGTCGTCTAGCCTCCGCAAGACAAATTCCCCTTCCTCCTCCGCGTTTGGCGGGAGGTGGGGCGTGGCACTCCGCCTGCGCGAAAAAGAAAAACAGAAAACGGGCGAGGGAGCGCGCGCCTCTGGATTCAGTCGGGCCGTGGCGAAGGAAAAGCGCGCAGGGAGAGGTAGACACCCATCCTTCACCCTCAGACAGCGAGACAGGCCAATGGACGTCACTCGCGGGAAGTACGTCATTACTGTGGCTCGACGGGCCAGCGCAGGAAACAGGGAAGCTGGCTTCCCGAAGGAGAGCATGAGAGAGCTTTGATTTGTATTTTCGTTGCTTTGCGGTGCGCGTGTCACTAGCATTTTGCACAGACTATCTCCTGTACCTGATCGAAACACTGGGCTCCTTCGCCTAAAAGGTCCTTCCATAGACAGTGGCCCTTTAATGAACTTTCGCGAGCAGTTGATATGCTACACGATTTGTTTCTTTGCATTTTAACTTGTCTAATAAATCTTATACAATTTTTTTTATCTACCGAATTAAGACCGAATGTGCACTAACTGTGAGTGTCATTTCTAACGAGCCCTACGGCTCTCTGACAAATTTCATTTTTTATGACCTTAAAGCGGCACTGAACGAAATCAGAAGTTAACCTATATCGATAATTTATTGCGTTCTAATAAAGAAATTACTCTCGCCAAAAACCGAGCTCTTGTGACCTAGAACCAGAAATTTTGGACAAATTCAGGGTAAAAAGTTTTCAATGTAACTTTTAAGTGCTTAATTTGGCACCATAATAATTTTTTATGGCATTTTGCAGACTTTGTTGCTCGTTGTGAGCGGAGCACCGACTTCTCAAGTAAAATCTTGCCACTTACCGGAAGCTTAGACCATTTAGATGAATACATTCGTAAAAACATCTTACAGTGTTCTATGTGTAGTTGCCTCACAGGTATTTTCAGAAGCACAGTTCGTTTTTTTATGGCAGTTCAGTGCTAGCGCTGAAAAATCTTCAAAAGCAAATTTTGTTTTGCTGCGCATCGGATGCTTAGATCACTCCCACCAACATGTGCATAACAGTGTCCCGGCATGCCCTAAATTTGCTTCAGAATTGAAAGTGGTATCCTAGTAAGCTGGACTTGAGTCCGAGAAATGGAATACAGGCCTCACCAACACCAGACGATTTCGCGAGGAAAATGCGTGCGTCTGCACCGACGTTTTAGAGCGGACTCCGGAGATAACCCCCATTCACTTAAATACGGTCTCAAACCGTCCTTTTCTGTAATGACGTCAAGAGTTTGACGCGAGGAACTTCAACTTTTATTTTTTTTTTTGCCAATAAATGAATCTTTTCTTACCGAACAAACGTCGACATAGCCAGATGTAGTCAGAGAATCAACTTTTATTTGAGTATTATTCATAATAATTATAATAATTTGCTTCACACCTGCTTGATCATTGTCAACGGTGTTGCGTTTTGTTGAATAAATGTAGTGTCTGTAAGATATCAATGTTACTACAATAGAAATGTAATGCTCATGTTTGTAAGGGTAAGATCTTGTCCGGCTCGAACTGTTGTCAGCCTCATTGTATTCGAGGCCTGCTTGTCCCTTAACTTTATGCATTTGGTTCAGAAATTGCACAGCAAAGGTCCGTTTATTTCCAATGGGCTCCTCGCCCAGAAGTTACTTAGATAGGTGATATGGCGGACATTGTCGCCCATAAAGCGCTGCCAACCCGTCAAGAAACGCCCCTCGACATGAGATGCTCTTTAAGATACGGGGTGCGCCATTTCAGATTCCTGTGGTATCTACCCAGCCAGTCGTGTGTTACTAAAACACAAAAGAGGCCTCAAACATTTTTATACTACATCGCATTCGCAGCGATTGTGCTCGAACCCCAGCGTGGATGCATTAAATGCACGGATTCTTTCCGCGGTGTTCATGATGAGCTTATGGAGACCGAGAGCTTCATTTTACGTGCTGCCTAGATTATAAGAAGGCGAGGTGCGTCCTACTCATTTCTTTCAAGAGGACAGAAGCGCCACATGATTCACTTTAAAAACACCGTTTACATTCGCCGAAACCGGTCACATGGGAGAGCTAGGGCTCCTTGTACTTAAATTTATTCGAGTCGAGTGATACCAGCAGCTGATGACTATGGTAGGTAATTGTGTACCAGGTCAATGATTTGAGATTTATTCTCAAGCTTAATATGCAAGTGTCGCTAACATGTGAAGCAATTGCCGGAAAAATAATTACAAAAATTATCTAACCAGCAGCTCACAACAGCTTCAACCCTTTATCTCGTTGTCAATTATCACAATTTAGAGAACAGGGGCGCTGACTCTAGGCTGGGACATCAGCCACGGTTGACGACCGGAAACCAGCCGCTTTCTGTCGAACCATCATCTGTAAATTGCACTGCTGTAGGTAACGCGAAGGCTTATAACCTTCTTGATTTGCACTTACCAGCTTAATGAAGAAGCCGTCGCTTTTTTTTTTTTAATGAGTGTGCCCGCCGACTAGGCCGAAATCGTTGAACTTAAATCGTGTAAGACATGCGCATGGTGGAATCCCTGGCTGAACTATGGTGTGAACACTCACCTGTCAACTGCGATCTTGGCAGCTTCGGATTCAAATGTGCAGTGGTTTTGGCAGTCCCTTTGATAAAAATAATGGTGGCAGCTGATGATAAAGCTGTGAAAGCGTCTACCACATGTTCTAAAGAAAGTTACGTCAAACAAGCATTCTATGCAGATATACTGCTGAAGTTAGCATCGTCCCCGTACCACCTCCGGCCGAAAACTGTGGAGTTTACGCGGGGACCAAGAATGCGACCATGTCGCTAAGAAGCGTGTGTTTCTCGGATGGGGTACCGTCTAAAATGGTACAGCAATTGCAAGCGTACTTCGAAACGGACACCCTCGTGGAGGTTTCGACACTTGTTCTGTCAAGTCTTCAGATCAGGGGACTCGAAATGCGTTAAAGCGAAACGTTTACCGTTGCCACATTTCTTGTATAAGATACGTTTCATGCACATCATCTGCGCATGTAATGCATTCATGTCCTCGCCCTGCTTCCTACTCTCCCCACTTACTCCTGAAGGACTTTGTCTAATTAGGACCTCCTATTTAAGGGATCTCCTATTCTCTGAGGTCTTAGTTGAGGCTTCCGGTGAAGATGTCATCATCTTTCTGATTAACATCACGATAGTTCTATTCTAAAAGCTGTGTCACCTATAATGTATTTCTTCACCCTCTTGAAAAGCTGCTAGAAGAGTGGCTGGTCCCCGGCACGATCTTTCGGCATTGGAGGTGACTTTTCCAGCTGTATGTGTGCAAAAAGGTCACCACTATAGAAAAAAAATACGAAGTGTCATTAGGGGCGGCAACGGACCTCTGATATTTGTAGCTGGCAGTAACTCACAGCGACATGTGGGCACTATTTAATAGCGTGATTATGACGCGCCATTCTCTCGCATCACCGCTGCCTTACTAGCGCGGACTTTAGGAGAGACTTAAATTACGAAAGTGTAAGGTCCACCCTCTTGCGTTGCCACAGGCGCCCCTGTAGTCATCCGCTGCACCTCTGCCTCGCTACGCCGCCGTCTTTTTGCTTGGTACGATAAAATGATCATGTCTACGTCGTCGCCGGGCTACCCTAGCGCGACACCCAAGCGTCCTCCTCTTCACCCTTTGCATCGCAGGACGGCAGCTGCTGCGAAATCCACGAGCACTGGTTTTAGGTTTGTTGTTTCTCCGGCCGCTCGCAGAGGGAACCTGGACTGAGTTCACTTCCGCCAAGCACTTTCGCTTCCGAATCGCAGCCGCCCGCCTGGGTGACGAAGAGATTAAGACACGAGGCTAAGAGCGTATTAGTAAGGCATGGGGGCAATAAACGTCTTGCGCCATTCGTGTCGGCGCTAACATCCCTCGTTAGCCCGACGCAGCGCCTATAGCGATGGGCAAGGGCGACACGGGGGAAAGCGTCACCACCAAGAATCTAATCAAGCTGGTAAGTGTAAGCTCTCCCAGCAGCGAACGTCACGATAGCGGATGGGTGATAAAGGGTGAGCAAAGTAATCTTTGCGCACGGGCTTGGGTAAAGTGGCGTGGGGACGCCGCGTGAATCGACCCAGACCTGCTCTCGCAGCTTAATTTGCTGGGCTTTTATCAAAGCCCATTCACAATCGTGACGTAAGCTGTTGGAGTGCACTGGCCTTGTCAAGATCTTGGTGATGACGGGGAAAGCAACTGCAGTTGAGTTTTTAAGGCGCCAGCATTTTTGACCGCGATGAGCGATTTCAGTGATGTGGCTGTGTTACTTACGCTTTGAGGAAAAAGAAAAAATCCTAAACAAAATAAAAACATTGGCGCATATTCGAACGCAGGAATTTCCCGTGAGAAGAAAGTGCTGAACCTCATAGTCGAGGCGGCACTGTCTTACTCGAAGGAAGGGTAGATGTGAACCTAATTAGTGTGCGTTAGGGATAGGAATGCAATGTCACGCAATATGAACGGGACATAAACTGATAGGACGGGTGTTCAGATGGCGGTAAAAATGATCAGGACATAGACAGTGATAATGAGGTGACAAGGGAATTGTGTGTTTTCATATGGCAGGACAGCATGCCTCACGAGATGGAGACATGGCCCTTTCTGTGAACAAAACGGTGGTGGCAGTGGTGCTTCAGTAGTTAATAGTGGATAAACTGTTGTGTTTGCAGTGGCCGACAAAATATACTTGCAGTGGTTTAAAAAATAACCGATCAGCGCGTTTAAACTTTGCTCTTGGAGAGCATGACATGTCATTTTTCTTATTCGTTTTCTCTTACTACCTGTCGGTGACAGCATCCCTCCATTTCCTCCCCCTACTTTTCTTCATTTCCCCACCGAAGCTTTATTCGTTCTCTTTTCTTTCTCTCTGGGCCACTTCGATCGGTGGCCTTCGACGGACTTCATCCATGTTACGGCTCATGCTGTAAAAAAACTGCATTTGACTAGCAGACGACACACACACATACACACACACACAGTCACACGCACACGCACACACAAGCGTCATGATGTTCGGAATGGTATACGCCACCGAGTATAATTTACGAACCCTCAGGTCGAATTGCGCATCACTGGATAGGAGCAGAACAGTTGGAAAACAGTGCAGCGACATACCTAAAGAAACATTAAGCAGTAACGTTCCGAGGCAGAGGAGATGCACTATGGATTAGACAGACATACCCGGGGAAATAATTAGGAATGATTAAATTCCCGGGAACATGCAACGTGGGGAACAAACAACAGCCGGACCATTCGGGTGACTAAGTGGTACACAAAAAACAAGAAAAAAAAATATTCGCAGGATGTTTAGTCTCGTGGCAGAGCAAAGTTAAGCGGAAGCTAAAGTGGTGCGCAATGCTGGTGCCAGTCGCTGCTTTTTTTTTTCTTTTTTTTTTTTAATTCTGGGTAGGCGTGTGCGCTGCCATAGCGCTCATGCCGCTACGCTAGTGTTTACCACCACTACTCCTAAGCTGGCGTGGAGCGTAGGTGTCCACCGAAAAGTGAGACAAACAGTGCGCCTTGTCTGAAAACAATGGGCTCTATCACGTCAACTTTTAGGCGATGCGTCCCGCCGCTGTGGTGCAGTTGTTATGGCGCTCGACTTCTGTGCCCGAGGATGCGGGATCGAATCCTGGCCGATGGAGGCGAGAAGCTAGGCGCCCGTGTGCTGTGCGATGTCAGTGCATGTTAAAGAACCCCAGGTGGCGGAAATTTTCGGAGCCCTCCACTACGGCGTCTCTCATAGCCTTAGTCGCTTTGGGGCGTTAAACCCCACAATTCAACCAATCAATCTTAGGCGGTGCCTAAGCGTCTTCGGCTTAATAAGCGGTATAAACTGAAGGTTGTACAGGCCTATGCACCTACATGTAGTTATGATGACCAGGCAGTTGAAAGCTTCTACGAAGATGTAGAATCGGCAATGCGAAAAGTAAAGACGCAGTATACTGTACTAATGGGCGATTTCAATGCCAAGGTAGGGAAAAAACAGGCAGGAGACAAGGTAGTAGGTGACTATGGCATTGGTTCTAGGAATAGCAGGGGGGAGTTACTAGTTGAGTTTGCAGAGCGCAATAACTTACGAATCATGAATACCTTCTTCAGCAAACGGAAGAACCGGAAATGGACATGGAACAGTCCTAACGGAGAGACTAAAAATGAAATCGACTTCATAATGTGTTCAACCCCCGCCATTATGCAAGATGTAGAGGTAATCGGGAAAGTTCGATGCAGTGACCACAGGATGGTGAGGTCCCGAATTAGCCTAAATCTGAAGAAGGAACGCAACAGATTAGTAAGAAAGAAACCCATCAACGAATTAGCGGTGAGGGGGAGGGCAGAAGAGTTTAGGATCTCGCTACAGAATAGGTTTTCAGCTCTAACTGAGGATGGCGACATTACCCTAGAGGCAAGGAACAATAATTTCAGAGATATCATTACTGAGTGCGCGGTAGAAGTAGGCGGTAGGATAGTTAAAGAGGATACCGGTAAGCTGTCTAAGGAGACGAAAGATTTGATTAAGAAACGCCAGAGTATGAAAGCTTCCAATCCAACAGACCAGATCGAATTGGCCGAGATATCGAAGCTAATCAATAAGCGCAAGGTGGCCGATATTAGGAAGTATAACATGGAGAAAATTGAGCATGCTGTAAAGAACGGGGGAAGCATTAAAGCGGTAAAGAAGAAATTGGGCATAGGCAAAAACCAGATGTATGCGATAAGGGACAAGGCGGGCAACGTCATCACTAATATGGAAAAGATAGTCAAAGTAGCCGAGGAGTTCTATACAGATCTCTACAGTAGCCAAAGTAGTCAGGACCGTAATGAGATTGGCGGTAGGGAAAAACAGTCAGACGTTCCACCAGTGACGAAGGACGAGGTCAAGAAAGCACTAGAAACTATGAAAAGGGGGAAATCAGCTGGAGAGGATCAGATAACTACAGATTTGCTGAAGGACGGGGGGGATATCGTGCTAGAAAACCTGGCCACCCTGTATACGCAGTGCCTGGTGTCATCGACGGTACCGGAACCATGGAAGAATGCAAACATTATCCTCATTCACAAGAAAGGGGACTCTAAGGACCTTAAAAATTACAGACCAATCAGCTTACTGTCTGTTACGTATAAGTTATTTACTAAGGTAATCGCTAATAGAATCAGGACAACCTTAGACTGCAATCAAGCAAAGGATCAAGCAGGGTTTCGGAAACGGTACTCTACTATCGATCATATCCATACCATCAATCAGGTGATAGAAAAATGCTCGGAATATAACCAGCCCTTATACATAGCATTCATTGATTACGAAAAAGCATTTGACTCAGTTGAAACCTCGGCGGTGATGCAGGCATTGCGAAATCAGGGGGTAGACGAGCCATACGTGAAAGTGCTGGAAGATGTATATAGCGGCTGCACAGCAACCATAGTTCTGCATAAAGAAAGTAACAAAATTCCCATAAAGAGAGGCGTTAGGCAAGGAGACACAATCTCCCCAGTACTATTCACAGCTTGTTTAGAGGAAGTATTCAGAGACTTGGAATGGGAGCAGTTAGGGATAAGGGTAGATGGAGAATACCTCAGTAATATGCGATTTGCTGATGACATTGCCTTGCTAAGCAACTCGGGGGATGAACTGCAAATAATGATTGATGACCTAGACAGGAAAAGTAGAAAGGTAGGCTTGAAAATCAATATGCAGAAGACTAAGGTAATGTTCAACAGCCTCGGGAAGGAACAGCAGTTTACATTAGGTAGCGAAATACTGGAAGTAGTAGGCGAATATGTCTACTTAGGACAGGTAGTAACCGCAGACCCGGACCACGAAAAGGAAATAACAAGGAGAATACGATTGGGATGGAGCGCATTTGGCAAGCACTCGCAGATTATGACTAGCAGCTTACCGGTATCGCTCAAGAGGAAAGTATACAACAGTTGCATCTTGCCTGTACTCACCTATGGGGCTGAAACGTGGAGGCTAACCAAGAGAGTTCTACTTAAGTTGAGGACAACCCAGAGGGCTATGGAACGAAAAATGGTAGGGGTAACATTAAGAGATAGAAAGCGTGTAGAGTGGGTCAGAGAAATAACTCAAGTTACCGACATTCTAGTAGAAATTAAGAAGAAGAAATGGACATGGGCAGGACATGTAGGGCGAAGAGAGGATAACCGATGGTCGCTGAGGGTAACAAACTGGATTCCAAGGGAAGGAAAGCGTAGCAGGGGGCGGCAGAAAGTTAGGTGGGCGAATGAGATTAAGAAGTTCGCAGGGGTCAAGTGGATGCAGCTAGCACAGAACCGGGTTAAGTGGAGAAATATGGGAGAGGCCTTCGCCCTGCAGTGGGTATAATCAGGCTGATGATGATGATGATGATGATGAAGCGTCTTCTAAGATTTCTTTACAGAAACAATGTTTCAGGGAAGCCCTTCATTAATCTTTAAATATAGGCTTTCTGAGGTGTGACGGCGGCTCCTATGGTTTAGTAATACTAGTGCTGCTGGAATGTTAACTGATAAGGTGATTAACTAAATTATTACAATTATCCCCCACGTGGTTGCAATCAGAATCAGAATTTATTCAATGCAATGACGAATACAAAGATTTGGTATATACAGGAGGAGGTCCCAAAGCCAATGGCTGCACAGGGGACCTCCTTTTACAAGTATGCGAAACAAAAATGATTCAGTACAAACAACAGCGGGTGAAAAACTGCAACTGTTATGTAATATAAATGTAGAACACAAAGAAATACAAGATTTCGTAAATATAAACAGAACATAAATTGCGAACATGTTATATAAACGTAAAACAGAGGAAACAATTGAATGTGGGATAAGTATTTATCAGTGAAAAAATATATATATTTAGCGCGATAGCAGAAAAGTACAAAAACTACGCTTAAAAGCATGAATGTTAGATGATTGCTTTATTGTGAATGGTAATGAATTCCACATAAATGAGGCAGAAAAATTTTGTAGCCATATCAGAGGGCAAACTACATATGGCATGCAAGGCGACAGAGACTGGCGAGGGGTCAACAAGGAGCAGAAAGGGAGGGAGGAGGGGGAGAACGCAGATGAAGGTGAACTGATTATTTTCTCCAGAACGCCCCATATATAGCTGTCGAAGTCAAGAAAAAAAAATATAAGACAGCAGGGAAAGATAGTGATCAATGAGGAAAAAAGATAAAAGAAAAAAATCTTAGAGAAGAGGCTGATCTCATTTGGTGAAGAAATGAAATGCTTATGGATCAGTTTGAGATACCTTTTTCTTCCTCCAAAGTAACCCATATGATGGCGATATTTAGTAATTAGAGGTAGAGAAGAATAGTATAGAACTGCAAAACTGAAGTTTTAAGTGCCATTGAGTGAACATGCATGTTTGAATACATGTTAATTTCAAAGATACTAATCTGAAAGAACACTTTGTCAATCAAGGCTTTACGTCCGGATAAATACAGCACATTATAATGAACGCTTCTTTGGCGTCGATCGAGCCTTACTAATGTAGCATTCATGAGGTGCTACTTTGTGTTCGGCTGTTTGCCTCAGGGTCCCCACTATAGGCCGACAGAATTATATTCCTTTTCACTTTCATAACGACGACTCACCTAAACAGTATGCTGCTACTTCTGTAGATAGTTCGCGTGAATACGCATATATTTGGTTATCTCGGCCCAGTTATACGCGAGAGCGAGTGCAGCATGCGGTACTTGCTGGCAGGAGGGCTTTTATATAGTTAAAAAGACACTAGGACATAGCATAGCACCGTTTTTGCTTCCTTTGATTCACACAAAACGCGAAAATGTATTAATCAGAACATAACGTAAGCGAAAATACTCACTTAAAATTCACCGCTTGCAGCTGTAATTGTTGGTGTGTGATGCTGTATTAATGACTGACTAGAAAGAAGAGGGATGAGCTGGTTGCTATGCCTGCCGCCACGGGAGTAATTATAGAAATAAAGTAAAAAAAAAATGGCTAACTAGGCAATGCTCTAGTTAACAGTTAGCGTGAGCCGGGGTGGCATCGGCGGCGTCTAGCTAGCTGCTTCACGCTGACGGAATTCCTACTCTCTCGTTCCAGTGCGGCCTTCGTAGCATTCTTGTACACGTTTAAGAAAATGTATAATCGATTAGAATCACAATTAGTCCATCTGAAATGTTACTAATTACAGTGGTCAATTAAAAACCCAGAAAAGTAAAAAAACATACAGTACAGTAATATATTCTTATTCGCTTACTCTTTATCGAACTTACTGTGATAAAACAAACTCGTTCAAACTGCTACAAACTAGTGAGGTTTACTTGAAAGATTTTTACATGTGGTTAATATTCAATAGAAGCTGTTTTTTTAATGCTGCCGCCAGAGATTTCGGCACGTTTTCTCGTGAAGACACCAGTCGCTACTGTGAACTCTCTTTCAATGTGCCTCTCCGCGGTGGCGCACTGTTAGGGCGCTGGACTTTTGTACCAAAGGAAGCGGGATCGAATCCCGGCCGCGGCGGCTGCATGCTTTTCAATGGAGGCGAAAAGCAAGACGGTCGTGTGCTGTGCCATGTCAGTGCATACTAAAGAACTCAAGGTGGTCGAAATTTCTGGAGCCCTCCCCTACGGCGTCTCTCATAATCTGAGCTCAGCTTTCGGACATTCCAATCCAATTCTAGAGGGAAGAGCAATGTTACGCCGCACGAACACCTTGCGCACTCGTCTGAATTTCAGCAGTGCTTGGATGCCAGTTTCTACGTTCTGTTTGATGCGTCGCGCTTCGTTGTTGGTACTGTGAAGAGGCGCTGCAGGTAAGGACGCTGAAAAGGTGAAAAAATCGCCTGTAGCTGTTTTCTAAGGAACATCAGATGCGGCTTCTGGTGTGGAGCCATAGCAAGGCCGGTTCAATTCTTCGACCAAAAGCTGGTGGAGCTCCGCCGAGAGCGCAACAAGGCCGGCAGACATGCTCACCGTCGTACAGCGGAACAATTTGAACAATCACGTCGCGTCAGGGACCCTTCGCTCCTGTAGCTTTTTTAGAGAGGAAGCAATTGATTACCGATAATCAATTTCAGAAAAAAGTAATGGAATTACCCGAAATGGTACTATTCGAAAAAGTAACCAATTGATTATAAAATTACACAAAAATGTAATTAATTACAAGTAATCGATTACGTAGAACTCTGATTCGTAGAACAGATTTCGTCAGAGAGGGCAGTTCTCATGTTTCAAGGTCCGTCCTCTATGCGTTATCGCTGGCGTCGCTCTTGTCACTCGATGCACGTCGGTTTTGCCGATCGGCTTCTCGATCGGCGCCAACCGCGGCCTTGTCTACGCCGACGTCGAGACTCTCGAGCGCGACTATACTAGCCATACTCCGCATCACCCGTAAGAAGTTTGCTGCAGAGGTAAAGGGAAGGGAGAACAAGATGCGCGGGTTCAGATCAATATAGTTGCCAGTGCAGCGTTGTTCTTGTGTCTGTGTGTGCTTCCTCTGTTTTGTTGCCTGCTCTGCTGTCTTCTTCCAAGATGTTAGACCAACTAGCTCAACCTTGTACTGTATTACTGCCCATTCAAATATTGATGAAGGAAGGTTCTGTGAGGTTATGTTTCGGGTAGCAATGGGAGCTTGCGCCGAGTTCTCTTGCTTGCGTCCGGGTACAGAACAGTAACGGACCGTAGCAACCGCTCAAATTTCAAACAGCAGCCTCAGTAACGATGCAAGATCAAAAAATGCAAAGCTGGCACTCTATATCAACGCAAACTACAGAAACAAACGCGACTATTAGCTTTTAAAACGCACAAATTCAATCGAGAGTCTGCTTCAGCAGCAGTAAGAGTAGTCATGTGATCCCACTTGCTCCCCTAGGTCGACAATAGCGCCGTTCGCTCCAGTGGTGGCGCTCGCGCACAATAAGTCCTAACCTTTGATTACTGATTAGTATTATTTCTAATTAGTACTAGTATTTTAGAAAACATCGATACATTTACTCTCTTACTTGGTTATATGTTATCGTTCTGCTTTTTGTGCGGAAGAGCTCTTGTACCAGCTGCTAAGTTTTTTCGTCAATGTTGTTCCGGTCTCTGCTAAGTCATTTTTACGTTTTTACAGTGCGTTAAATGAAGCAATGAACATATGAAGTTTTAAAGGCTACAAAGTCTTGAGAGACACTTCTAGTTTGCGCGGCAGTCACCCCGTGTTGATCGGTTCTTTTAATATCTGCGAGGGTTCCGAATGTTTGAAATACCGCCATTGATTTCCTATCGCCGCAAAATTAGTCCGTGCGAACTCTGGAAGTCGAATTCTGCAACGTGTTAAAAAAAAAAATAGTAGTGGGTCGCCAATATCAAGATCTTTGCGCACCATCTCACCGCACTCCTTAGGTCTTTCTTAAATACAGATAAAAATATTTCCTTTAAGTCCCGCAGAGTTCGCCATTAGCGGCCGGCAGATGGCGTTAGTCGAATAAATATCTACGAAAGTGGGGCATGGTTCCAGAAGCGTAAGAGCAGCGCACTGATATTCCTCGGAAAGCTTAGAGGTCCGTGAAAGTAAAACGGTTTGAAGGCGCTGTATTTGACGTTGCCCTCGTTTCAAATCATCTCTCACTGGGTTATGGTACGTTGAAGGACGAATTTTTCTATAACTACGAAGTTCATTATTTTGCGATGCTAGTGCACGTTAAAAAACCCCATATGGTCGAAATTACCAGATCTCTCTACTATAGTGTCCTCGTAGCGAATGTCACCTCGGAACATTCAACCACGTAAACTGTACCATTACAGTACCACATCTCATACCGATAACCGGAGAACGCCCACACTGTACAGGAGTTACTTACAGTTCTTAAAATAGAGGCCATTTTTGACCGGTCGGGGAGCATCATCGTCTTTCCGACATGTCCTGCCTAAATTATTATGCCACTTTGTTATTCCCTAATGGGAGGTTGAGATTTAACATAGGTTCGTTCTTCTTAATTCAACGCAGCGCTAATCTTGTATAGCACAACTTCTGGTTGGTGAGGCACTATACAGGTTCGAAGTGCTCCGTTCTTCTATACGGTGTCGAGGTTTCACCGTATACCGACGAACTATTGCGTCGCACAAGGATCAACAGTAAAGTGCATCATAAAAGCGCTTGAAATAACAGAACACATTTATCTTTCGGAGCGCGAGGGGTGGACTAGGGAAGGTCGCTGGCAGTTCATTGCCGCAGCTACGTTTGACCGTGCGACCGTTTTTGGGAGGAGAAGGACTAGATATTCGTCGGAAATAAGAAAGAAAATTGCGTGACACGCCCTTATGTTAAACGAGGCGAAGAACAAGCCTACCCCCAGCGGTAGATAAAATAGGTAAAAGCTGGCACCAATGAACGCGTCATGGGAGGAATTGAAGATGCGCATGCGAAGGGTATATTTTTCTGCGGCAGGGTAAGTTTCAGTAAGGCAAAGTTTAAAGTATAGCAAAGCGCTCAGCCGCGTCGAACGCCTCTTGTGTACGAGACTCTGCGCATATCTGCTGGCAGCCCTTTTTCAAGTTCGACACGCACCAGCTGGCCCAAGATGTAGCTGTATTGAAGACGCTACTGCGAAGTACCCTCCTGCATACCTCCTCGCCCTGAGAGCGTGCTAATAAGCCGATCGCATGGCTGAGTGAATGCACGCAGGCGCCGATAAACACGGATTCACGGCGGTCGTTAATCAGTCGTGCGCCACTTAAATTTCCCAGAGGCAGAACCGCTTCCGCTCGTTATACATAGACGAAACACGCGTGTTTTTATTTTTGTAATTTCCTTTTACCCTCTTCAATGCATGCCTGCAATATTTCTCTAGCCATGTTTTTGTGGCATTCAAGAGTGACTCACTTGGGTACGGGCGTTTACACTCGCTATCATTCCTCAAAAACCTGCGGCAGGCTCCTGAAATTTCTCGCGCTGTAATTAAAAAAAAAAAATACTGCTTTTTCTGCTCTTGTGTGTCACCGATAACGCTATATAAGCCAGAAATGTTTGCAGATTCTCTCTTCTAACCCTTCCCTCGCACATGGATGATCTAGAGAGGAGTGGCTTGGCGGCTTCAAAGGGGCACCGAAAAATTTCGTCGGCCACATGAAACACCTATCAGCCCCTAAGGCACCTTTCAAGCGGTATCATCCCGCAATAATTTTTCTAAGTGAGCAAGAGCAGAGAAATTGGGCGAAACATGTTGCCTGTGCTATTTTTCTGTGCTTGACTCTAACCGTCACCCCCAGGTGGCTGTTAGTGCTCTCCAGAGCTTTAGGACACAAGTCGTCTACACTTTGCAACTACTCGATCTGCATAAAATAATTGATGCAGACTAATGATTACAGCAGTTGGCTAGCTGGCTGTAATACAGTACGTGGCTTGATATGAGCACCATCCCTCGCTTGCTGGCCTCCTTACGGATCAGGTTTTCTGCTATACTTTTTGCTCTTAGGCCAATCTTTCCGAAAAAAAAAAAAAACAACAAAAAAACACGATGGTCAATGAAACGAGGCTTCTAAAAACAAATGCGTTGATATTTGAGTAATAGAACAAGCGTGTACCGCGAAACGTTCACCTTGGAAGCACACGGTCTGCATGCAGATATCTAGAGGAACTGTCTGAAATAGATTATTTAATTACCTTTGCAGTAAAACGTGAGGAAGTGTCAAAGTCTGTGTGCTTGTCCATGTGGCGTGATGAATGGCACCCTGTACACCGCCGAAGCGGTGTATCCTGTTTAACGTGTGCGCAGGAAACACCGTAGTGCAGATATTCTTGCTCTCCGAGTCTGTGTTGGACAGCTGCGAACTTGCCGAATTCCTTGTTCCTTTCTGCGCTGGTGTGTAAAATAAAGTGAGTTAGATGACAAGCAGCCTTGCTCTTAACGCTTAACGATTCAAGCCTCTTAAAACAGGTTTAAAGTCTCCCTGGGAGTTTCAAATGTATGGCACATATAACATTGATTTCCTATGTCTACTGGAACTATAGTCAGTGTGAGAGTAAGAACAAATGTATAGGTCCGGGTTTGCTGCGGCAAAGAAGAGTCGGCCATAACAATAATCGTGTTCGTGCAGAGGTTTGGCGTTTTGTCTAGTTTTCTTAAAAATATGCAGACACTATCACCATAGAGCTACGCAGTGGTCCCCACTGGCGGCCAACGGATGACGCTGATTGCCGATTTCCAGTAAAATCACTGGGGCTTTCGTGTTGAGAAAAACTGAGGACTAGTGGATGGCAAATTATGCCGTCTATATTGGCTCCTAAAAGCGTAGCATCGCAACGCATTCGGTTCCCGCCTCATCTCTGTTTATTTTATCTTCCATATACTGCGCACATCAGCCTACCTTCTATCGAATACTACAAAACAAAAAAAAAAAAAAAAGAATAGTCTTCAATCATGGAACATATTATGCATATGTAGCATTAGACTGCCACAGAGCTAGCTGCTTTTACCTTGCTTTCTTGGTTTTCTGTCCCTCCACCGCTTATAGCCTGCAGCGTGATTTCAAAACGGAAAACGAAGCCCAAAATTGCACATCGCAAATATCTCAAACATGCCCACCCGTCACGCTCACCATGCAATTCCTTGACACATGACCAGCCATTCAAGTCCATTTCTGTTGAATGAACCCGCAAATAGAAATCCGTGCCAGTGAAGAACTGGGCGCCAGTAACGACCTCCAGTGGTCAGTCGAACGCAGCATGAGCAACGCGCGCACAATCGGCCGCTTCGCCTTGTTTGCGGCTAAGGGTGGGAGTCGCGCAGGGTGTGAGAAGCGGCAGCGGAAAACAGTCGTAATTTTGGACTTCTTTGAATGTGCTTATTTGCAGCGCCCAGCCAAAGTTAAGGACCAATGAGGTAATCGCTAATCTCCTTATCAGGTAATGGCCAAAAGAATCGGCACAACCTATAAACTTCAGTCAACCAAAAACCACATAGGTTTTCGTAAGGGCTATTCGAAAATTGATCATTCACACTATCAACCAGTTCACAGACCTCTTTATACACTTCACAGCTTACGAAGAAGCATTAGGTTGTGCCCCACTCCCCTGCTCTGCAGCATTTTGCGATATTTTTCACAATTTCTTGCATGGAATGGTTAGTCCTCTTGTAAGCCGGTGGTGCTACCGTCCTTGGTGCTACCTTTGAAAAACAAAAAAACTATGTGCTTTGACCTCTTGTTACTACACTCTTAATCTGGTTCCACGTAGGTTCCATTTGGTATGTGGAACTAGATTAAGAGTTGACGCCAAAATGTGCACGTCCACTTGAGGGATGCTACGGCACTGCAAACTGGATAGCAAAGCGGATGCGTACTATAGTGTAGACTGAAGATAAAGCGCACGGGAAGACACACACAAGAGAAGAAGACAGTGTAGACGTATACCAGTTTACCGGACTCCTCCTACGCATGCAAACTGACAAGTGTGGAAAGGCGTGGCCTATGCCCGCGCGCCGCCTGTGTCCATTAAGCCGGATACGTATAAGCTAGTACGCCTGATGAAAGACTCCTATGGCAGCGGCTGTCATCGCCACACCAGGCCTTTAGCGATAGACTCTGATTTGCACGGGAATCGTCACTGCTGCAGCCGCGTCACTATACCGAATGTCCGTGCCAGAATATTTCAGTTACAGACTTTACCCCCCAGACAACCGTTTACGCTGTTGCCTGGACTGGCTCACGGTGGTGTTCGTTGCAACATCCGCAGACCGATGGCGAATACTACGCATCTACGAGAAGCGTCAAGTGCCAAGTGAGAACATATCATCTGTCAAGGGAGCGCGTTGGCGCTTCTAGAAACTATAGGTGAAAAGAACGCGCCGTACGTTCCTATGACGGCGTGTCAAGGGACGACCGGCGTGAGCGCAGCAGGAAGTCGTAGCATTGCTTTACGTAGCATCACCCGAGGGTCTCTGTCGTGCACCCTGCAAGAAGTGACAGCGCCGAGCATCCGGTGGCGTTGCTCTCTCTCGTGGTCTTGGCGGCGATGGAATGCGCTAGAACCTGCATGCACGTGAAAGCGTGCGCCGCATCTACCTTCATACAGAGGCCGCGCACAACGGCTCTGGCCGTGGCCCATAAAGCCGAGCGCACTTTACGACCGCTCGGCATTTAAACCGCAGTTGGCAGCCAGCGCCCCCGGACACAATAAGTTTCAGCTGAACTCTTGTACTAGGTATGGCTCAAATGAAGCAGAGCAAGAAAACTACTCTATTGTCTTTTTTTTTTTTTAAAGCGTTGATTAAAATCCTTCTCGCCGTATCCTTGGTCTAACGTCTGTATTTTTTCCTCGTTTTGAAATGCATTCCCATCTGTCCTTTCTGTCAAATAATTTTTTCCGCGTGGTTTGAGTCTCGAAGTTTCAGAGTGAGCAAAGCCTAATGCGGGACATATACGAGTCCTCGTTTGCTTCGTTCATACATGTTGTAGCCAAGCACCTGCACAAGGAGCCTTGTCTTCATGAAGTGGTTTTCTTGCAAATCATTAAAAATGAAGGAAAAGGTTTGCGCCAGCCGAGGCATTTGCCATCTCACTCGGAGGCACCTGGTGAACCAGAAGTCCCAGTTGCGTTGCATTTGGTTTATAAAAAAGGGGCAGGAACATGTCATACGGCGCGATGGCGTTGGGAAAGCGAATCGGGAAAAGAGCAAAGGCTGCTTCAGTAACGAGGGTGCCGAAAAGCGATACGGATTTATGCACAGGTATGAAGGGCTCCACGTCAATGCCACTCTGGCACTTCGTCCTTGTGTCCACTTGTTCTTTCTCTTTCCTTTCTTTTAAGACTGCCTGCGTGCTGTGAAGCCGATGACATGAATACATGATTGCGAGTTTTGTTCGTTTTCTTTGATTTTGTCTTTTATTTTCGCTCTCCTTATCATAGCTGCTGTTTGCATCGCCCATTCACTAGATCCACCTTTATTTTGCTCGGACCAAATATAATTCGTGTAATGTGGGTGGCGTGCCCGGCCGCCTCGTGATTCGAGGGTTCTAGTTCGATTCCTGCCCTATCCAAATTAACCAAAATGAACTCTCAGTTACTTTTTGTTAGTTACAGGACGCTTCCTGAGAAATTTGGCGTCATTCAGGATGTTTTTCACCTGTGACGTCACGTAGGTCAAGAGGTATTTTGGAATTCGACGGATTTGGCGGGTTTGTCTCTGATTTGAATGACATCACAGTCCTGCGAGACCAATCTGAGGTTTTCTGAACCCCATTTCTGGCAACGCCGGTTTTAGCTCATATGTAACGAGACCAAGGGTTAACCTTGAACCATGAGCGGTGACTAATGTATCACTGTTGGGAGCGAGGCGCTGAAATAGCTAACGAAAGTCTCCGCTGAGTTCGCAGCGGCCGGGATTCAGTTGTTTGGCTTGGTTTGTGGGGTTTAACGTCCCAAAGCGACTCAGGCTATATGAGAGACGCCGTAGTAAAGGACTGCGGAAATTTCGCCCACCTGGGGTTCTTTAACGTGCACTGGCATCGCACAGCCTCCATCGAAAAGCGGCCGCTGAGGCCGGGATTCGATCCCGCGTCCTTGGGAACAGTAGTCGAGCGCCGTAACCACTCCGCCATCCCGGTGGGGCGGATTCAGGTGTGTTCTGCCGATTGACGAATGCTGGGCAGTTCCGCCGGCTCTCGTAGCAGAACCTGCTTTGCCGGCTGCAAAACATGCAACGATGTTTGTACCTTTTCACGAGTGGTTATTACCGGTGCCATTCACTGCAGAAAATGTAAATATGAGTGCCTCGGTCCGATGGTTCTCATTTTTCCTAAGAATTTCGCTGATAAATTGCGATTAATAAAAAAAAAAACAATGCAGGGCAAGTGGACCTTGAGCTGGCAGGACAGTCTCCAATCACGATAGCATGCGTGTAATGTACCCGGTGTGAACAGTCAGCACGTTGTGTAGCTCATTACGGTTTTCCGGGCGCACAGTTATACATTCACGCACGCATGCACGCACGCGCTCTGCAACTGGCAGCACAGTTCTTGCACGGTGCACACGCACGACAACCTGCGGGCTTATAGTGTGTAGAGGCGCACAGTTTCCGGCCCTGCAAAGCAGCCGCATTCCAAACGCTCTAATGGCGCGTGGCTGGCACCTTTCGAGAGTCCGACGATGCGCGCTTCAGCTGAGCTTCACGTGACCGTCGCGAGCGGCGCGCTCGCATTTGCTCTATTTTTGAATGGCCCGCATCCTGTTTTATTCGCTCGGCGCCTAACATCTGAAGTTGATGCGCACGCCGTTTAATGGCAGCCGAGGGCGTTACACGCAGGCGGAATGAGTCGCGGTTCTCTCGATTCCCCCGTGCTCTAAATGCGAAGGGAAAATAGGAGACTGCTTCGCTGGCCCCGCGACACCACCAATCCAGTGGCATATACAAGGCAGCCGGTAGATGGACTGTAAACTAGCGCCACGTATAGAAGCACCGAGGCCCAATTCATGTCTTCGAGCTGACATGTAGATATAGACATGAAAACATGTAGGTAAGGAGCACGGGAATACCGGGTAGAAGCGCTTTTTATTTTTTTTCCTTGTTTATTTCTTCTTTCTCGGGGAATATAAAAAATTCGTAAAGCAGCATTATTAAACAAATTATGACTGCTGGGGAGACGTATGTACATCGCAAGCAGGAGGCCTTGCTGAGGTTCATGCTCCCATATGTAGCTCATGCAGCTATATCCCTGGCATTTCTCTCGAGTGTTAGCCGCGCGTTCACTCAAAATAAAACGTATTTGACGCTATCGGTTCTAAATCCCAAAAACTGAAAATGCAAGTGAAATGAGCTCAATGAACTATGTTTCGAGGTTTCACCATGCGGTGAATTTAAACACCGGAGCCCGCTACGCCGTTTGTGCTTAGCGATCGGTCACTAACTGTACCTGCAAATCACACATGTTTCAAGCTGACGCGAGTATTATGCTCTTCTTGGAGGCACGCCGCGTTTTATACAAGAAAGCCGAGAGATGCAACTGCGACAGCGAATTTCCTTTGTGCACCTTTCTTTATCTTAAGTTTCGGGGAGCAGCAGGATTGCCGCCCGAAGTGTACGTGTGTCCTATGTTGGGCCTGTAATTGTGCAGGTTCTTTTCTTGGATGAAAAAAAAATATATATATATATATATATCTACCTCGTCGAATTGAGCGCTGTAACGCGTTTCTCCCACCAGGAATAGGGCAAAGAGAAGGTTCAAGTGTCGTACTGTGATTCGCTGAAAAGAATCGCACATAGTATACACTTCCACATAACTATATATTCTCTCAGCGAACGAAACAATGAATTTTGCAGGTAAAGGCCCTTGCTGAGAATGAGAGTCGCGAGTACGACACGCTCTGTGTCCATTTTTTCTACTGCACCAGTCACGTAAGGCTATGCGTGCTTGCCTCCGGCAGGTGCGGACACAGCGCGGGATACTCGAGCTGAACGACGACCAACCTTGCATGTGGGCCTTGGAACCCACTCTTCTTTTCTTTTTGCTCAGAACGAAAGAGTGTCTAGCATAATAGAAAAACCGTTATCTCTCCGCCTCTCCTCATGGCGCGCCTTTTTAAAGGTCAAAATATGCAGCGTCCAAGCAGCGAGAGAGAAAAATTAGTTCGTATTACTATTGTGTTCACCGGCGCGCTATAATTTTCAGTGTGTAAGCCATATCTCGAATAACAGGAAGAATTTCTTTCAAGAATGAAATATATTTTTATGACCCTTCATGAGCAGGTGGGCAAACCTATAGAAAGTCTTCATATCAGCAGTTGAGAAAGTAACGCTGCGCAAAGTGGTGCGCGTACCATTCGATGGTCGGCGTTTTCAGTTCAGACGAATAGTGTCTGCTCGTATGATCCTTATGTGTTGGATGATCTGCACCTAAGGCTGCGTTCAGCTACCGCGCGTTAGAGAAAACGAGCGCTGTGTTCGTTGATCCGCAACAGTTCAGCAATCAACGGGATGCTAGGTTCATTTTCGGCTTGGTTAAAGTGGAGTGAGTTGGTTAGGCTACGGAAATGTACCTATTTTTTAAGCAGACCGCCTGGTAAGTATTTTACTGATTTCTAGTGGGCTATGAGGCTCTTTTCTTTAGATCTACTTGCCACCTTTTTCCGTGGCTTCTTTAGAGACACCAATCGAAATGCATAACCAGACCGACCAAGTTAACAACGACTACTTTTATCTACACACATGGATGGGACGAGAGTATGACGAGCAAGTAGAACGAAGACTAAACACAAATTGTCAAAACGTCACCAGGTCGTTGGGTGGGAGAAGCCGGTGCAGACGCTCCAGGTGGTCAGAGTTTTGCAGGGGTTGGTGAAGTAGGGCCTCGGTAAGCCCAGCGAAAGGCTAGGCCACCGGACGGGGCCCAGTAGAGGCAAGAAGCCTCGGGTTGCCGTTCCACGGCCGATGCGTCAGGCTTCCACGACGTGCCATGGGGCCAGCACGACGCCGAACGCCCGTGTCGGTGATGAGCCGCAGTTACAGCAGCGGCGATGAGCTGCAGCTGCAGCACTCCCAGGTCTGATCACCCGGGACAGGAGGAGGGCCAGGACAGGATGCAGTAGGCGGCCCCAGGTCTGGATACCCAGGTCAGGCCTGGCAGGACACGAACCGCCCGAGCTCCGTGGACGACCGAACAACAGCACCGCTGCTCGCCTGTTCTGTTTTCCTCGTGCCTCGCGCTCCTCGAGCCACCCTCCACGTTCTCCTGTTCTTTCTCCTTTTCTTCTTCTTCTTCCCTGATATTTGGCACATACCCACAAAGGGGGATTATTCGTGGTTTTTTTTTCTTCTTCGTCTTTCCTCAGCTTCGTGATTATTCTCCAATCACACACTGGCTCTTGACACGGGTATAATGAAGAAAAAAAAAACAACCCTCACGACGCTTAAAAGCATTCAATCCATGCATTACAGCAACAGAAAACGTTCACATCTCTTTTTTTCTTCAAATTAAGGAGGCTGTATGAATACTTAACGGTATTTGTGATAGTGAGAGTCATTTTTCGCACCTACATCGGCATTATTCGAGATACATAGTGACTTGATTCTTGGCGCATGCATTATTCTGCATCACAATTCGGGTTTTTAGGTCAAATATTAGCTGTTGAAAATGCGATGGTCACATTACCTGGCATTCCTTTGGTGGCTGAGCGCTTTTCTTAGGAAGCTCATGGAGTGGCACCGAAGAATTCCTCACTCGCAGCATTCGGGGGCATAGTCGGGAGTAAATATATATATATATATATATATATATATATATATATATATATATATATATATATATATATATATATAGGGAGGGGGTTGAATCTCGAATGGGTCCGGTAGGTCATAAACTTGAAGTAGGTGACACACGATGAAAAAACAACACTTTAATCCGACGTTTCGGCCGGGGTCCGGCCTTTGTCAAGGAATGTAGGACAAAGGCCGGAATGCTACATTCCTTGACAAACCCCGGCCGAAACGTCGGATTAAAGTGTTGTTTTTTCATCGTGTGTCACCTACTTCAAGTTTATATATATATATATTAAAAATAAACACATAAAGTACCATCCCCAACGCTTTCCTTGGCCTCGCCGACTGTTGGCTTCTTTCGTTCATATATTATAACGAGCACCCTCATTTCCCCTTGATTGATCTGCTTGTAGCTTACGGGGGTCTCGGTTCTGGCAGTCTTGAAGCCATACGTAGCGTAAGAGGGTTCTAGCACAGCTTTCGCCCTCGCTCTTGATCACGTGCTACGTGACGCTGGCGGTAACAAAGGACGTCCCACGTCCGCCGCTATGGCTGAGGGTGGCGCTGGTGAACACTCTCAAGGTTCGTATACAGACAACATAAATACCCAAGAAAGTAGCAGGGGGGACAGCGGCCGATGTAGCTCAGTTGGAAGAGCACCGGACGCGTTATTCGGAGGTCGTGGGTTCGGATCCCACCATCGGCACGTTGTTTTTTCTTCTACTTTGTGTCTAATTATCTTTCCCCTAAACAGATTACATTACTAATTTCTGTGATTACCCAAGTAAACATTAAAAATAAACACATAAAGTACCATCCCCAACGCTTTCCTTGGCCTCGCCGACTGTTGGCTTCTTTCGTTCATATATTATAACGAGCACCCTCATTTCCCCTTGATTGATCTGCTTGTAGCTTACGGGGGTCTCGGTTCTGGCAGTCTTGAAGCCATACGTAGCGTAAGAGGGTTCTAGCACAGCTTTCGCCCTCGCTCTTGATCACGTGCTACGTGACGCTGGCGGTAACAAAGGACGTCCCACGTCCGCCGCTATGGCTGAGGGTGGCGCTGGTGAACACTCTCAAGGTTCGTATACAGACAACATAAATACCCAAGAAAGTAGCAGGGGGGACAGCGGCCGATGTAGCTCAGTTGGAAGAGCACCGGACGCGTTATTCGGAGGTCGTGGGTTCGGATCCCACCATCGGCACGTTGTTTTTTCTTCTACTTTGTGTCTAATTATCTTTCCCCTAAACAGATTACATTACTAATTTCTGTGATTACCCAAGTAAACATTAAAAATAAACACATAAAGTACCATCCCCAACGCTTTCCTTGGCCTCGCCGACTGTTGGCTTCTTTCGTTCATATATTATAACGAGCACCCTCATTTCCCCTTGATTGATCTGCTTGTAGCTTACGGGGGTCTCGGTTCTGGCAGTCTTGAAGCCATACGTAGCGTAAGAGGGTTCTAGCACAGCTTTCGCCCTCGCTCTTGATCACGTGCTACGTGACGCTGGCGGTAACAAAGGACGTCCCACGTCCGCCGCTATGGCTGAGGGTGGCGCTGGTGAACACTCTCAAGGTTCGTATACAGACAACATAAATACCCAAGAAAGTAGCAGGGGGGACAGCGGCCGATGTAGCTCAGTTGGAAGAGCACCGGACGCGTTATTCGGAGGTCGTGGGTTCGGATCCCACCATCGGCACGTTGTTTTTTCTTCTACTTTGTGTCTAATTATCTTTCCCCTAAACAGATTACATTACTAATTTCTGTGATTACCCAAGTAAACATTAAAAATAAACACATAAAGTACCATCCCCAACGCTTTCCTTGGCCTCGCCGACTGTTGGCTTCTTTCGTTCATATATTATAACGAGCACCCTCATTTCCCCTTGATTGATCTGCTTGTAGCTTACGGGGGTCTCGGTTCTGGCAGTCTTGAAGCCATACGTAGCGTAAGAGGGTTCTAGCACAGCTTTCGCCCTCGCTCTTGATCACGTGCTACGTGACGCTGGCGGTAACAAAGGACGTCCCACGTCCGCCGCTATGGCTGAGGGTGGCGCTGGTGAACACTCTCAAGGTTCGTATACAGACAACATAAATACCCAAGAAAGTAGCAGGGGGGACAGCGGCCGATGTAGCTCAGTTGGAAGAGCACCGGACGCGTTATTCGGAGGTCGTGGGTTCGGATCCCACCATCGGCACGTTGTTTTTTCTTCTACTTTGTGTCTAATTATCTTTCCCCTAAACAGATTACATTACTAATTTCTGTGATTACCCAAGTAAACATTAAAAATAAACACATAAAGTACCATCCCCAACGCTTTCCTTGGCCTCGCCGACTGTTGGCTTCTTTCGTTCATATATTATAACGAGCACCCTCATTTCCCCTTGATTGATCTGCATATATATATATATATATATATATATATATATATATATATATATATATATATATATATATATATATATATATAGATAGATAGATAGACATGGATTGCTTGTTACTAATGGGCCAGAGTTAAATTCAAACAGGATGTCACACAACTTTCCCGATTATCTATTTTATTCCAACCGTCCGAAACTGTTGGAATAAAATAGATAATCGGGAAAGTTGTGTGACATCCTGTGTGACATATATATATATATATATATATATATATATATATATATATATATATATATATATATATATATATATATATATATATATATATATATATTTTGCCACAGTGACGTCACCACAGCGGCGAAAATCGCAAGCGCGGCTGGCGAAGGTCGGTTCTTTGCGAACGCGCCTGTCACTTTTGTGATCGGAGTACTCGTAACCGCAGCTCCGAGCTTTGCTATCGGCCACCCAGGAAAGCGCTCCTGCCGTCTCCAGTTCCTTTTCGTCTTGTGTTTCGCGCATGCTTTAAGATGAGTCCAATCCAACTCGCCCAGTTTTTCATACTCAGTAGTGCCAATCTTTTTTTTTTTTTTTTTTTACTCACTACTGTATACCCTTCCAGGAACAGCGTCCTGTACTATGCATTTCACGCTGGAATACACCCATACGCTGGAATACGTAATGGCGGAACGAGGCCAGCAATATTTAAGCATTCGAGGTTGCGCGCAGCTCTCACCGCCTAACATACAACTTTCTTACTGGCTGCAGCACTTCATCACGTGACCCAGTTCATGCGTAGAAGTTGTTTCAGGGACGCCCGCCGTTAAATTAAAAATAACTTTTTAAAGTAAACAGACAATTTCTGAGGCAAATACCAGTGTCGATGGACGCTAGAAAACTGGGAAATTATATCAACTCCTTGCTAATATAGATAGGCACCTGATTGCAATTAGAGAGCTGTAGCTGGCCATTATATATATTAACAGCCATATTGGTTTTTAGAACTCTTAAAACGCGGTTAATGTCGCTACGAAGTGACGATATTTGATGGCCTTCACTGTGCGCTCACCACAAGCGCACGGTTTTCGAACTGCGCCAGAAATGACCAAAACGTGCTGCGCCACAGCGGCGCCAGCGCGTTTTCATAATTCTAAATACTGATGCAGCTACTATTAATAATGACCAGGTGCCACTGTGATTGCAATCAGACACCTATCTGTAATATTTAAGAAATTAACAAACTTTACCTGATTGATTTACTTGATTCTCCGCTTTTCTAGCGTCCGCCGCCTCTGGTATTACTATACAAGAAACATATTGCCTCTCTGCCTCCAAAACTCTATATGTAGAAGTCAGTGCCGCGCTTTCGTGAAACACTTGTTATATGATACGACGCGGATGTCTGGACTCGTTGAGTGTCAAGGTCAGCTCGGTAGCCATTGTACACGAAGGGGCGCTGTCGGCGACGCACCCGAGGCGCGACCAGTGAGGACCGGGCCATATTCACACCGCAGGATCACTCGGGCATGTACAGAAAGAGGCGTACTGGTCAGTATATATGCGCGCACTTCGCAGAAGTCGGTTTGGTTTTAGCAGCGGTATATATACAGTCCAGAAATTTATTTACGTGGACCATCACAACGATCACTCTTCGGCTAAACATGTGCAAGGCTTTTACACGCCGTGAATGATGAAATATCTTAGGATGGGGGCGGTATATTCATGCATTATGTGGAAAGACAGACTGTTTTTCTGACCAGTCCTTCTGCGAAAGGGCTTTATCAAGTAGCAGGTAATTAGCATTATGCTAGCGATCTACGCAAAAAAAAAAAAAGGTTGATTTAATGTCGTTAGACCCAACGCGAATTATGGGAGCTAGGGTCTCGGTTTTGATGGAATCATTTTGTAGCGGTAAAAGCACGGACACAAAGAACACGAAACACAAGGGACACCCGCTAGTTTTGAGTCGGACATATACCAATGACAATTAGCAAACGGTCGTAACCTACCATATTATGTGAAAAACTATCCGACGTAAATATGTAGCTCCGCTTGAACCAAACTGTACAAAAGTGCCTGCATGGATGAACAGCTTATCTTATTCGGTATCCAAGGTTCCTGGAGTGTTCGATTCCCATCGCAAAAGTGCTGCGAGAGTTGGCAACTCCTGCCAGTGCGGTCATGACACGTGGTATCATTGGGTGACGTGCGGTCATGACACGTCACCCAATATGTCGTCACCCACCTGCCAATTACCACCTGCCAAAGACACTCTGGTGAGGAGGATCGGTGAAATGCGGAAGAGGAAATCTTAGTGCTACGGCGTGCTAAAATATTGGCTTACCGCGTAATCCTGGCAGGTCTTTTATGGAGCCCCCCGCAGTCGGACCGGTCAGAGTAAAAACTCGCCGCAACTGAGGCCTCGAGGAGCGAACGAAAGACCAAGCTGATTCGGGGTCATTCAAATCCAGAAATGGGCCTGGTCTAAGTTCTGGAAGCAGCGACACCCGTTCGGAATCCGCGAAGGGGCGGTCCACTGGCATCGTTTCGGATTGATATTGGTGTGAAAGTAAGCTTCAGCGCAAAATTTAACAGCCTTCGGTGCGACTTTGGTCACAGGAGCAGCCAGAAATACTCTTTAGTAAGCAGAAAGGGAACTCGGTCGCCGGCACAATAAATTCAGTGACGAAGAGAAATGACACTTCTCTGACACACCGCTAATCCGGTGGTCTCTAAAGGATAAGGTGACAGCCTAAAGGCGAGAGAAGTGAGATGACTGGGAATAAGGATTTTTAGTTCGGGCTGCCGTTCGGTTCTTTCGGAGCCAACCAAAAAACCGAGTCGACACTGAGTTTTGATCGAAGACAAGTCTTTCTTGTGTTCTACATTGACTAGAGGATGCAACTGACAGAGCCGGAAGCGCGGCACAGAGCCACAAATAACTCGATGCTTTGTGCGAAATGTGCACAAGCGGATGTATAAAGTGTGAAATCTCTCAAAACAATGAGCAATGCACGGGATGTCCCCACCAACACTAACTAAAGTTTAAAAGTACACAGTTTTGAGTTGCATGAATAGAAAGCAAATATGTAACGTCCTCGCCATTTACGTAGTGAGCACGAAAGTATTTTTTGCTCTCCAATTAGTGAATCTTGTTACAGAAGTACATACCAGCTGAGCTCTAAATGTATAGCAGCTGTCACGAAAATCGCTCTTTGGGGAGAGCCTACAACTACGCACAAATGTCCTGTAGAAATTTCTAACGCACCTCAAAGCGGCTGAAGGCTTGCGTAATTTCTGAAGTAAGGCTTCTTTGAGGCCCAATTCGTTTATGACTCGTAAAAAGCGACCGACGCTTAAGATACGACTACGTCGAAAAAAATAGCAGACATTACAGGAATGCAGAATCGTTTTTTTTTTGTTTCTTTTTGTTGTTTTTTTATCAAAGTGGCCATTTAATTCGGGGATAAGAAAGCCGCGGTCTCTGCCAGATGACCGACCACCAATACTAATGTTGCAGTTCACAATATGCGACCCAAACGTATCCCGTCATATTTAATATAATATTTGCGATCTCCGACACCATCGACTGGAGCTGCCCATAGAGATTTTCAGATTTCCGTCGCTCTGTGTGCAACTAGTCTTTCCGTCCATATGAGGAACCCTATATTTCCTTGCTGCCCATTCATATGGGTTTCACGATCATACTCACGATCATCAGTGAGACGCGTCTGTTCGTTGTTACGAAAGTCCGTACTCATCTACTCATCGTGACTGAACAACCTGATAGGCGCACTTTCATTAGCGTAGCTGCCACATTTCCTGAACAGATGGTCAGTGTTTTACTCGTGGAATCTGTCCCGAAAGCTTTACGAAAAGTTTTCTCAATTCTGTCAAAGCCTCAAGGAGGAGTTGATGTAAATGCGCGCGCCGACCAAGTCACTCCGCCACTCATCATTGCGAATGCCACGTTTCATTGCCGATCGAACGAAAGAAAATGAAAGTGAAGGACCGTGTATGTGGAAGGGCAGCCCGTCAACTTCCTCCTGAAAGTTCAAAGTTAGTGTGATTCGCGGGTGGTTCGAGATGTGCTAATGATTGCAAAATATATGCTCATTTGAGTGAGAAAGCACGCTTGGGAGGTCATTTACTATAAGCAAAACCAGCGGATTTCTTCAGGAGACACTAGTCTGACATTAATTTTTTAATGGTAATAATGTTAGGTTTACCTTTCAAGACATTTTTTAATGACCTTAAGCCATTTTTATTCCGCGCATACCTTTAGTAGCACACTTAGTATACTGCTTAGTACTGCGGTTTAATATATGCACCTTCAAAATGACCTATACTCACGGATGTCCGCAGTCGCACTTATCTCTTTTTCAGTGAAATATATTAAAGGTAATTTTTGTCATAAAAACGAGAACTAGGAAAAGCAAAGCATGCTTATACACAAAGAAAAAGAATCCGCATGGCCTAAGAAGGTGTTCCATCTATACTCCTTAACAAGGTACATACATATATTACAGTGTTTTCTTGATCGTGATTTGTGGCGGGTTGGCTGATAGTAACTCAAAGATATGACTGGATACTGATTCAACAAGTTCGGTATTTGTGTGTATAACCTTTCATCGCCATAATTTGTACGCGGTCTAAATATTAGTATTGTATCTTGCCTAATGGGGAATGACATCGCTCCAACGTGTATTGAAGAGCGATTTTGATTGGTTTGGTATGGTTTATTGGGCTTAACTTTCCAAAGCGACTGAGCCTATGAGAAACTCTGTAATGGGGGGATCCGGAAATATCGATCTGGGGCTCTGGCTGGAGCTCTGCAAAGTGCACTGAGATTGCACAGCACACGGGCGCCTTGCTTTTTGCCTCCATCGAAAGCAGTCGCCGCGGCCGGGATTCGATCCCGCATCCTTGGGCACAGCAGTCGAGGACCCTAACCACGGCACCCCCGCGGCTGGGAGAGCGATTTTGAAGAAGAACTTACATTTCAATAGCTTTTACTTATCCAGTGTACCACACATCGTACAAAATACAAAACTTAATTTTCCCTTTTTGTAAGTGTTTCCAATAGCACTTATATTGGATGGTTTGGTAAAGTGCAGAGAATCGGGGCTTCTTTGCGTTGTGCCTGCCTATACCAGGAAGCAGAATGATAAACGCTATGAAAGACAGTGTCGCAAATTTTCTGTTTGACTGATATTAGCAGATGGGATCTCAGCCTATTTTATACACCAAAACACGAGTAGGTTCGCTTAAGAGAGACGCGTGCGACCTTAATTTGGTGCTGAAATATCGATGCTTGACATATGCAGCCGCATATATGCGTAAAACTGGAGTTACCAAAGCAGCTAAGACTTTAATTGGGGCAGCTTTCACATCGTCTGGGCCTGGTGCACAAGTTTTCTTCAATGGCACGACTATAATTCGTTTCACATTCTGCTTGCAGCAGTACGAAATGTGGGGTCCTTCTGGGCCAATCAGGGTGGCGCGCACTACAAGACAGTATTCCTATACGCTCCTGTCGCCCACGGCGGCACAACAGAATAAACATAGTCATACGCAGCGCACCCCATCATAATTTGCTCAGATCGACCTTACCTCTAGTATTATTCTGAACAGCTGGTGAAACGGAATATATGTCCAAACTTCTAGGCAAATCGGGGTGACGAAAGAGGCTGGCATAACTGAATGCATACAAGGTTCCTTATACTTTAAGGGCATTGCTCTTTTGGAAATCCGCCATATTAAACAAGCCAAACTTTCATGCACCATAATACATCATCGTCATCGACCGATTAGTGCCATAAAGCAAATCGTCCCCATAGCAGACTCGGTGGCATAGGACAGCTGGTGGCTTACAAATGCCGCAATATTGCGACTGGTAGAGCAGCTATACAATAGAGCACCTATAATACCCTCTTCTGTACCTAAGCACCTTCCGAGTAATTTGCTGTTTAACCCTAAAAATGACGACAAACAACAGCCGGTAAAAAAAGAAAAAAAGAAACTATTGTAACGGCTAAAACTGGAAGGCACCGGTTTGTGGACATGTTGAGGATGGCCGACTACCGCTTCAGACGAGGAAGTTCTCTATTAATTTTCTTTTCAAACCACACAAATGATGAGGAGACACTCCTCCTTCAGAAAGCTAATTACACATAGTGAGGTGCACCGTGCACATAGCCAAGAACCTAAGCTCAAGCAACGACTAGGTTCTAGGCATAACTTTTTGATATTACTTCCGAGTTTCACAGTTCGACGCGTGGGGCTATATTTTTTTTTTTTTGTTATTTTATCTATGCGAAATAAAGATGCCATTATGCCCATTTTATATTAAAAGGGACTAGCCATCTCGGAGGGTAGTACTGGATAACGTGTCTGATGTAGGGATACCAGGAACTCCGATGTTAATTCAGCGCTCTTTATCATTTTATTAGTTCTCCAACGAAAAGTCTTGACAGTGATAGTGACAGTATTTTCTACCAGATTTTCACCGGTGTTGAGAAGCATTAACACCCGATTTTGCCTTTTCTCAACATCACTTCCATACCAAAATGTTAAGGTACCAAAATGTTAAAGAACGTGATTCGGCGTTCGCGACTGTCCTGTGTGACCCTTATTCTTTTTGTCTTTGGTCCGTATTTTTGCTCTGACTTCACATTCGTTAAAGAACTAGCCTACACTTTTGAACATTCGAAAAAGGTTCCGATAATGACTTCTGATGAATTAATATCTGCTTCGTTAGTCGTGCTTATATGACGAATCTTCAGCCTAATTAACATGGTTTAGAAGTACCTCAGAATGCGGCCTGTACCTTTCTATATAGTTCTACAAAGGGGCACATACGATGGTTAAAAACCTTCCTCAGAAACACCAGATATCACTTGCAGTTCACGGGGTGTCATTAGGTCGAAAATAAATTGTTGACTGCTGTGGCAAACAAAGTTGCCGGATGAATTCGCACTCTTTAAACAGACCTAGAGACTCGTAGTGCGGGACGAATGCAACCGGAAGAAGCTTCAGCTAGAAGTCTAAACTTTTCGCCGTTTAGGGTCAGCGCTGTTGTTGTTGCTCCGCTGTTTTCGAAATTCGAAACTTAGTATGTACTAATGAGATAAAAAACGATTGCTGATTTTTACTTATTCCGCCGTTGTTTTTTTTTAATTTTGAGTAGTTTTTTGCCAATAATCATCGCTTTTAGAGTTTCGCACGGTCGTAATGTGTAGTTTGTTACTTATACGCACCGTGCTGTTGGTCTGACATGTTGTGGCTTCACAGTGATATTTACGCTCTAACATATTCATTGAGCCCTTTGCTGCTTCAAAGGTTGCCTTTGTGTATAGTTCATTGCAGGAGTCAAGAAGTACCGCTGGGTATTCTAGAATCATTTCTGCTCTGAAAACTGTACTTCTCTGTGTTGAGCGGCAGACTTGTTTTTGCGACTGAAAAAAAAAAAATATGAAAAGTGCGATCCCTTCGCTTCCGTTCCCTGCTCCCTACCACTACACCTTCACTTTGCTAAGCGCGCGTCCTTCTGCTTCCAAATTCCTTTCTAGTGCAGTTCAACCGGCACCATTTTGTGTAAACAAAACGCGGTGCTGCTGTCGCGAGGGCTGCAGAGCGCATAGGCAAACGAGTAATCGCGTTCCCGATAAGATCCGCTTATGACTCTCCTCTTTTCCTTTAAACACCACGAATTTTGTGTTTATCATTCTTATGGCCGTTTAGTTACTAAATCATCTCGTGGCGCTTTTATCTGCACGGAAATGCGTACAACACAACATATGTATGTGGCAAAGCCAGCTGCATGCAGCACTGCCGCCCTTCAGTGTTTGGGCAACGAAGCAAGCATATTGTTATTTGCAACTACACCACCATGAGTGGTTGCTCAAGCAAGCATTCGCTGCGCGGCAGTCACCGCATTCCCATTCGCAAATAAACAAACGCTTAGGTTGGTTTGTTGTAATCTTGCTCCGTCTAAGCGGGGACACTGCATATATACCTTTTAGGTGTGCAATGCAACTGCTCCATAGAACAAAGCCAGTGAGACCAGTAAAAATGGTCCACTGTGACATTCACCAACTTCACGGCGGACCGCTTTGTTGGTTCGGTTGAAAATCAGAAACACATATATCGAGGAAAGCTTATTTTGCACATGGTGCGCAATTGCCTTAAGCCTTGCGTGTTGCCGCCTATGAAAGAGTCGGAGTCGCCCGCAGTTTCGGAAGGGCAATTATTCAGTTCGTCAGCTCTTCTTAATGGTTCCCATATTATGCACACAAATGTAAAGTAAACAGCTCCGGTGGCGCAGTGGTTTAGGGCGCTCGGCTGCTGTACCCAAGGATGTGGGATCGAATCCCGGCCACGGGATGCGGGATGCGAAAAGCGAGGGGCCCGTGTGCTGGGCAATGTCGGTGCACGTTAAAGAACACCTGATGGTCGAAATTTCCGGAGCCGTACACTACAGCGTTTCTCACAGCCTGAGTCGCTATACCCATAAGGCAAACCAAACGGAAGTAAACAGACCGCTGTCAAGGGGTGCAAGTGTTTCTAATCATGCTGTTATTGTTTTTGTTGTTATTTCATCCAAACGCAACGAAACGTCACCATAACAGCTCACTCACTGTTTTCAGCACGATAAGTTGCGGTTTGGGCCCCATGGCGGCTTCACAGGTTCGATTTGATTCATGATGCCAATCACCGTGTCGACCTGCTCTGAACAGAATGTTTTGAGATGAGGACTAGGCGCAAGGGAGCTATGTAGCTTGCACTGTAGACAGCACGACCAGTTGTAAACGAAGTAATTTTTTAACGCACGAAAAAAAGGTGCTGGCTAGCTGTCAGGAATGGGCTGCCGGTAAATTTGATATTTACCATTTAAACATACGCTTCCTGCACTATCATTTTTTTCTTCCAGATGCTCATTGTCAGAAAACATGCACAGACTGCTTCGCTCCATTCCTTGCGTGTTACATACTGTGGCGCACCTTGTGAGTATCAGTAAGAACAAGTTGCTGAACTTAAGAGGATAGTAAAGATGAATTTTGTTATCCAGGTTCTAGGCCTAATTAGTATCTATATACGTGACTCTGAAAGTGAGCAAAGCGACGCTGTTTTTGAACAGATGCCAGGGGAAAATTCATTTTAATTAACCTTTCTTGAACCTCGACTCCTAGCGGCAGCGTCTGAAAGCTCGCGACAATGCCGGATGGGACTTCATATCTACCAGACTCACCCATACCCATGGAGGAAGGAAATGTTAGGAGAGGCCCTCGCTATCCAAGCTCATAACAAAATATGTGGTGGAATCACGCGCTTTTGCGAGGGCTACAGCAATTTTTTTGGTCGCGTGTCTTCTCATGCGTCGTCTGCATCGTCGTCGTCGACTGCATGAGCTGGAAACTCACATTTTAAGTTCGTTCCGTCAAAACGCCGTCGTCATAGTAGTCGGCACAGCGTGTCGGAAATAATCTGGGGCTACGTAAAAAAAAAAAAAAAAGAAGAAGAAAAAAAAAAGAAAGAAAGGTGTATCATAGTACTTGGTGGTTCTAGTGATTTGTTATTTATTGGTACGTGATAGGCGATGACGAATTAATCAAATCACTGTAATTATTTGGTTCATATATATATTAAAGAAATGAAAAAAAAATGGAAAAAACGAGTTTAAAAGTGTCAAAAAGCTGAGAATGAAAAACCAATGTTTGGCGATGCTGATCAAGAAATTCTAGAGCGTATGATTGATTAGTTATATAACTGAAATAATTGAGAAAAATATAAAATCCGTTCAATCGCGTCAGACTGCTAAGAATTGAAAGCCAATATTAGCTGATGCTAAGTATAGATGTTGAACTTCTTTACATATAAAAAAAACGAAAATATATAGAGAAAAAATTTTGAAAATAAGAAGTGAGAAAACATCGTACTTATGTGTCAAACGCTTTCGTATCATACCCTTAGCGGCAGAGTTTAAGATTCTTCCTAATTTTTTTTACAGTCTTTGGGTTTTGCGGATGGCGCAAGGTTTGGAACCCTATAATGAGCGTTGGCTTTCACTGTTCCGCGTTTAGCTCATTCAGTATGCGCCAAAAGGTTTTAGAATCACGCGACAGCTGGCGGCGGCCCGGCGCAAAGCGAGATCGTCTGCACGCCCTGATCTTCGCAGCTGTAACTTACTCAGACGTCGTAGATGCGTGACGAACCGGCGAGGGGGAGTCCTCACGTCCGACTTCAAAAAATCTGACGTAACGTCCTCTGTTAAATTCTTTTCTTACTACCCATCGCCGGCCGTCGCTTGCACGGGCCTCACCGACGGACGCGTTTGACGCGTTCTTCCTTTGTTGTGCTGTCCGTTTCGTCAAGCTTCCTCTGTCTACGCGCGAAGATCTCTGTCTACGTCTGTATCTCGTGGTTATCTACGTTGATATGTACGAAGCATCTGACACTATACATTATGAGGTACTGTTGCGGACGAAAGGGTGCATGTGCAAATAGTATATTGTGGGGTGAGAAACGCCTTGCCGCTGTTTTGCGAAAGAGGAGAAGGTGAGCGGAATATGGATTCGTCCAGCTGGAGCGCCTGCAAGGTGCGACTTTCTTTGCACAGACCACGGACGACAGCAAGGATGTCATTGAAATGTCGGCGCTTCAAGCTTCACGTTGTGCCCTCCGTTTTCTCGAGCAAACGTGAGCAAGAAAACGTCAGATGTGCGGAAAAAAAAGAATATGCGTGCTTTCGTGAAATCGCTTTGCTCCTGCGGGCAAACGAGATGACACACAGCAGAATATCGCCGCTCTTGAAGAAAACTGCGCGTAACGCTAGTCTTTCCTCGTGTAGCCTGAGGGGCAGGCTTTTCCCCAGCGTTGAGCTTGACATTTCTCTGGCTGTTTTATCGGCTGGTGCCTGGCTAGCACCGATAAGCTTTTTTGGACTAGGGACGTCTTGCAAGATGCGCAAACCATGGTCTCCCGTGTTCGCCCACATCTGATTGGTGGAAAAGCCGGAACAGGAAGTCGAAATGACATCCGGTTCCAGTGTTTCTACCAATCAGATGACTCGAGATCAGGGAGAGAACGACACATGGGAAAACGACGCAAACTAGGAATACGGACGTAGCTTTCCCTGCACGGTGAAAATTCGTTTGCCTCCTAACTTCGCGGTAACAATTAGAAACCGCGCTGGCATCGTATATAACGCAACAAAACGTACGCGCGCTGTCTGCAAACGCACCTGCGACACAAGCGTATTTTGTTGGCCCTGCACAGCTTACTCAAGGACGCTGGCGAACAAGGCCCCGTCGAGTGAAATACGTGTGTGTGCCAGCATGCCACCGATATACCGTCTCTATATATTCTATACGTAACGTACTACAAGTAATCGATTACTCGTAATAAATTACATCTTCAAATACTGTAATATATCGATTACTCTTCGCAAGGCGTATAGCCTAATATTCTCGGTGATCCAATTATTTTCTGCAGAAATCGATTGCTGGTAATCTCGCTTGAGGGAGACAGCGGTCAAGCGGCGGAGACGTTCCCGCATGCAAGCCCGAGTGGCATGCATTTGGCTAGCCCCCTGTTCCCGCGCTTAGCATATTGCATGCCAGCACAGCGACACTACGGAATGAAATGTATTTTGTTCCTTCAAAGCATGAAAAAAAAAAAAAAAGTAAAGCGCGACGCTATGCGTAACATCAAGGCCGTACGCGATTCCGTCTTATAAGCAAAGAAGCTCGCATGCTCTACAGTGTCACTGAGCGTCGCTAACGCCGTTTCCACGAGAAAACATAGAAAAAATACTGAAGAAAACTTCGCAAAACAGATGTTGGTGAAATTACTAATCCATGTAATACAACATGTCACTCATCAAGCAAACCGAACTGGTTCATTTTTTTTTAATCGATATATATTGCCTCAGGTAATCAGTAGGATATGAGATGAAGGATAAACAAATGATTTTGTATATTTGTACGTGTAGAAGTGTGGTAATTGTAATCGATTACTTTCTAATTATTCAGTTACTTTTTACAAAATTGACCGTTGAAGTCAGATGAATTTCAGATGATGTTATTGTATACATATACCAGTACAATCGGTAATCGGTTGCTCAGTTGCTCTGAGTAACGTGCGTACAAGCCAGATTGTTCCTCAGTCGTGCAGCGCCTTCACTGTAAAGTTTCCCGGGTGCCGTATAGCTCGCCGAGTAGGAACGCTTATACGGTCCGCTCCGCCGTCTTTCCAGCCGCGGTTACCCGCGACCGTCTTAATGAATCAAGGAGATCTGCTCTCAACGGGTCGCTTATTACAACTCTCGCAACGCATAAATGGATAATTATTTTGTAGTTGTGAACAAAAAAAAAAAAAGCTTTTTCTTTCTTTTCTTTTTACGACGTAGTAGACTCCCTGTCTCCCACACTGCAGTTTTCCTGTGAAACAAACATAGTGCAAAATAACCTTGTCTATTTAAAGGGCTGTGACTGGGTATATATGCACCATTTTCCCATGACATTGCAGATATGTTGATACACACGAACTGTCCACGGGACGCGCTTCGCATTCTACACCTCTGTAGTCGGCCGTAGAAATGCATTAAATACTGATTTAAGGACGACCATGAGGCAAAGCTCTCAGTTCTTGCAGGTCATTGTCATCAGTCTTATTAACTCTTAGAAAGGTCTCATGCTGCCACCGTCATTATTTGCGGATCATTTCGATGCGGCCGCTCTTCGATGGAGATGAAAAACAAAGCACCCCTCTACTGTGTGATATCCGTTCAAGTTAAAGAGCCCCAGGTAGTCCCAATTTTCGGAGCCCTTCACTGCGGCGTTCCTCGTCGCTTGGAGGCGTTAAATACTATAAACTACTAGTTATATTACTAGTTCGGACTAGACTCTTCGTTATCATCGCTTCTCGGCCTTTTGGCTAAGATCAAAGTGAAGACTCTTCGTTATCCACACTATGCTTACAGAGTTCCTGCACAAATACATGGGAAGAAATAAGCTGATACCTCTTTTTTTTTTTGTGTGTGTGTGTGTGTGTGTGGGTGTGTGTGGGTGTGTGTGGTACAACAGTAAATGGATATCTATTTGTACGCTGGTTCAGTGCATGCATAAGAAATAAGTGGGACGATGGAGCCGTTGTCTCAGCGCACCGTATAGCACACGTGCAACATGGTGACATAAAATTGCAGGTTTTGTTCCCCAGATGAAGTCCGACAACATAAACATTACATTAAAAAAAAAGGGAAAAACAAGGGGGGGGGGGGGGGGGGGGTAGGCGCGCCTTCACTTAGCAAACGACAGTAAAATCGCCACTTTCTGTCCGACAATGAGCAGCCAACCGCCGAAGCGGCGCCTGCCGCAACAGCCGTGTCTACGTGCAGCGCGCCGCCGATGGCTCAGGCGTGACGTCTGAATTTCTTTTTGTTTTTCTGTCGCCATGGGCAAAAACCTGACGCAGCCTACCGCGAAACGTCCTTTGGAACACTGGGCTTCGTTGTAAAGAATGTGACAGCACGGACCTTATTCGCTGCACCTTTAGCTTTCCGTCTCAGGTGCGCCTCGTTCGCGTCGATTAACGCTCGCGGCGACCGACGTTTCCCTGCAGACCGAAGTGCGCAGAGAAACAGATAAGGGGGAAGGGGAGCGAACGATGAAAAGGGGAAATAAAAACGGAATATGAGCGACAGTTGCAAGTGCTACAGGAGCCCGACGTTTGCTTTGATAATGTCGCGGTGCAATGCAAAATAGAATTAATTAAATTGGACGAATTTGGGGCCCGAGCCCAGGCCCTCTGCGCGCCAGAAGGGCACGCAACGCATAGGCCGTGAAGGATGGTCGGCTCGAAGCGTCTTGGAGGGGAACCTAGTAAACGTACTGTGGAACGTGCATAACTATCGTGCGTTTGATATCCGTACTGACGTTGCATTAATAATAATCGCCGAATGCAACCAGAGAGCGTGGTGTACGCAGTGACTGATGATGACACGTCTCGACGCACTGAAACATTGCGTTAAATAAAGGCAGATGAAACGTCGAATGCGCTATAGTTGAATACAGGTCAATAAAAAAGCGGCATCCAGCTGTCAAAGAACCCTCTCCAATCAATAGCTGCCGAGATATACCATGACGTCGCGGCAGACCACCTTGCACATACGAGTAGCGCTTGAAACGTGATTTCTTCGAGTGAGTCCGTGCTGGTAAATAGTTCCTAAATGCTTCGTGAGTTCCATCAAAAACGCACACCTTTACTCAATTCGATCGATAGTCGTTTGTTCATCAGAGTACAACAGGTAAAACGACGAATTCTGATAGTGAATTTCAGCACAATCGAGCTTTCACGAAACCGCTTCGTTATTCTGCGCTTCACTGCATCAGCAATGTCACCTGGTAGGGCTCCATGGCAACCGCCCTTAAGTCCTACGAGATGGCACCACTGCCGACACCGACCAGAGCCTGCACAGATGGACGGACGCGACAACCGGAGGCGGTGATTTTGGTAAAAGTCCGTGAGCCCATGAACGCGGAAGAACACGTTTTTCTGTTTTTTTTTTTGTTGTTGTTTTTTCGTGTGGGCTACGACGGGGGTCACACATTGGAGCGATGCCACTGGCTGGAGGAGAGTCCTTTGAGGGCTGTTTGCCGCTTTTTTCTTGATCTGTATCCGACTTATAGACTGCGTATTGCTGCCAGGCCGTTCAAACTCGGAAACTCTCGTCGTTTTGTAGCGAAAAGGTTCGAATATCGCCGGTCCGATGTGCAAAAAACACGCAAAAACATTATAGGAAATAACTGAAATGAATTCTCAACCATTTTCAGCGTAATTTGGGGCACACAAAGAGTGATGTTTCTGCATTGTCACACGTAAGCAGTCGTGAGTGTCTTTACCAATTTTTCTTTTTTTTTTTCCTGGGGCATAAGACGAGCCCAAGGTACCACTGCATTCCGTCGGTTCCACTCCTTTCCCTTCACACAGCGCGCCAACTCCTAGGTATCGGCGGTAGTGGAGGCGTGATGTTTATGCATTGATGGAAAGGGAAAATCATCCGAGAGAAAACTGGTTGTACAAAGATCGCATCATTCCGGTTTGAAAATTGTCTCTCTTGAAAGCGATCGTAGCGTGGCGTTGGGGCAGAGGTAACAAGTGCGTTGCCTAAAGTGGATGAAAACGCGGTCTCTACACTCCTCTCATCTAAAAAAAAAAAAAAAAAAAACTACCACACAGTACCGATACTGAAACTAACGACCACGTGTTCAGAAACGAAACCAAACCGTTGGAGATGTTCTACAAAATACTTAAGACTTAGTTAGCTGCGAGTTATCTACGACAAGAGAAGGCAACAAAAAAAAGAAACGACGAGTGAAAAGACATTCAAGACATTATTGAATGCTGGCTTCACTCTCCGGAGACTGCAACACCTGACACCGAAATATGACCTTGCTGTGTAGTTCATGTGCGCTTCTGACGCTCTGGATGAGTATTCGACACCCCTGTCATGTTATCCCGTGAGAGAGAGAGAGAAGGCAGAGAGGTTAACCAGGAAAGCTTCCGGTTTGCTACCCTGCACTGGGGAAGGGGAATGAGGAGTTTAAAGGAGAAAGAACTAGAAAGATAGAAGATAGATACAATAACTGCTCATGTTATTCCGTGTATTCTGGAAAGAGGATGCGCCTGCCGTGTATCTGGAAGTCTATAATCCAAGTCTCACGATTGAATTATGATATGATTCCTCTAATATTGGGCGACACTGCTCGGGTCAACATTACCAAGCTGTTAGTGTTTAAGAAAAATTAACTAAGAACGGCAGCAGATCGTTCTTATACAGTGCAGCTGCTTTCTTGATTCTATGCTCTAAAATGTTTACAGATTGAAAACCCATTCCCTCATCTAAGGCGCCATCGTGAATATTGGTATATTATATCATGACCATATAAGAATTCTTTTAGTTAACTTAAACTTGTTCAATAAATGCAAGGAGTAATGGAAGCGTTAAAGCATGCATTACCTTTTTCTTTGAACAAGTTTGACTTAACTAATTGAAATGACTTCTTTCTTGTCGACAGAAATATTATTTGACATCCTTCAGTAATTTATGAATCATTCGTGCATCGATAATCTTAATTTTTGAGTGAACCCTGTGTCTGACGCATCATAGCCTTAGTCGCGTTTGGACCCATAACAATCAATATAACTATTTTTATGTTATTTTTATTTTTTCTGCGTTATCAAATTATTTTGTTTGAATGCTGCGGAAGACTTCCAAGCTATAAGCTGTTTTTTATTGCACACATTTTGAACAACCTCTATTTCTATCTTATCGATGTTTTCTTTAAATGTTTACTGCGACCGGCATGCACCGCGCTACCAAACATACCGCATGTGAGGGTGAGTGTCGTTTAGACGCTGTTATGGGATTTTTCTTCCTTCAGCTCACACATTCACGTCTGTATGTTTAGAGTAAAGTTTCGGATTTATTGGGACCTACCAACACACGCACGCGAGCAAACACGCTCGTTATGCTACTCTCCGTGCGTGGCCAAATACAGTGTCTCCTATAGGAAAAGCAGTAGGGCGAGCTCGGAGCTTGTGTGAAATCGAAATGCACAATGGCAAAGGCAATGTGGTCGTGGTTCGTTCCGCTAGGAGGCATGCAAGCCATCAAAAATGACTTTGAGCAGTTATGAAATCCTTGAGCAAGAGATTTCTCATCAAACCAAATTACATGCAATCGTGAGATCCCTTCGCAGCTGAATGCTGAACGTTAAATGTTTGGAGCCCAAGGGGTGTGCTTTTAAGCCGCATAGCGGCGCTCATTTAGCATCAACGGAAGGTCTTCCCATTGAAGCGGGTAGGACAAAAATACTACCTACAGGAGATTTGTGACACGGCGAAGGCGTTACGAGCCACACACAGGGAGGCCCAGAAGTAAACACCCTGGACTATAAACTTTTGGCAAATAATGTACATATACTCGGAATGAAAGCACACGAACGGTCTGTGCAGGATGGTTCTGTGGCCGCTCCACTTCAGAATCAGAGCCACCTGGTATGTGCCTTGATTACGCGTTTTTCTTTTTTTTTTCCTTTTTTTTTTTCTTTTTCTTTTCTTTTTTTTTCTTTTTTTTTTTTTTGTGCGCACGCCCAAGTAGCACTCACATTCCATCACAATTCTCGGTTTACCTGGCGGCTGTTGCTTTCCACGCATCACTGCTGTTTTGAGTAGTGCACGTTACTCTCCCGCCTTACCCTACGCGTTAAAAAAAAAAAAAGTAAAACCAAATAAATGAATGAGAAAGCAACCTATATAAGAACGAAACCGAGGAAATTTCGCTCAGCGCTTTATGCACAATTGTGACTATAGCCCGTTCTTTCTTTTCCATTGTGTCCATTCATTTTGTGAACCCTGCAGCCACCGCCTTAAATGTTTCCTTAAGCGAAAGATTCAATTTCAGTGCCTTTAAAGGCTTTTACTTTCTTTGCGGAAAAGAAAAGAACAAATAAAATATGAGTTTGTAGCAGAAGTGCCGTCTCGAAAGCGCACCTTCATACGGCCGCGATTGCAGCATCACTGTACAATACAACGATCTTCTTTCAATTCTATTCCGTGCCATTTGTCTTCAGCTGGAACGACGTCATGCCCTTGCGGTGGCCGTGAGCTGCCAGTGGGTGCGGCGAACGATAAAGACTCAATAGAAAGGAAGCATACATACCGTTATCAGTTCCGACGTGATGATAAGTATGCCTGAGCCGACATTTTACACATCCCTTCCTTATCATCCGCCATGGATGACAAGAAAGGAAAAGGATGGACAAAAGTGAAATAAAAGGAGGAGAATCGTCCCTATCCTGGATTTGGTCCTATTGGGCGCCGGAATTTTATAAATTATAACCACCGTATACGTGTTTCACTCTCGTCTCATTTTTATTATATCCGCGCTTCATCAGTGGCTCAAGCAATGCCTCGTCCCCATCATCGCCATAATATCAGGCGGCAGACAGCAAGAATGGAGTAGAATGTAAGGAGGTCAAACGTCTTGTTCAACGGCACCAGTTGGCCTTGGTCCAGAGATGAGAGAAAGGGCAGCGTTTTGGCGGAGCGCGTAGTGTCAGTGTTCCCTGATGGCTGTCTTGCTTGCGCGCGCGTCAGACGAGGACTCGAACTCCTCGACCGTTGGTGTCACTCGGTACTGTTTCTCGTATGCTCTCACTTTTTAATGCTGAAATATTACTTCACGGAATAAATCGGAAAATCAGGAGGTATGTCTAACCCTAACCATGCACGTTTTTAACGGGCAGAGTATCAGTATGTATATATATAGCTTATAAAAGAAAGTCTTCGTATATGGCTAGAGAGACATTTTTCGTACTATTTCGAGTGCATCGTGCCCCGGCAAGCCTAAATACAAAGAACGGTACATAGGTGCAGGGGAGAGCACAGAAATTAAAGCCTCGTAAAAACGCTTCCTCGGCACAGAAAACAGGAACTCCTGGGCAGAACGAACTGTAGGAATCGAAGAGCACAGCCGATCATCCCGCGAGTTCAACTGCCGCCCTGTCGCTTTGTGCGTTGCATGTCGTCGTCGTCTTTGCCAACTTCCATTAGTGCACCTTGGATAGAATGCGCTACCACTAAGGTATACGTAGTCGTCGATTTCGCCAATACCTTTATATGAAGCCCGACCTTGAAACATTAGCCTCGAACCGAACGCGAAATGAAATGTGACGTGCTTGCGCACATACCTTCTATCTCGAAAACGGCCTTTTTTCTTCTTTTTTTTTTTGCTTATCCCTCCTCGCCGTATGAAAATTACACAGTCAATTTGTATGTTCGAATGTCTCAATGGAGATTTCTCATGACGCGTTACAACTTTCCTAATGCCATTTTGGCACCAAAAGCTATGCGCATGTTTTCTGAAGATCACGCATTTTGATGGACGACTTAAAGCAGACATCTCTCATCCTTTGTATATATTGTTTTAATCTTTGGGGGGAGGGGCGGGAGGGTGTCTCGTTTGTCTGCAAATATGAATTTTTAGTGTGGACTTTCTAGCTCCCCTGAGGCGTCACTAGTATTGCACGCTTCTTGATGTTCCCGCTTGGTTGCTGATCCAGTGTGACGGGTGCCCCCAGCCCGGTATGCAGCGATGCGGAGGAGATAAGTGTCAGCTTCAGCAGCAGACATCGTCCATGCTGATAGCGCGAGAATGATCTTAGATGTACGGCAAGCGGTCTGGTTTGTCATTTACATTGGTGCAACCTAACCAAAGTCATCTTAAATTAGTTTCATATACCCACCAGCCTGCGTTGCGAAATTTATAACCCTATGCATCACAACGGCGCTCGCAGACAGCAAAGCAAAACAGTTCTGACGTCACTGAGGCTATTGTCGTGACGCTGGGGCTATGTCGACCCGGCCTTCACTTGGTAGCGTGCAGAGACTCGGGGTTGAAGAAGGACTGAATCTTCGAAGTTGGTAAAATATGTACAAGCAGGTTTACTGGCACTTTGAGAAAACGTATTTACAAGAATATTTACATGAAAAAAAAAGGGTACATCAGCAAAATGACAAGCGTTAAGAGTTCATAGCGAGAAGCGACTGGATGAGCCGTTTACCCAGGGCCCAGAGCGACATTTCGTGCTCTGCAGCGTCCTTAAAACCCCCCCTATGTCCAGCCCCTCTCTGAAGATGTTGACCAACCAAATCCAGGGCACGCCCCTCAGGTATCGGCATCCAATCGAACACATCACTGCACTGATGGTCTGAAGCACTGACTGGTCCGGCATTCATTCGTTGGGCGTGATCACTTGTTGGCGGGAAAAGCTTGGGAACGGCGAGGAGAGGAGGTACATTTCTATTCTTCAGCAAAGAAACCACAGGCTGGTTCTGACAAGGGGTTTTACTTCTCAGAAACCCGAGTGCACGTGGCGCCGCATAGGGCTCCCAACATTGTCCCTTTTCGACAATTGCAAATCTTTCCTGCATTCCCGGGAAATCACTTAATGGCCGTATGAGTCATGCTCCTTTCTTGTCCTGCACGTCAGCGGACATGTCACTCTGTCGTCTCCTTTGGATAGGAGGCATTCATCACTGGAGGATAGCACTTCTCGACTGGAAGGGTGAACAAAAGAAAGAAAGCACTTCCTGCTATTTCCCGCAGGGGGACGTTTCTTTGTGTTTTTCCAGACGTTCTCTTGACAGGGTCAATTTGGCATTTGCAGGTTGTCCACAAAGCAAAACAGGCTTACAAAACAGGATTCCTGGAAACAGGCTCACTTAGAGCCATTGGACCATCACCACATATTCACAATACTTTTCCATGCCCACAGGCGAACAATAGAGCGCGCAAATGCGGATGCACGGTCGTAACAGCCTCCTCCCCCGCCAGAAGAGTCTCGGAGGGCAGCAGTAGCAGCTGCTGCATGAAGAGACGACTTAATGGCCTGCACGTGAACGCTTGAAGCTCGCTGTTGCTTGTCGCGTTGTCTTGATTGTTGTAGGCCAAATTGCTTGAGCTATCTGAAACTCAACCACATGTCCAAGCAAGCACTCGGCTCCCGTCTGAAGAGACCAGGTTAAAAGAAAACTGTCATTGTTGTTCGAGAAAAGCCCACTCTCAAGACGTTCAGGACCCACGTATTCCTAGAAAACCAAACGTGCTGCTTTACATAGCCACACATATACAAGCGCACGAAAAAAAAAAAAAACCTGATTATCAATTTGGATACATGGTGAGGAACATCTCGGACCGCTTAGAAAGAGCGGCTAAGCGCGTCCGCATTCCCATTTAACTTCCCCTTTTTGTATCTTATTTCAAAATTGTACTGCTGTAAAATCAAGCTCCACCTAAGAAGGCGACTGTTCTTCGATGTCGCAGTTTGCAGCCAAGCCAGGGGACAATGGTCCGTCTCTACGGTGAATTTGGCCCCTCCAAGATAGCACTGCAATTTTTGAATGGCCCATACAATGCAAGCGCATTCTTTCTCTGACGCGCAATAAGCCCTCTCTCTAGTACTCAGTTTTCTGCTCAAGTAGAGCACGGGGTGCTCATTACCGTCGTCATCTCTCTGGCAGAGAACAGCACCTAACCCTCGATCACTGGCATCACACTGGACCGTGAATTCTCGGCCATAGTCTGGAGCTCGCAATACCGGACGGCTAATCAGCACAGCCTTCAGATTTACGAAGGAGGCTTCCTTTTGTTCGTCCCAGACTACATTTGTCGGTTCTGTCTTGCGGAGAGCGTCGGTCAGAGGGCTAGCCAAAGCTGAATAGTTAGGGATGTAGTGATTGTAGTACCCAGTCAGACCTAGGAATGCTCGAATTTCCGTCTTCGTGCTCGGCCGCGGATAGTCTGCTACCGCAGAAATCTTAATCTCGCTGGGTTTCCTGAAACCCTGACCTACATTGTGACCCAAGTAGTCCACGGTCGCCCTTGCCAGGCAACATTTCTCGGCCTTTACGGTTAGTCCAGCTTGACGCAAAAGGCTCAGTACAGCTCTTAGATGTACCATATGGTCCGCCCATGAGTCGGAAAAAACCGCAATGTCATCTAAATAAGGCACCGCGAATGTTTCACACCCCTTTAAAACCCTATCCATGAGTCGGGAAAAACAAAATGGAGCATTTTTGAGCCCGAAACTCATCATTGTTGGCTGGTAGCTGCCCGTCGGAGTGACGAAAGCCGCGTATCTGCTGGCGCGTTCAGTGAGCGGTACTTGCCAGTATCCTCGAGTAAGGTCCAGCGTAGTCACATATGCCGCTCTACTGACCTGTTCTACTCTCTCCTCAATATTCGGAATAGGATACACTTGATCCCTGGTGAGAGAATTTAGCTTTCGGTAGTCTACCACAGGCCTAGGGTCTTTACCTGGAGCTTCTACTAAGATCATAGGCGAAGCATAATCGCTTTCCGAGGGTTTTATTACTCCCAATTCCTGCATGCGAGTTACTTCCCTATCCAGAATTTCTCTTTGCCTTGGAGAGAATCGGTAGCACCTTGATCGCACTGGCACGTCTGAAGTCAGCTCAATATCGTGCTCAGTCAAATCAGTCCTGCCTGGCCTGTCCACGAAACAGGCCTCAAACTCTGTTATTATTTCGCCCAGATCGGACAGCTGGGATTTCTTTAGTTCTCCTCTCTGCTCCGTCTTTTTGAGAAGCTCCTGAGCGTTGCTTCCTTTTCCGCTGAGGCAAATCAAGTTGTCCCCCATCTCCTCGGGAAGGTTTAAAGTTAGATTTACCACGGCTTCCCTCTGCACATAAGGCTTCCTAGCTAAGTCCTCTCGGGTTCCACTTAAAAGTCTCGTGAGATTACTAGACACTGGCGGCAAGAGGTTACTCTCAAGAACGTCCTCATTCCGCGTCTCATCAAGCTCACTTTCAAGTTGACTTATCTGAGATGCCTCGCTCTCAAAGTTTTCTGACCCGCTATCTTCCGCATCGACCACTGTTTTAGCTGCCGTTTCCTTCGCGGTGGATTTTTCTGGAATGAGCAGTGTAGCTAGTTCTCGCGCCTTTGAACGTGTTAAGGCTTGCACAACTCTGTCTCCGAAAGGGATGCCCCTCTTTCGCAGTAGCATGTCCGATTTGTTGGAAAACAAACACGGATAGCACTTAGGAAGCTTTCCTGAAACGGCAGCCTCGGTTGTTAACTCGCCGAAAGGGCCCTCGATGACCACGTTCGCGATTGGCAAGCACACACTCTGTTCCTCCACTACCTGGCGAATCCATGCACACTGCCCGGTATAGTCGGAAGGCGACACATACGCCGGATGGACAACATCCATCGTTGCGGCCGAATCGCGCAGTACCTTGCAAGGCTTCCCGTTGACTACTAGGTCATGCAGGTAGGGTTCCAAAAGCTGCATATTTTCATCGCAGTCACTGACATACGAGAAAGCAAACTTTTCTTTCCGGCAGTTGACGGCAATGTGACCCTGCTCATTACACCTAAAGCATGTGAGCGGCTTCCTAGCCTCAAGCTTATTCTTTGTGTTCTGCACGTTGGTCACTTCCCCACTTTTCTCACTGCCGTCCTTTCTAGGGAATTTGCCTGAAGAAACCTTCATTTCTTCGTTTCCAAATCTAGCAAAGTGCCTTTCCTGACGGTTTTTCACACTGAACTTGGGATTGCGGGGCCTATCCACTGCTGGGTTGCTGAATTGTCGGCGCGAAGCATACTCCTCAATAAGTTCGGCAGCTTCAGTTGCCGACTTAATTTCGCCTCGGTCCTGTAACCAATTTCTTTCTTTTTCTGGGAGGCAGTTATAAAACTGCTCCAAAAGAATTCGCTCGACTACAGCGTCCCTATCACTGTAGGAATCTGTGCTCTTTAGCCACTCGCCCAAATTTACTCTTAAATTGTACAGGAATTCAGGGTAACTCTCGTCCCTGGACTTAGTAGCGTTCCGAAAACGTTGTCTGAACGCCTCGGCGCTAAGCCTATACTTTCTCAGAAGGCAAGCTTTGACCTTCTCGTAGTTGTCCGCGTCCTCCTTGCTTAGCCGCGCGACAACCTCCGCTGCCTCGCAGGGCAGAACCGTCAATAATCTCTGAGACCAAGTGTCTCGCTGGAAGGACAGTTTTTCGCAGGTTCGCTCAAAGTTAGCCAGATACAGACCGATATCCCCTGATATCACATATGGCTGCATGTACTTTGACATCTTGAAATTTGCCTCCTTGTTGAGACGAGGTACCGCTAGCTGGGGACAATCGCCCGACCTCTTGCTCAACTCTAGTTCTAATTTCCGGAGCTCAATTTCTAGCTTCTTTTCCTCTCTTTCCCTCTCACGTTCGCGCTCCCTTTCCTCTTTTTCCCTCTCAAGTTCACGCTCACGCCTCTTTTCCTCTTTTTCCCGCTCTTTCTGCTGTCTGAGCTGCTCCTCCTTTTTTTGGGCGACGAGGTTCCATGCTTCACTGAGCTCCTCATCATCGGCTCCCAAATCTGTGATTGCCTTTATAATCAAAGGTTTTCGTGCCAAACCACTTGTATCAATTCCCAATTCCTCACACAATTGCAACAGTTCCGGTTTCTGCAGCTTTTGTAGGTCCATGATCGCTCCGAGTGTCGGCTACTTCCAAAACAACTGTGCAAACTACCAAACCTAAAGGCGTTTCAACACTTTTTACCAGTTCTAAAATCTAACCCTGTTCTAGAACCTGGTCCACATCAGAAGAAAAGCCAAGCACTCACCCACACATGCGATCGATGTTCCGAGCTGCTTTCTTGTTGGCCGATTGTTGCTCCTGCTTGTTGCTTGAGATGCCACCTCCGATCACAAGATGTTGTGGCTTGTAGCTTCAGATCCACCTCCAATCACCAGATGTTGTAGCTTGTAGATCCAGATCCCACCTCGAATCATCAGATGTTGTGGCTTGTAGATTCAGATCCCACCTCCAGTCATCAGATGTTGTGGCTTGTAGATTCAGATCCCACCGCTGGTCACCAGTTGTCGTGACGCTGGGGCTATGTCGACCCGGCCTTCACTTGGTAGCGTGCAGAGACTCGGGGTTGAAGAAGGACTGAATCTTCGAAGTTGGTAAAATATGTACAAGCAGGTTTACTGGCACTTTGAGAAAACGTATTTACAAGAATATTTACATGAAAAAAAAAAAAAAGGGTACATCAGCAAAATGACAAGCGTTAAGAGTTCATAGCGAGAAGCGACTGGATGAGCCGTTTACCCAGGGCCCAGAGCGACATTTCGTGCTCTGCAGCGTCCTTAAAACCCCCCCTATGTCCAGCCCCTCTCTGAAGATGTTGACCAACCAAATCCAGGGCACGCCCCTCAGGTATCGGCATCCAATCGAACACATCACTGCACTGATGGTCTGAAGCACTGACTGGTCCGGCATTCATTCGTTGGGCGTGATCACTTGTTGGCGGGAAAAGCTTGGGAACGGCGAGGAGAGGAGGTACATTTCTATTCTTCAGCAAAGAAACCACAGGCTGGTTCTGACAAGGGGTTTTACTTCTCAGAAACCCGAGTGCACGTGGCGCCGCATAGGGCTCCCAACATTGTCCCTTTTCGACAATTGCAAATCTTTCCTGCATTCCCGGGAAATCACTTAATGGCCGTATGAGTCATGCTCCTTTCTTGTCCTGCACGTCAGCGGACATGTCACTCTGTCGTCTCCTTTGGATAGGAGGCATTCATCACTGGAGGATAGCACTTCTCGACTGGAAGGGTGAACAAAAGAAAGAAAGCACTTCCTGCTATTTCCCGCAGGGGGACGTTTCTTTGTGTTTTTCCAGACGTTCTCTTGACAGGGTCAATTTGGCATTTGCAGGTTGTCCACAAAGCAAAACAGGCTTACAAAACAGGATTCCTGGAAACAGGCTCACTTAGAGCCATTGGACCATCACCACATATTCACAATACTTTTCCATGCCCACAGGCGAACAATAGAGCGCGCAAATGCGGATGCACGGTCGTAACACTATGGAGAAGCGGTGCTCGTATGAAGCGCATTGGGAACGCGTTCTTCAAGCGCCACACCCGTCAACGGCGTCCTTAGTGAGCGCTTTTTTTATTTTATTTTTTTATGGCGTCTCTTCGCGTATGTGTGCCGGAGTTTCGTACAATTGTTTCGCTATTTGCGATGTGGAAATGTCACTATATTGTTAAGGTCGCAGACAGAGCTGTCGTAAGAGCGATAGGAGCACATGAAATATTTCGCAATGGCATTCCGGGAATGTTGCTTTTGAGCAGCGCCGAGGCATATACACTACGGCATTTTGTTTTGACAAAATGTTAGCGCTTAGTTATCTCCATGAGAGTTAATCTGCGAGAATGAACACGCGCGCTGATGGCTCGCAGTTTTATGGCTGAGCTCGGCATCCGCGTCTTTGGTGCGCAACAATGCCGCTGGCTTTCGCGCGACTTCTCCAATGACAACAGAGAGGGGAAAAAATTGTGCAACAGTTCTTGATTGTTCGTCGAGGAAGGGGCGAGGTCTCACCAGGGATTGGTGGTACGTTAACCCGCTTTAACTAGGTTAACCAGGTTCTCAATGGGTGAGGGCAAGCAGAGGTTTGTGGACCAGTATTGACTTTCTGGTTATTCAGTTTCCACGTCGATACAACTGTTTAGCCCCTTTAACTCAAGATAAGCGTTAATGCACTTGCAACGTCTTTATCCTCGCGACCTTAATGCATCTTTGATATTCATATTATACTGGAAATAGTCTCTGCAGCATCGGTAGGACATTACAGCAAATATGCAATGAACATGCAAAGCAAGTGTTGTAAAGCAAGCACTCTTCGCTGAGGTGTCAACGCGAGGTTCGTGGAAAAGGTGTAACAAGTAGCCAGTCTATCTGCTACCAACAAGGGAGCGTTATTCGTCTCAAGAAATTTTCTGTTTCTGTAGTGTAGACATTTGCCACGGGTCTAATCGAAAAGAGGTCAGCGTCCTTGGGGGAGTACGCCATAGCTTATTAAGTACGAGCTAGTATTGGCTTCAAGCAACACCACAGAAGCATTCAGCTCCGTGAGGCAACGGTATCGTTGCCTTTAATAGTGCAGTTGCATGATTAGGGGCTATGAATGCTGCGCTACTCAGGACACGATATGTGCATATCGAGACACTGCACCCCCTCGTCAAGCTTCGTCTATACTTCCGCAGCCTCATTCGCGCACAGACTGTCATCCCTTTATTAGACTTGTTACTTGGTTGAGGAGGAATTCCACTGCATATAGAGACACTCGCAATGTTTGTATACGTGACAAGACACCGTGAATGCGTAATGTAACATGCAGAAGCGTCTCCGAAAATTAGTTTGTTTTAGCCGCCTCGGCAGCTCAACGGCACTTTCACCGCTGGCGTCATCATGCTCATCCGAGGCGCTCTGGCTTCGATATTTCTATACTGCGGTCGCTATTTCTTTCCTTCAAAGCAGGATATTTGCTCTTGTGAAGTTTGTTGCTTTCGTAGTGCGTTCTCTGAGTAAATGAGTGATCAGTATGTCGACAACGGGGAGAACACTTATATTTATCCCCACACAAAGAAAAAATTCCCACATGAAGGCGACCAAGCAGGAACGTCAGAGTCCGCCTGCTTAAGTGAGTTGCTCGTGTGTAGCATTTTCTTGCTTTTACGAGCGAGTTTATTTGATTATTGCGCAACATAAAGTTTTTGGAAATCAACTTCAATTTATGTTCTTCCCTTATGGCGCCATAACTTTTCTTGTACACTGTTTATTCACTGCGCTGCGTTCCCAAATTGTAAATGCACCATTACTGCTACTTCCTACCGTGATAGCGTCAACCTATTCGGAACGTTCACTTATGCGTAAATTATTGATACATCAACTGTTCCTACTAACAAAAACGTCAGGTTAAATTATAAGTTATTTTCGACCGCACAGTGAAATTGCACATATTATAATTTTAATACACAGAAAAGCAAAGAAGGGTAATCGTTCAAAGGGAAATAATGTGCTCCGAACAAAACAAACAATGGGAATTGCGCTCTGATATAAACAAAGTCCGCTGAGCAGAAAAAAAAAAAAAACAAGGAAGACGACAGCTGGTTCATGAATTTTGACGCGACAAATTTTCGTCAGCAGTATTAATTGACCATATCGCATTTACAGCGCTTTCGACAAGTAGAGGATACTGAAATGTAGTTAGCCGCAGGCGGAGGCTTTGCAGACGGTAGTGATTTCGCCGTCACTTTTTTGTTGGGATGGTCCGTGAAACACACACGCGCACACACACACACACACACACACACACACACACACACACACACACACACACACACACACACACACACACACACACACGCACACACGCACACACGCACACACGCACACACGCACACGCACACGCACACGCACACGCACACACACACGCACACACACACACACACACACACACGCGCGCGCGCGCGCGCGCACATACGCACACACATATATACGCGCGCGCGTACGCACGCACGCACACACACACACAAACATACAGGCGCACATACAGATAGAACAGGACTCTATTGAAAAAGAACTGAATATGGCCAGAAATGAGGGTGACTCGCACAGTGCACCGCCACCGCCATGGTACAGCGGGTGTTGTAACGCACGCAGTAGCGAGAGCTGTGTCAGCGAAAAGGCGAAAGGGGCGAGTCTATGAACTGCCATCTCGTTCGAGGTTGACGCTGTGAGAGTGTAGGAAGCATCACCGCTAAGCACGTTCACTCCCCCGCTTCTGATTTGCGATAAATAATGGCTCTGCCGAGAATTTTAACAAGATCCTGATTTAGCCGGCGTTGTTATATTAAATATTTGTGCATATAATTGAAATCTCAGTGCTGCATTCGTCAATGAATTGCACTGCATGACTTGCTTTTTCAACGTTCGGTTCCGCCCATTCTCTTAAATTTGAAAAATGCGACAGCCTCAGACTGGCACAACGTCGCGTCAAAGTACAATTTGATTTTTGCTTCCACATCATTCTGTGCGAAATGAAGACTTGCGCGAGTGTAGAAACGCTTAGTTCTGTCTTTACACGTCATTGTGATCTACTTGTGGCTCGCGCCTGCAAGGGACGTTCGTTACTGCATTGTCTGACTGGTCGATCAGTCAGTTACAGGCAGGTAGATAGCAAATACCTTTCAGATGCATTGCTCAGATGATTGCGTGGATATACCGTTTTATAGTCAGCATAAAAAGGGAGAAAATCTCCGATAGCTTCTGCCCACTGTATATAAGCCACGTTCAGTTTTTTCCTCAGTATCCATTCAAATGTGGATGGAAAGTCACAATACTGTGTTGGTTCAAAGAGTCATATCGCCTCTCATTTTTTTTTTTTTTTCAACTTTCACAGCCACGACCGAAACAGACACGTGCCGTGATTTTACTGCTAAAGTCACGGGAAGCGCTTGCTTAAAAAGCTGTAGCTTCTGCGCAGAAAACGTTACGTAGCTCACTGTCAGTATAGATGCCAGAGCGAGTGCAACTAGTGTCCTTTTTGGCAGTAGAGCTTTTAAACAGTGAAGGATGAGTTGGAGCTCATGTCGAGTTCGACAACGAGAGCTGTATACGATTAATTGGGGATCTCTCGGAACAAAGCTCGGGTGAAGGCTGTTCGCAGCGCTCGGCTGCATGCTATAGCACCATCGGCTGGTCTGACATCACAGCGCGGAGGAGCGCAGGCTCAACGGGTGGCGGCTGTTGCGAAGACGCGGCAGCTATACCACTCCATACTTCTCGAAAGCGTCCGCCGCTAATGTCAATCCACTCGCCATCAAGCACCTCAAAAATGCGGACCGAGGAAGCTCGTATTTGAAAGAATGCGCTACAACGGCAGCAACGCAAACGGCAGATGGAAGACGCAGAAGCCATATCAGCCACAGATCATTCAACTACTCATAAAGAACGGTGTGCCACTGCGGGACCAAGAGACGAACAAGTTTGAGAGGTGCGTGACAATCCGTTCGATTACTCTAGCTGAACTGTATCCATCTACTTTAGGTCAATCATAAGCGACAAGTCTCGGCGGAACTTCCCCATGAGATGAACTATGGAGTCTCTATATTTATCTTGACAAAAATGCGCGAAATACATGAGAGAGAGCGCAGGAAACAAGAAATGAAAGGAATCTTACATGAGTTTACCCACGAAACGTTTAAGGAATGAAAGTGTTGTGCGTTCGGTTTACCTTAGTCTCGTCACCGGGGTCGAACTGCCTTTTTCACGTTCAGCGCCGACAATAAAGACAGTATGTTATATTTTCACTCCTAAAGTCAAATAGTGCACTGTTCATTTGTGCAGATTTTGTGTCAATACCCGCGAAGGGAATAAAAATCTAACCATCGTTGCAGAGAAGCGAGTAGAGCGTCGGCTCCTTGTTGCTAGGATGGCTTTCAATGGAAAGGTTGTTAACACGCAACACGGAACAGTTTTTGCTTCTATTTATTCATACAAAACGCTATAACACTTGAAAAGGAACACAAGAAAAAAAAATGCGAAATTCAGTCTACCGCTAGTTGCTACCCTTGTTGCTGCACCCTGTTGCACGAAGGAAAAGAAAAAGGGGGAAGTACTTGTTGCCACTCGTCCTCCCAAAGCGTTATTAGAAAAGAACACTAAACAAAAATGCCCATAATAGCTTAGAGTGATGATGAATGTGAAAGACGAAAAATATCACTAGTAAACAAGCGACAAAAAATATAAGACGAACGTGGAAGTGGCGCAGCTCTTGCCGAATATGCGGCATTGTCTTTGCTAACACCAGCTATCGATCAAATTGAGCAGAGTCGCACTCATCCCAACAGTGCATTCGGTGATGCCTGATTGCTGTTACACATAATCCCTCCTCGGCATTCATAGCAGGCAATGTCCAAGGAGAGAGAAGAAAGTTCGCACAAAAGCTGTTGTGCGATACAAAACGAAAAAGTGCCGTTCAAAGCACCCGCCCACTGAAACACTGCGACCCAGTGACTCCGGAATGCCCCGGAGTCACCTCTGCCTCTGGTCTCACTCTCGGTCCAGGAGTCCAAGCTGCGAAGCAAGGAGGTCACAACAGGGCGTCTGGGATGGACGAGCCTGCGTCAGCCGGCGCTGGGGGGGAGAGCGCCGGCGACGCTGCGGCTCTCCACCTTCTCCTTCTATCAGGGAAGTCAACTAGTGACCTTTGCCTCGGTTCTCATTCTCTGTTCTGGAGTCCAAGTTGCGAAGCTAAGAGGTCACAACAGGGCTTCTGGGATGGTTGAGCCTGCGTCAGCCTGCGCTGGGGGGGGGGGGGGGGGGGAGAGCGCTGCCGATGCAGTGGCTCTCTATAATCTCCTTGTACCAGGGACGCCCTGGAGTCATCTTTGCCTGGGGTCTCACTCTTGGTTAAGCAGTCCAAGCTGCACAGACATGCTTCAACATGGCCTCTTGGATGGACGTGCCGGCGTCAGCTCGCGCTGAGGGAGGGCGCCGCCGATGCTGTGGCTCTTAACCTTTTCCTTGTACCCGGGACGCCAACGAGCCACCTTTGACTCTGCTCTCATTGTCGGTGCAGCACTCCAAGCTGCGAAGCAAGGATATTAGAACACGGCGTCTGGGATGGACGAACCTGCGTCGGCCTGCGCTGGGGGGGGGGGGGGGGGGGGGGGGGGAGGGCGCCGCCTATGCTGTGGCTCTCCATAATCGCCTTGTACCCGGGACACCCCGGAGTCACCTTTTCCACGGTTCTCATTCTCGGTTCAGCACTCCAAGCCACGAAGAAGAGATGTTACAAATGACATCTGGGATGGACGAACCTGCGTCGGTCTGCACTGGGGAAGGGCGCCGCCGATGCTATGACGCTCCTCCATAATTTTGTGCACGTGACGCCCCGGAGTCACCTTTTCCGCGGTTCTCATTCTCGGTTCAGCACTCCAAGCCACGAAGAAGAGATGTTAGAAATGACATCTGGGATGGACGAACCTGCGTCGGTCTGCACTGGGGAAGGGCGCCGCCGATGCTATGACGCTCCTCCATAATTTTGTACACGTGACGCCCCGGAGTCACCTTTTCCGCGGTTCTCATTCTCGGTTCAGCACTCCAAGCCACGAAGAAGAGATGTTACAAATGGCGTCTGGGATGGACGAACCTGCGTCGGTCTGCACTGGGGGAAGGGCGCCGCCGATGCTGTGGCTGTCCATAATCTCCTTGTACCCGTGACGCCCCGGAGTCACCTTTTCCACGGATCTCGATTTTCGGTTCAGCAGTCAAGGCTGCGAAGAAGAAGAGATGTTACAACAGGGCGTCTGGATGGACGAACCTGCGTCGGCCTGCGCTGGGGGGAAGGGCGCCGCCGATGCTGTGGCTCTCCATAATCTCCTTGTACCCGTGACGCCCCGGAGTCACCTTTTCCACGGTTCTCGATTTTCGGTTCAGCAGTCAAGGCTGCGAAGAAGTGATGTTACAACAGGGCGTCTGGGATGGACGAACCTGCGTCGTCCTGTGCTGGGGGGAAGGGCGCCGCCGATGCTGTGGCTCTCCATAATCTCCTTGTACCCGTGACGCCCCGGAGTCACCTTTACCACGGTTCTCAATTTTCGGTTCAGCAGTCAAGGCTGCGAAGAAGTGATGTTACAACAGGGTGTCTGGGATGGACGAACCTGCGTCGTCCTGTGCTGGGGGGAAGGGCGCCGCCGATGCTGTGGCTCTCCATAATCTCCTTGTACCCGTGACGCCCCGGAGTCACCTTTTCCACGGTTCTAGATTTTCGGTTCAGCAGTCAAGGCTGCGAAGAAGAAGAGATGTTACAACAGGTCGCCTGGGATGGACGAACCTGCGTCGGCCTGCGCTGGGGGAAGGGCGCCGCCGATGCTGTGGCTCTCCATAATCTCCTTGTACCCGGGACGCCCCGGAGTCATCTTTGCTTCGGTTTTTATTCTCAATCTTGCTTCAGCTGTCCATACCACGGAAAAGGCCGAAGGCAGCAAGGCCGCTGGGATGGATGAACCGTAGTCGGCTTGCGCTGTGGGGAAGGCGGCGCCGCCGTCGCTCTGGCTGCCCATTAGCGTCGTTTTCCTTGGAACATGATGTAGCTGCTTGACCTCGGCATTACGCGAGGCTTCTGCTGGGGATGCAAGACTGGTTGTGGACGTGCACGCGCATGCCCGGGTGGGCAGGCAAGCTCCGCGATGATCCACTGCAGGTTCCGCTTGCAGATGACGTGCGCCCACACCGCCGACGCCGCAGACTGTATGATGTCTTCGTTGGAGACGGCGGCCTGCAGTACTGCGCTGCGGCGCCTTACTGAACGCCGGAGGCGGGGAAGGCGTGGCCCCCCCCCGCCGCCGCCCCGGCTTCGAGTGCTGCGTCAGCACTATGCTGGCTCGAGTACGCGCGTGCAATAAAACTGATGCAACTTCTTTTTCAGCGCTGCCATGTGGCGCTTGTGGCAGCCGGGTCATTTAGGACTACATTGATTTTCCGTTAACCTTTAACAAAGTATTGTTGATTTTACATAGGTGCCGTGTTTCGTGATCTTGTTTTTTGAATACTGGATTCCTTATTTTTTTTCCCAAAGAAGCAAGCATAAAAAAGACATCAGATTTACTCCGCCAGGCGAAAAACTTACATAGGTAGATTGGATTGGATTGGAAAACATTTATTGTTAGCAATATGAGCGTTTTGTGGGCACTACACATAGATTGCCTCAAGTCCGTTGCTCTCGGCGGCCGTATGAGCCTACTCTGTAGCCCGAACTTGCGTCAACGGGTCTGAGCTGGCCAGAATAGCCTCCCACCGCTCAGAGAAGGGACTGGTAGTAGGTCCGCCGGTGGCGGCGCTTTTTTGCAGCTCATAATCTATGATCGTACTCGGCTATTTCGCTGCAGTGTTTACAATTTGGATTGTATTGTGCTAGGTACATGTGTGCTAATTTATATGGGCTGAAGAAGGCACGCGTCTTGAGCCGACCCCAGATTACTTCCTGCCTTTTGTCAAGTTTCTTGTCTGGTGGAGGATACATCCTGCTTGCGAGTTTAAAGTGATTAGTGTAGTCATGAAATGAGATTAGTGCATATCTCGAGAAATTGGGAGAATCAACCTGGCTCACTGCTCGGCTGACATAACCTCAAGCTATACTGAGAACCAACTCATTTCCTCTGTTCCCCGGGTGTGCCGGCACCCTTATTATTTCCACCTCTTTTTGGTTCCAGTCTTTATATCTTAAAATTCGCTCTGTCCCTTTGGAGATCATGCCCCTCGCAAAATTGTTTATAGCAGATTTGGAGTCGCTAATTATGTTAACCGTTTTGGTGCTGACCATCGGCATGGCAATAGCCGCCTCCTCCGCTGTCCCTGAGTAGTTTGTTTTTATTGAACCTGCCATTAATGTTTTACCAGAGTCAGTCACGCCCACGATAGCAAAAGAGTTGCCTCCTTTGTATTCCGCCGCGTCTACATAAACTGTGCATTCAGAGCCTTCTAACTTGGCCTCAGGGGCCTTTGCTCTTGCTTTTCTCCCGCCTTCATGAAAAGCAGGGAGCATGTTTTTTGATAGCGGTTTAATAGTGAGTGCGTTCCTTACTTCGGTCGGCAGCTTTACTTGTTGCATTTCTTCCCGGGATTCTATCTTGTAGTCCTAATTTACCCAAGATCTTCCATCCTGTGGATGTGGTGGCGATCCTCTTTGGCTGTGTTATTATATGTTCCTCGCATAGTTTCATGGTGTTATTTTAGACCCCCAGTTTAAGAAGGCTTTCTGTAGGGGTGCAGTGGGGTAGCCCCAGTGCTGCTTTATATGCCTGCCTTATGATTGTTTCAATTTTGTTCTTTTCTGCCACCCCTGGCTTGAGGTAGGGGATGGTATACACTATTCTGCTTTTCACAAAAGCCTGCACAATTCGGCACAAATCTTTCCCTTCGACCCCGCGTCTTTTTTTGGCTATTCGCCTTATCAACCTGGTTGTCATGTTAATTTTTGACTTACGTCGATTTATTGTTTCTGTGTTCTTTCTTCTTTCTAATGTCTTGGATTATCAGTTCCAAGACCCGGATTTTGTCCACTCTGGTTATCGGTGTGCCATTTATTTCTACCAAAATGTCTTCTGCGTTGATATTGCGTTTTTTGTTCCTCGGATTACCAGCAGTTACGATTTGCTTGGTGATCATTTTAGCCCTGCTCATCCCGCATATTCTTCAACAATGTCGATTGCCTGTTGAAGATTTTCTTCTACTTTCCCATCGTTGCTTGTGTATGTCCATAACGGGACATCATCAGCATATAGCGTATGTTGCACCCCTTTCAGTCTTCAGTAATGGTGGAAGGTTCTTTAAAGCTATAGGTTGAATGAGAAAGGAGAAAGAACTGAGCCCTGTGGGATGCCCTTGTCTCCTAGCTTAATTGTTTCAGACCTAATGTCTCCAAGGCTTATTTCTGCTGTTCTTTCGGTTAGAAAATTTAACGTAATCGTAAATCCTCTTGCCAGGGGCAATTTCCTCCGGATTATTTATTATGGCTTCGTGAAAGGCTTTCTGTATATCAAGGCTAAGTACAGCTTTTGTGCCCCCTTTATTGGGCGCGTCAATTATATCTGCTTTGAGTTGAATAATTACATCCTGCGTGGACAGCTTGCTCCTGAAACCTAGCTTTGTTTCGGAAAATATCTCCCTTTCCTCTGCATACTCCTGAAGTCTGTTTAGTATTACATGCTCCATCAGCTTCCCTAGGCACGATGTTAGCGATATCGGCCTGAGGTTGCCTATACTTCAAGTTTCTTCCCAAGCTTTGGAATGAAGACCACTTTAGCATGTTTCCACTCTGAAGGCATTCTACCTCGTTTCCATACCCCATTACGAAAGTCGGTGAGTGCCGTGACTGATACTAGATCTAGGTTTCTCAGCATTTTATTGGTGACCCCATCTGCTCCCGTTGCTGATGTGGTTCTTAGCTGACTTATTGCTCTTCATACCTCCGCTATTGATATATCCTTATCTAGCTCTGTGTTCTTTGGTCCTCGATATAGTGTAGATGAACCCACTTGGCCCGTGTTAAGGTATCTGCTCTTCAGTTCCTCTGCGAGAACTTCAGCCGTGCCCTGATATTTATGAACCAATCTTTTCAGCTGTTCTTGGGCTGCCGTCTTAGTTTGTCCTGGATCTTACAAGTGGCGAAGAAGTTGCCATGTATTTTTACACCCAAGCTTCCCATTCATTTAATCGCAAATCTGCCCCCAGTGTTAACTCTGAAGTCCGTTCGCGTACTCTTATATATATATATATATATATATATATATATATATATATATATATATATATATATATATATATATATATATATATATATATATATATATAGCGATAAGTCAACGATGCCTGGAAAGCATTTAGCAACAGAGCACTGCTATGATTATTGCCTAAGCTTCATTTACGGTATATGCGCAGATACTGCCTACCCAAGCATATTTGTGCAAGCATGCATGAACGGTAACAGTTTGTTCAAAATCAACTCTGTTCTTGCTTGCGCATTAAGGTTAGAAATGTCTCGGGATTATTTTTTGTCTTGGTGAATTAAAACGAAAGAACAGAGAAGGTTTCTATTCATGCCTATAATGTAATCACTGGTTGACTGAGGACATTGTGTTCCCTATCATACTGGAGCCACGTACCAGTAATAGAGAAATAAGAAAAGTCTGAATCGGAGTGAAATTTATGGCGGTGCGTTAGGCCTGTATTTCATAAAACTCCTTCAGCAGTGATTCACGACGCCTAACATTAATGAAGACGCATATTTGCTCTCTGGAAAGGTGACGTAACGTTAAATCGTTTTGCGGCATTCTTTGAAGTCATGGAAGGCACTCGATGAGATAAGAAAACCGCGCGAAACAGTCAAACAAAAAACACATAAGTTCTTAATGTGTTTACTGAGAATTTCTCGAAGGACGGCCTAGCATCATTACACGACATTACTAGTCATTTTAAGCTTGAAAGGAGGATATTCTCCCTTTCAGGGAAAACCTTAGATAAGAAGCAGGAGTCCACCTGGAGGCGACTCCAGACGCGATCCTTATATGACTCCTTACCAGTTGTCAGATACCCCGGCGATTACAACCCGGAATGTGCACTATCTGGTGAAATAGCCAGTTATGATAATATATTTGGAATTGTACAGAGGTTGGTTTGGTTTGTGGGGTTTAACGTCCCAAAGCAACTCAGGCTATGAGAGACGCCGTAGGGGAGGACTCCGGAAGTTTCGACCACCTGGGGTTCTTTAACGTGCGCTGACATAGCACAGCACACGGGCGCCTTGCTTTTTTCCTCCAGCGAAAAGCTGCCGCCGAGGCCGGGATTCAATCCCGCGTCCTTGGGTACAGTAGTCGAGCGCCGTAACCACTGCGCCACCCCGGCGGGAATTGTACAGAGGAGCCGCGCCCGGAATCCTAATACAAGTTCTTAATCTCGAGCAATGGGAGGCCGTGTTGGTCAGCATATAGACCTTGGCGTTCCAACCCGGGTCATTGAATGGGCTACACGGGTCGCTGTCAGCCGTGGACTGATAGCCACCGATAATATGCACGGATATGATTTTGGCCTTTTCTGACGAAATAAATATTTTGCAATCCAAAAAGGCGTTTAATTCTTTCAATCGGGCTTTTGCACGCTGTGAATGTGCCCCAGCTTGTTCATCTAACATCCATACTGGATGAAGAACTCGGCCGTGTACCCATTTTATAGATTTACGTGTATTCTGCGAGCGCGGGCCGAGACGGCTTTTTCTCTATTTTAGTCGTGAGGGTGACGCAAGCAAGCATAGATCTCGGAAATAAACTTCCATTGATGTTTTTCCCTTATAGCGCCATCAATTATCTCTTTACACTGTTACTTCACTGCGCTACGTTCCCAAATCGTAAACGCACCAGCACTGCTACTTCCTACCGTAATAGCGTCAAACTATTCAGAACATTCACTTATGGGTAAATTATTGATACATCAACTGTTCTTACTAACACAAACGTCAGGATAAATTATAAGTTATTTTCAACCCCACAGTGATGTTACAACTATTATATTTAAAAAAAAAAAGCAAAGAAGGGTAATCGTTTAAATGAGAAATAATATCCGTCGCAAAAAGAAAACAATGGGAATTGCGCTCTGATATAAACAAAGTCCGTTGAGCTGAAAAAAAAAAAGAAAGACGACTGCTGGTTCATGAAATTTGACGCGACAAATCTTCATCAGCAGTATTAATTGCACATATCGCATTTGCAGCGCTTTCGACAAGTAGAGGATATTGAAATGTAGTTAGCCGCAGGCGGAGGCTTTGAAGACGGTAGCGATTTCACCGTCACTTTTTTGTTGTGATGGTCCGCGAAACACACACACACACACACACACACACACACACACACACACACACACACACACACACACACACACACACACACACACACACACACACACACACACACACACACACACACACACACACACACACACACACACACACACACACACACACACACACACACACACACACACACACACGCACGCGCACGCGCACGCGCACACGCACACGCACGCACGCACGCAGGCGCACGCTCAGGCGCACATACAGATAGAACACTGCGTGCACGCAGGCGCACGCAGGCGCACGCTCAGGCGCACATACAGATAGAACAGGACTGTACTGTTCTGCAATTGAAAAAGAAAGCACAATTTCATTTTTGATTCCACTGCGTTCTGTGCGAAATAAAGACTTGCGCGCGTGTAAAAGCGCACGGGCAGAGGCACGTTATTTTTCTTTACTTTTGAACTACCTCACCATAGTATCTGTCTTTATTCGTCATTGCGACCTTTGCGACCTTCTACTTGTGGCTCGCGCCCGCAAGGGGATTTCGTTACTGTATTGTCCAAACGGTCGACCAGTAGGTTTACTGGAAAATCAGTTAGCAGCGAATACCTTTCTGATGCATGGCTCAGATGATTTCGCGGATATACAGCTCTATAGTCAGAAAAAACACGGCGAAAATTTTCTGTAGCCTCTCCCTACTGGATATAAGCCAAGTTCAGTTTTTTTTTCTTGAGTATCCATTTAAATGTGGATGGACAGTCACGATACTGCGTTGGTTATCAGAGTCAAATAAGCTCACTCTTTTTTTTTTTCGCTTTCACAGCTACGATTGATTTAAATGCTACGGTCACGAGAAGCGCTTGACTAAAATGCTGTAGCTTCTGCGTAGAAAACGTTACGTAGCTCACTGTCAGTATAGATGCCAGAGCGTGTGCAGCTCGTGTCCTTTTGTAGAGCTTTTAAACAGTAAAGAATCAGTTGGCGGTCATGGAGAGTTTGACAACGAGAGCTGTGTACGGTTAATTGGGGTCTCTCGGAGCAAAGCTTCGATGAAGACTGTTCGCTTCGCTCGGCTGCATGCTATAGCACCATCCGCTGGTCTGATATCACAGCACGGAGGAGCGCAGGCTCAATGGTGGCGGCTGTTGCGAAGACGCGGCAGCTATACCACTCCATACTTCTCGAAACCGTCAGCCGCTAATGCCAATCCACACTCCATCAAGCACCTCAAGAATCCGGACAGATGAAGCTCGTATTTGAAAGAAGGCGCTGCAACGGCAGCAACGCAAACGGCAGATGGAAGACGCAGAAGCCATATCAGCCACAAATATTCAACTACTCATAAATAACGGTGTGCCACTACGGAACAAAGCGACGAACAAGTTTGAGAGGTGCGTGACAATCCGCTAGATTACTGTAGCTGAACTGTATCGACCTACCTTAGGTCAAACATAAGCGACAAGTCTCGGCGGAACTTCCCCGTGAGCTGAACTATGGAGTGTAGGTTAGCTACTCTATATTTCTCTCGACACAAACGCGCGAAATACATGAGAGAGAGAGAGCGCAGGAAAAAAGAAATAAAAGAAATCTTACATGAGTTTACCCATGAAGCTTTTAATGGATCAAGGTGATGTGCGTTCGGTTTGCCTTAGTCTCATCATAGAGGTCGAACTGCCTTTTTCACGTCCAGCGCCGACAAAAAAGACGGTATGGTATATTTTCACTCCTAAAGTCAAATAGTGCACTGTTCATTTGTGCAGATTTTGTCAATACCCGCGAAGGGAATAAAAATCTCACCATCGTTGCAGACGAGCGAGTAGAGCGTCGGCGCCTTGTTGGTAGGATGGCTTTCAATGGAAAAGTTAATACGCAACACGGAACAGTTTTTGCTTCTATTTATTCACACAAAACGCTATAACACTTGAAAAGGAGCACACGAAAAAAATGCGAAATTCAGTCTACCGCTAATTGCTGCCCTTGTTGCTGCACCCTGTCGCACGAAAAAAAAAGAAAACGGGGGAAGTACTTGTTGCCACTCGTCCTCCCAAAGCGTTATTAGAAAAGAACACTAAACAAAAATGCACATAATAGCTTAGAGTGATGATGAATGTGAAAGACGAAAAATATCACTAGTAAACAAGCGACAAAAAAATATATGACGAACGTGGCAGCGGCGCAGCTCTCGCCGAATATACGGCATTGTCTTTGCTAACACCACCAACACTCGGTCATCTTGAAGAGAATCGCAGTCATCACAACAGTGCATGCGGTGATGCCTGATTGCTGTTACACATAATCCCTCCTCGGCATTAATAGCAGACAATGTCCAAGGAGAGAGAAGAAAGTTCACACAAAAGCTGTTGTGCGATGCAAGACGAAAATGTGCCGTTCAACGCACACGCCCAGTGAAACACGGCGATCCAGTAACTCCGGGATGCACCGGAGTCGCCACTGCCTCAGGTCTCACTCTCGATCCAGGAGTCCAAGCTGCGAAGAAAGGAGGTTACAACAGGGCGTCTGGGATGGACGAACCTGCGTCGGCCAGCGCTGGGGGGAGGGCGCCGCCTATGCTGTGGCTCTCCATAATCTCCTTGTACCCGGGACGCCCTGGAGTCATCTTTGCCTGGGGTCTCTCTCGGTTAAGTAGTCCAAGCTGCACAGACAGGCTACAACGTGGCCTCTTGGATGGACGTACCGGCGTCAGCCTGCCCTGGGGGGTGGGAGCCGCCAATTCTGTGGCTCTCAACCTTTTTCTTGTAACTGGGACGCTGGGATGGACGAACCTGCGTCAGCCAGTGCTGGGGGGAAGGGCGCCGCCTATGCTGTGGCCCTCCATAATCTCCTTGCACCCGTTACGCCCGGAGTCACCTTTTCCGCGGTTCTCGTTCTCAGTTCAGCACTCCAAGCCGCGAAGATTAGATATTACAAATGGCATCTGGGATAGACGAATCTGCGTCGGTCTGCGCTGGGAGGAGGGCACCGCCGATGCTGTGGCGCTCCATAATCTCCTTGTACCCGTGACGAGTCGGAGTCGCCTTTTCCACGGTTCTCATTCTCGGTTCAGCGCTCCAAGGCGCAAAAAAGAGATGTTACAACAAGGCGTCTGGGATGGAGGAACCTGTGTCGGCCTGCGCTGGGGGGAGGGCGCCGCCGATGCTGTGGCTCTCCATAATCTCCTTGTACCCGTGACGCCCCGGAGTCACCTTTTCAACGGTTCTCATTCTCGGTTCAGCGCTCCAAGGCGCAAAAAAGAGATGTTACAACAAGGCGTCTGGGATGGAGGAACCTGTGTCGGCCTGCGCTGGGGGGAGGGCGCCGCCGATGCTGTGGCTCTCCATAATCTCCTTGTACCCGTGACGCCCCGGAGTCACCTTTTCCACGGTTCTCATTCTCGGTTCAGCACTCCAAGCCGCGAAGAAGAGATGTTACAACAAGCGTCTGAGATAGACGAACCTGCGTCGGCCTGCGCTGGGGGGAGGGCGCCGCCGACGCTGTGGCGCTCCATAATCTTCTTGTACCCGTGACGAGTCGGAGTCGCCTTTTCCACGGTTCTCAATTTCGGTTCAGCAGTCAAGGCTGCGAAGAAGAGATGTTACAACAAGCGTCTGAGATAGACGAACCTGCGTCGGCCTGCGCTGGGGGGAGGGCGCCGCCGATGCTGTGGCTCCCCATAATCGCTTTGTACCCGGGACGCCCCGGAGTCACCTTTTTCATGGTTCTCATTCGCGATTCAGCACTCCAAGCCGCGAAGATGAGATATTTCAACAAGCTTCTGGGATAGACGAACCTGCGTCGGCCTGCGCTGGGGGGAGGGCGCCGCCGATGCTGTGGCTCTCCATTATCTCCTTATACCCGTGACGCCCCGGAGTCACCTTTGCTTCGGTTTTCTTTCCCATTCTTCTTCAGCAGTCCATACCGCGGAAAAGGCCGAAGGCAGCGAGGCCGCTGAGATGGACGAACCGTTGTCGGTCTGAGCTGTGGGGAAGGCGCCGCCGCCGTCGCTCTGGCTGGCCATTAGCGTCGTTTTCCTTGGAACATGATGTAGCTGCTTGACCCCTGCATTCCGCGTGATGCTTCTGCTGGGGATGCAAGACTGGTTGTGGACGTCCATGCGCATGCCCGGGTGGGCAGGCAAGCTCCGCGATGATCCACTGCAGGTTCCGCTTGCAGATGACGTGCGCCCACACCGCCGACGCCGCAGACTGTATGATGTCTTCGTTGGAGACGGCGGCCTGCGGTACTGCGCTGCAGCGCCTAACTGAGCGCCGGAGGCGGGGAAGGCGTGGCCCCCCACCGCCGCCGCCCCGGCTTCGAGTGCTGCGTCAGCACTATGGTGGCTCGAGTACGCGCGTGCAATAAAACTGATGCAACTTCTTTTTCAGTGCTGCCATGTGGCGCTGGTGGTATCCAGGTCATTCAAGACTACATTGATTTTCCTTCGACCATTAACAAAGTATTGCTGGTTTTACTTAGGTGCCGTGTTTCGTGATCTTGTTTTTTGAAACCTGGATTCCGTATTTGGGTCCAAAAGAAGCAATCATAAAAAACACATCAGATATGCTGGTCGACAAACCAAGAGAGAGAGAGAGAGAGAGAGAGAAAGCTTTTAATGAGCATATAATCAGTAAAAATTCGCAGGAGCTGGGTGGTCGGTGCCCCTAGTCCAGGGCTCCGCTGGCAGCAGCTGACTTGCGGACTAGCTGGATAATCCAGGCTTGCTGGTCCAGGTTGTCGCTGGTCAGGGCCGCCTCCCACTGCTCGTGTGTCGGGCATGGCACTATTAACGTTGGGTCAGGTTTGTCCTGGCATTCCCAAGAGATGTGATAGAGTGTGGGGCTTGCACCGCACCAAGGACAGTAACTCGTGTATTTTGTTGGGCTTATCTTATTTAAAATTTGAAGATTAGGGAATGTGTTTGTTTGTATTTTTCTCCAGTCTATAGCGTCCGAGGAAGGAAGTCGTTTGTGTGGTGGTGAGAAAATTCTTTCTAACCGTAGGTGTTCCAGCCTGTCGCCGTAGGGTCCTAGGAGAGGGGTGAGGTAGGGATGGGGATCCGCCCGGTTTGTGAGAGCTCGGGCTAGATCATTCGCTACCTCATTTCCTTCTAGGCCTTCGTGTCCTGGTGTCCATGTAATTTGGTGCGTCTGGGGGATGGAACGTAATATTGCACACGCTCTTTTGTGAGGACTACCTGGCCGGAAAACAAACCAAGAACTTCCATCGGTGTAAAATGTTACTTTCTTCGACTGCGTTCCATACAAACATAAAAGACGACGCGTCTGTCCATGCGATCAGGCCGTCGAGGTCACTTGTTCGCGCCAGGGGGAGCGATCAATAACTTGCCATCTAAACTACGCAATGGCAGTGGATTTCGAACTTGGTTATCCGCGTGAAGTTTGTGATATTACAATCGGCTTTCACTTCTCTTAATTGGAAGACAGGAAATATATGGAATAAACAGTTTCACTCAAAGCATTTCTAATGTCCGAGTTCTTGTATGCATGCAACACAAACCTATGCGCGGTCTATTATTCGCGCTGTCTATTTGCCTCCTGTAAGGCGTAGTTTAACACGAACTACCCTCCAGCTGGCCTCAGAGGGGCTGACATATCCTTTCGCACGTCTCAAAGAATTTGGGCTTCTGGTGAAGGTTTTCCCTATATTTAATTACCGCCATTCTCGTCACTAATTTGGCAATATATATAGTGAGCAAAATAAAATAAAAACAGTCCCCTATGCTTTTCTTGGCCTCGCCGGCTTTTGGCTTCCTCCATTCGTATGTGTATATATATAAATCATTAGGAAATTTCAGACAGAGTGGAAGAGGCTGGGATAAGATGAAGATGCTTGGAAAGCATTTGGCAACAGAGCACTGCTAGGATTATTGTTGGAGCTTAATTTACTGTATATCCGCAAATACTGCCTACCCGAACATATTTGTACAAGCATGCATGAACGGTAACAGTTTGTTCAAAAAGAACTCCTCTTACTTTCGCACTAAGGTTAGAAATGTCTCGCGATTAATTATTTGTCTTAGTGAATTAAAACAAATGAAAAGAGGGGTTTTTATATCATAATTATAAAATAATCATTGGTTGACTGACGACATTGTTTTCCTGTCATACTGGAGCCACGTACAAGTAATAGAGAAATAAGAAAAGTCTGAATTGGAATGAATTTTATAGCGGTGCGCTAGCCCTATATTTCATAACAAACCTACTGCGGTTATTCGCGACGCCTAACATTGCTGAAGCCGCATAGTTGCTCTCTGGACAAGTGACGTAACGTTAAATCGTTTTGCGGTATTGTTTGAAGTCATGTAAGGCACTCGATGAGATAAGAAAACCGCGCGAAAGGGTCAAACAAAAGCGCATAAGGTCTTAAGGTTTTTTACTGAGAATTTCTCGAAGGACGGCGCACCATCATTTTATGACATAACTAATCATTTTAAGCTTGAAAGGATATTTCCCATTCCAGATAAAACCTTAGATAAGGAGCAAGAGTCCACCTTTTTATGATTCCTTACCTGTTGTCAAATGTCTACCCAGGCGATTACAACCCGGAATGTACACTATCTGATGAAATAGCCAGTTATGATCACATATTTTGGAATTGTAAAGAAGAGTCGCGCCCAGAATCCTAGCACAAGTTCTTACTCTCGAGAAATTTGAGGCCGTGTTGTACAGCTCAGACTTGGGAGTTCAAACCCGGGTCATCGAATGGGCTGCTCAGGTCGCTATCAGCCGTGGACTAATAGCCGCCTAGCACGGATCATCTGAATTCTGCCTTTTATGACGAAATAAACGTTTTGCATTCCAAAAAGGCGTTGTTTAATTTTTTTTTTCCATCGGGCTTTTGCTCGCTGTGAATATGGACCAGATTGTTCATCTAATATCCGTACTTGATGAAGAACTCGGCAATGTACTCATCTCATAGATTTACATGTATACCCTGCGAGCGCGGGCTGAGACGGCTTTTACTCTGCTTCAGTCGTGAGGGTGATGCAGGCAAGTTTGAGCGATCGACGCAGCGACTGGAACAACTCTAATTCGTTACTCTATGCAACCTGCGCCGGATGCCATATGCACCGTCGCCTCTTCTCAGATTTGCACGCTGGCGAAAACCGTCGTCCGTCCTTTCGCCTCGAGTGTCGGGAAGGCGACCCACCTGTGCGTGTCATGCAGCCGACAGGTGTTGCGCGTTTCCACATGTGGCCATAGTGCAAGGCACCGCCTTCATTTGAGGACGGGTCAATGAACTTCGCGCTGCTCCGAACTCCGCGCCATTTCTGAGACTCCGCCAGGCATGCTGCCTGGCAAGGGACGCCCGTTAGCATATCTGCATTCACATCGTACATAGCTAAAGCAGCGATATGTGGCTTAGTAATGCTTCATTCGTGCCCTGATGAACGGTCATGCTTCTGGAAACGCTGACTTTGCTGCAAATGATGGGTTGCCTTTTACTACTATGTATACGCGAACCTTTAAATGTGAGCCCGCACTGACACCACTTTTCCACCGAAATAATGAAGGCGGATGTTGTGGAGCATGATTCACTTTTCAACAATAGAAAGATATTCTGCGGCTGCTAGTTTTCCACATACTGGCGCCTTCACTAGCAGCACACAGGTGCACGAAGCGTTTACGCGCCTGCTTTTGCGCGTGTGTGCTGTTCCCATCAGAGAAGCCAAATGCTGCGCCGGTTATCGTACCGTGCTGCCACACCAATGGCACCGTCTGCATGATAGCAGACCCAACACAACTGCCAGGATATTTTAGTTTTTCCTCCATGACGGCCTGCACTTGATGATCACGAGAGCAAGGTGCATACGATCGAGGCTTCAAATGTGCCTGAAAGCGCATAACACTATCCCCACAGTGAACCAGAAGCAAATACAGAGGAAAAGTGGGAAAAAGCATCAGTGCCAGCGCATATGCGGTATGTACAAGGGCGTGGCCTGTTTTGCCTGGGGAGGGCTCAGCTGTAGCGTACTTAAGCTAGCATCGCTTGGCAAAATGCGCCAGTGCCCTATAAGGTCAACCTTATCGCTTCGTTGGAGAATTTTTTTTTTTTTTTATTTAGGTAAACACCGCATATATAGCGGAGGACAAACGGACAGCACGTTCCACTTTAAGGCGCGAAAGCACACAGTGCTTTCAGATCAAATTGAAACATACATCGAACCTGTCTGCAGACACTGATGGGAACATTGGGTACCGTATCGTCGAAGGTCAGGCTTCGCAGGCAGTGTTACCGGCCATCGAATATCGAAGAAGCGATATCGTTCCTGGATCCACACCGACTAATTGATTATGACGAGGGTTGCGCCCAGTTTTGTTTGGTTATGTGAAGAAAGAGGCTGCGACAACGAATTCACCCTGACAAGTCTACGTAGCCTCAGCTCCACAGGGCAACTGTCAGATCGCTTCACCAGTGTGCTAAACATGGCCGCGGCCCTCAATGGCCGCTCTGTTTACAAGACTACGCCTGATTGAGATACTACCTGCTATCATGTCGGTCGGGGACTCCTACAGAGAGGAGTCCTCAGCCCAACTTTATTTAACGTTGTACTAATTGGCCTGATGAGTGAACTGCCAACTAACATACACATCAGTGCATCTGCATCTGGGCTTCTGGTTCGACGCGCCCACAAATGCTTGCAAGATTGCAACAAGCTGTCTCATCGACATCGATTTACTTACGGCGTCAAGGTTTGCTTTTAGCGACGGAAAAGTGTGCAGTGATCTTATTTACGAGAAAATGTGTCAGCTGCTACCCGGTTATTCGTCATGGAGCCGTAATACCGTACGTCTCCAGGCACGGATTCTTGGCAGTAATTATTGGTCGAAACATATTAATATGGTGAAGAAAAGGCTCATACATTTTTAGCATGTACTTCGTTTCATAGCTGGCATCAAATGAGGTCCAGCTGAGCACTCCTTAATACGACTGTACGAGACTGTTTGTTGGCTACATCCGATACAGTCTCCATTCGCGAATATGAGCATTTCCTGTTTGCGGGCTTTAGAGAGCGTGCAAGCGCAGGCACTGAAAATATGCCTTGGACTGCCCAGATGCACTTCTATATAATAAAGGCACAATTGAAGAGGCACATGCTCGCCCCATATCCATATTTGTCACACAAACCACTTCGTGTATATTTACGAGCACTTACGCGACACTGTTTTCGCCCACTGAGCGAGATTCTAGACTAGCGGCCGGACGGCAATTTTACAAGTGCACTCCCCTGCCATCAGTCACAAGTGCCAATAGGATATGCCCTCCCATATCGTCCCGCCCAACCACCATGGGTGATGGATAAACCTTTGATGCACTTTCGTGTTCCCGGGATACTAAAGAAATCAATGGTGCCACTTAGTGGTCTCAAACAACTTACTCTGGCGCACATCTGGTCAGAATATCCTAACTATATTCACGTATATACCGACGGATACCAGCTCAGAAAACAACTCTACATTTCCTTTTTGGACAAACTTCTACATAAATCGCTGCTGATCCCTGCCCATTGCAAAGTGCAAAACTGCACTCAGCAATGGCCTCCAAACAACTGTGCCTTCTTCAAGAGCGGATACGACGTGTCTTCTTACGAACAGTATGAAGAATGCTACAGCAGCTTACTGGGCCCAGCCAGACGTCCGACACATTCGTCTAAAAAGGCTCGATAGAACATTGAAATTTTACGTGATAATCTGCGTCATCATGTATGCTTGCTACATAAACTTCATTTAAATGTGGCTTTCGCGCACAGGTACTTACATTTAATTTGACAGGTGGATTCCCCGCAATGTTCAACTTGTAGCATCCCCGAGACTGTGGACCATATATAATTGGTGTGCCCAGTGTACGCGTGTGAAAGAAATGTGCTAGCCGCTTCTTTGAAGCATTTGGACAAGAGGCCTCTGTCGGAAGAACTGCTACTGGGCGCTTGGCAGGACAAGGGGAAGGGTGTCCAGGCAATGCGGGCTTTTGCCGTTTTTGTGCGCTACTGGACTTGATTCGCGCTTGTAAAGCAAGCTGCCGTGCCTGTATATATATTTCATATGCCTTCTCCCACATTGTCACCCATTATGATCTTCTTTCTTCTCCCTTTCCCCTTCCCCAGTGCAGAGTAGCAGGCCAGATTATAATCATTCCGGCCAACCTCTCTGCCTTTCCTTTCAATAAATCCATCTATGTGGCCGCGTCGCCCGTTATGCGCGTTACCCGTTATAATGTTACTTATCTTAGAAAGGATAGCTCGAAGTATTCGTAGCGCCTTCGGCGCAAAAAAGTGCAATAAACGTGTTTTCAATCGAGGTATTATTACCTGCATTGATGTGACAAGATACGCTCCGCCACACCTTTTGGGAGTCTTGGACGACTAACCCTTGTCGTTCACTACCTTAGCTATGGGGGTCCTGATCCTCAATAGTGGGCAAAGCCGTTGAGATGTCGAACGTGCGTTGAACGTGTTCTCTTGGGGGCCGACTGCACCTTTTGCGAACGCGGGTCATATCTTTCTTGAGTTATTGTCCTGCTATAATTTTAGACTCGATGAAATAACGCGCGGGGACCTTTGTCTAAACTTCGACAACTCATACGGGGAGAGAGATCTTTATTGCTGCTCAGCCTTATAAGCTTGCAGTATTCAGCGTACAAAAAGGTGGAGCGCAAGAACAAGAAGGACGACAGAACAAAACGCTTGTTCTTGTGTTCCGTCCATTTGTGAGCTGAGTGCTGCAGGCATGAAAACAAACCAACTGGCCCAACAGGAAGTAATTACTCATCATTAAGCGTACAGGCATCCCATGCCAGGGTCACCAAAGTCGGCTGCTTCTGGATTCTTAGTGGAGAGCTGGGACTAATTTCCGCCCTAGCTCTTCTTGTTTGTTTGAAGGTTTGAAGGTTTATTAAAACGAAATACAAATCAATCATAAGTGCATAAAAAAGTTTATGCAGTAGGAGGTCCCAAAGTAAGACTGTCTGGGGGACCTCCCATCAGGAATACATATGAGCATAAATACGCAAATGTGGCAGAGGATCTAGAAAAAGATATAATGAAATTGAAGCGTGTTATTAATATTTCGGCAATGAATAAGCTACACAATAGTTAGCATGTAGACTTCGAATTGCTGCTCTCAACGTAGTTTTGACAGCTCACACCATTTGAATCGCGCTTGGCTTGTCAACAGTGCTACACGGTTTCAGAAAAAAAAAAAAAGGGTTATTCTTTTTGCAAATGCATTTTTTCTAATTCCGTAACTGCATAATTAGACTCGCGAGAGCTTATTAGAACCTATCATCACAAACATAAAGGTAACACATTGTTCAGTACCCCAAAAAATTGGCGATTAGACATTGGATGAAAAGACTTGGCTGCTGATGTCTTCTGGAGAGAATGTATAGTCAGATTACTCTTAAATGAGGCGACTCTTTTTAAACGATGTATTTCATGGACATTTTTCACCGAAAAATGGGATTCAGCATGGTTTTCTTTTATAAATGTTATCGTCAGGATAATACTTCCAAAATATCAGTGCACATTTGTTCCAGTGGATCTACGCCCTCTACCGTACCGCAGTTTAGGCATGGCGGGAAGCAAGTACCTCTACATGGTCTGACAGCTATCATGTATCTTATTTGAACAAACACACCGCCGTTTAACCTGACTCATATGGCATGAGACTGTTGTTGAAGGTCATCCACCGCCTGCCCCACAACAAAGCAAGCATTTAAGCGAATTTAGGAACATAAGTTCAAATCTGTGTTGGGATCGGTGTAGGCTTATTCTGCCGACAGGCAAGACGAACCACAGCCTGGGATTATTTATTCAGCAGTGACAGCTGCTATAACAGCTGTGCTAAGCGGCCAAGTAATTATAATAAATGTAAAAGCAAATACTAACACGCAAAGGTGCAAACTTAATCATGAACGTTGGCAAACAATGTAAAGTGTCAACAAGAGGCATTTCTAGTATTTTTCCGCACTCCGCGCTCTTGAAACAGGGGGTCGCTAATCTTCGACCGTCCATGGCTACGGCGAAATGCGCCATTGTGGCATTCGCCCCTACAATCCACGCTGTATAAGTGCAGCAGGGTGCTTTAAAGAATGCGCTGCAGCAAAAAAAAAGCATAGACCGGCGACCTGCTTTTCTGTAAGCTATTGGAGGCGCTTGCTTTCTTTAAAGCAACCCCGCGGCCACATTTAAGGCCCCGTTCTTTAGAAAAATCAGCGTCGGCGTTATATCGTTAGAGTCGACGTAGTGAGTGAAAAATAAAGGTCATGCCGCCGGCAGGCTTTATTTGGAAGGTGACATGGTCGGGGACTGACTGGTCGTCGGGTTGTGTGACATCAAGGGACCACTTAACTTGGTATTAGCTGTCAACCCAGGTTGCTCATTTCAGATGGGAATCGAATCGGTAACCTTTGGATCGTGAATCAGACACGCTGTGGCCACGTGGACACCTCCATATGGCTTAATTAAAGCGGGACCTAATATCTACGTGTCGGGCGGGCTTTCACACTGTGTAGTAGTTTACAAGTGAATGCTAACGAGCATCTGTGAGAGGCACACGTTAGGGGTTAGTGATTAGGCCAATAGCAAAGTTCATGTGTGCAAGGACAACACAGAAGGGAGTCATTCACACCGTCGCGTGATAGCCTTAAATTGAAAGGCTATTTTTCGGTTTCGCTTGTGTAAACCAAAAACCGGAGACAAATGGCTTCATAGGGGAGATATCCAAAGGTAGGAATCACCTTAATGGTCCGAGAATGCCGCATTCACACAGTATTACCGCTTACTGGCATGCATACGCATCTTGCCGCAAATTCCCGCGCAGTTCGTGGCAACCTTAAGATGTGTGCGCTATGTCAGGAAAACAACTCGGAATAGAGCACTGGAGAACCAACGGCCATAATTTAAATCGTTTGATTTAGAGAGAGAGAGAGTATTTCAACGAGCAGAAAGGCGGAGAAGTCGGCCGGCAGTAAAGAGACCCTGGTCTGCTACTACGCACTGGGGAAGGGGGGGGGGGGAGGAAATAAAAAAGAGGTAGGGTGTGAATGAAGGGTGATGATGTCATAGTTCAGTGAGGTTTCACTTGTGGTCTGTGTTACTTAAGAGACCATGCAAACACCTAACGACAGTCGTGAAACGCCACATGCCGCACTTATCTTGGACACATACCAATTGTCACTGAACAAACACCGCCACAATTACTACGAACTCTGCGCTCTCACATGCCAGCACAAACGCAGAAACACGCGCACGATGCACATGACCAGAAAATCTCAAATTACCACATACACGTGTGGTATACTCGCGCACTTGAGGAGACCATGCACACTCGTAGAACGCAACATGCCTCGTATGTCTTGGACACGCACCACTTGTCACTGGACATACATGCGGGCACATACTCGGAAGCACGCACACGAGGCACTTCAGCAGAAAAAGCGCAAAGTGCACTGACACATGTTTCATCACAAGCGAGTATGCAAGTGTGCTACTCGCGCACTTTATAGCATACGCAAATGTCACAGGCGGGAATCTAGGCCCGTTTCACTTAAAAAAAATCGAACAGGACCTTCAATATGCACCAGTTATCCGTTTGTTTCGCCTTGGAACGTAGAATTTTTTTTTTTTTTCTCAGAGAGAGGAAAGCTGTCAAACTGCTTGAGAGTATTTTCCAAGGTCCTCCTCGCGTCACTATAGGTAGGGAACTCGCAAATAATATGAAAAATTGACTTTGGAATGTTACAGTTCACGCGATTCGGGCTTTCTTCAACTCCGATCTTGTGGAGGTAGGCTTTGGTGTACGCGACTCCAAGCCGTGCCCGATGAAGCAGAGTTCCTTAACGTCGCATAACTTTAGATGGTACGTGACGTCGCGAGCCTGCATCTAGCCGAGAGATGCAGTCCTGCTGATGGCTTGCATCGTCCAAGTGTAGATGCATAGCAGACTTCATTGATTGAGCCAGGCTGCAGCGTCACTCCGGGATCCATTGAAACTTGACGACGGGGCCACGCTGGAAGGCCTCAGCAAGCAGAACAACAATTTGCCTGACTAGCTGCTCACGTACTTCGTTTTATGTACCGTCTTTGCCAAAAGTAACCAGGCTGCATGTTTTGCTTCTCACTTGTATTATAGGGCAAATAACGATTCCCGCTTTATCACAACTAGATGGGAAGTGAGGACAGGTACTCACCTTTATATTGCAGAGGTTTAGAGCTCCAGAAATGCTATGAATCGGCTACTTCATGGCTGAGAAGCAGATCCTGCAGCCTGGTTACTTTTGGCAAAGACGGTACGTTTTTATAGTCTGTAGTGCAGGTTTCGAGTCGCATTATTTGCGTTCTGCTCACCAATGTAGCGCCTGCCAATTCAATTGGCGTGGATGTTGTTTTATGCTTAAGTTTAAAGCGTTGGCCGTACGCGCTTCCAGGCACTATAAACGCCGCTGTTGAAGAGGTGGTCGTCACTTAGCCGTCGAGAAAAACATTCACCGAGTCACTATGCATAGTTGAGATGTATGACAGTGCCAACTGTTTGAGTCCAACTGTTGCGATGTGCGACTTTTTGGTATACCTGGAATATGTTCACGCACGTTAGGTTTTGGAATTGTCCATAATGGCACTGCCGAAATTTGGTGGGGCGTAAGGATTGGCTTGGCCATCAATTTTCACAGGGTACTACATCATCAACTTGCGTGTAAAAGCCAAGATGACGCTTTTTGTTAGCGATAGATCAAGCCCCTGGCGACGCAAGTACGAAGACACAAGTGACACTGAACGCTGCAATCTCGCTTGTACTTGGAGACGCGTGACACTTGATGCGCCCATATGCAGATTTCTTCGGCGTACGCAGATACGGAAACTGTGCTGGGTATTTCTTGGAATAGGTCAACGAGCACGAGATTAAATAATATGGGACTTAGCACTCCTCCCTGAGTGACACCACGAGTAACAGGATGATCTGTCGTGTCACATTCATCAGTCGCCATGAAAACTGCCCGGTTCCTCAAGCAACTTACTATCCATTGACGGATACGTCCGCCAATCCCACATTTCTCAAGAGCGTCTAATATTGCATCATGGTAGACATTGTCTAATGCACCCTTGATGTCGAGTAAGAGAGCTGCGGTCAGCCTGCGGCGGCGTTTCTCTTGTTCAACTGTCGATATCAAATCAATTGCACTGTCGATAGCAGAGCGGCCTTAGCGAAATCCTGTCATTTCGTCTGAATATAGGTTGCATCGATCGAGAAACCATTCAAAAAGACGTGCTAGTATCATGCGTTCCATTCTTTTTCCAATGCAACTTGCCAGAGCTAGAGGTCTATAGGAGGTTATCTGATGTGGCGATTTACCTGGTTTGAGCGAAGCCACAATGCGGCTTCTTTTTCATTGTTGTGGAACACTGACAGTGAACCAAGCATGATTAAACCAGGTTAAGAACGTTTCTTCTGCTTTCGGCCCCTTGTGACGAAGCGCACTGTAGATAATTCCCTCCGGCCCTGGGGAAGAAGAATGATTACAGGCAGTGAGCGCTGCTTTGAGTTCACGCAGCGTGAATGGAACGTGTAGAAGATCATCCAAAGTAGGAACGGCGCACCGATGCTACGGGACTACAGATGTGACTCCAGCAATGCGCGAGCAGAAATCCTTCACGACCTTTCCGGCGCTGGGAAAGTGCCTACGCGCGGAATGGATGCTGCAGGGGAAAGGACGGCAGTGCGCGGATAACATGCCATATTCTTGAAAGTGGTTCCCGGGGATCCAGCCTGTTCAAAATGACCGCCCCCGCTGTTTAGCTGAGTTTCTCCAAATAGTACTGTACTTGCTTCTGTGCACGCCTATAGAAGCCCGGAGGTCCAAAACGTCTTTCTTCCTGTGGTATTTTCTTTCTGCACATCGGCGAATTGCACGTAGCTGCGCATAAAGCACATGTACCGGTGTTCTGGAATATGGAGCAGAGATGCTGCGTGATGTCTCTCGCAGTGCCATAACCATTCACTGCCCCACATCACCTGGTGTAGTGAGAGATTCACAGCACTCTTCTAAAACGTTACGGAAACCATTCCAGTCAGTGCAGCGTGTCTTGGCATGTGAAAGATGGTCAAACCAGCGAAGCTGCACATATGTTGGTATATGGTCACTGCCTTACGTTTCTACATCAGCACGCCAAGTTGCGGATGCTTCAAGACGCCTCAATACCCATGCCAGGTCCAGGTAACTGATGTAAGCAGTTCCACGCAAAAAGGTCGGTGTCCCATCGTTGAGAACCACAAGACCTGCATTATATTAGAATGTGGCAATATCCCGACCACGAGCGTTCGTTACGGCGCTACCCCAGCAATGGTGATGGTCATTGAAATTTCCGACTATAATAGGGGAAAAAGAAGTGATATTTGGTTCGCATATGACGAGTACCGGAAATTGGTACTTGAATATCATCTGCCTGAAGTCTGCTAGGCGGCTTCTCAGCCCTCTAGCATTCCATTGAAACACTGTCGATCGAGACATTTTCTCTTCTAATGATGGTGGTGACGACAGTAGAGCCATGATTGTTGTCTTCAATTGAAGAGTTGCAAGGACCGGCTCAACAGCATCTAAAATTTGAACAGCAGCCCGAGAAACGGCCGTGTCCACGTCAGCAATGATCAGGCGTAGGGTGCCGATCAGTTGCTTAAGCATAACGCTTATTTGGTCATCTGTGGTAGACACAACAGACGTACGCACTGACGGACGTGCCTCAAAGATTACATTGCGCTTTGGTAGAGGCGGCCATGCTGCAGAATCCTTCTGAGAGGTCGTAATATTTGGCAGTTTCGCAGGTGGAGCCAATGGCTTCTTCATAACAGAGTGGCCTTGTTCTTGCTGATGCGCTGTCGCGTCATATGTTGCATTCGAGCCCTTCTGCCGGTTTCGTGTACGCCTTCTTCACCGTTGAACGGCATTTGCTGCTTCTCTGTGAGAAGAGTGGTCGCTCACAATTTTCCTCAGAATATTTATCTTCGTCTTGACTTTCGGGCACTCTCTTGAGGTTGCCTCATGTGCCCCTCCACAGTTGGCACATTTTGGCACTTCAACTGCACATGCAGGTCCGTCATGGTCTCCCCCGCAGCACAGACAGGTTTTCTTCCGCACGCATGCTGCACTCACGTGTCCCAGCTTCTGACGCTTTCGGCACTGCAGAGTACGGGGTACATAAGGGCGCACAGGATGCCTCACGAATCCCACCTTCACGTGGGAGGGTAAACTGGTGCCTTCAAACACTCATCATCATCATCATCATCAGCCTTGATTATACCCACTGCAGGGCGAAGGCCTCTCCCATATTTCTCCACTTAACCCGGTTCTGTGCTAGCTGCATCCACTTGACCCCTGCGAACTTCTTAATCTCATCCGCCCACCTAACTTTCTGCCGCCGCCTGCTACGCTTTCCTTCCCTTGGAATCCAGTTTGTTACCCTCAGCGACCATCGGTTATCCTCTCTTCGCACTACATGTCCTGCCCATGTCCATTTCTTCTTCTTAATTTCTACTAGAATGTCGGTAACTTGAGTTATTTCTCTGACCCACTCTGCACGCTTTCTATCTCCTAATGTTACCCCTACCATTTTTCGTTCCATAGCCCTCTGGGTTGTCCTCAACTTAAGTAGAACTCTCTTGGTTAGCCTCCACGTTTCAGCCCCATAGGTGAGTACAGGCAAGATGCAACTGTTGTATACTTTCCTCTTGAGCGATACCGGTAAGCTGCTAGTCATAATCTGCGAGTGCTTGGCAAATGCGCTCCATCCCAATCGTATTCTTCTTGTTATTTCCTTTTCGTGGTCCGGATCTGCGGTTACTACCTGTCCTAAGTAGACATATTCGCCTACTACTTCTAGTACTTCGCTACCTAATGTAAACTGCTGTTCTTTTCCGAGGCTGTTGAACATTACCTTAGTCTTCTGCATATTGATTTTCAAGCCTACCTTTCTACTTTTCCTGTCTAGGTCATCAATCATTATTTGCAGCTCATCCCCCGAGTTGCTTAGCAAGGCAATGTCATCAGCAAATCGCAGATTACTGAGGTATTCTCCATCTACCCTTATCCCTAACTGTTCCCATTCCAAGTCTCTGAATACTTCCTCTAAACAAGCTGTGAATAGTACTGGGGAGATTGCGTCTCCTTGCCTAACACCTTTCTTTATAGGAATTTTGATACTTTCTTTATGCAGAACTATGTTTGCTGTGCAGCCACTATATATATCTTCCAGCACTTTCACATACGGCTCGTCTACCCCCTGATTTCGCAATGCCTGCATCACCGCCGAGGTTTCAACTGGGTCAAATGCTTTTTCGTAATCAATGAATGCTATGTATAAGGGCTGGTTAATTCCGAGCATTTTTCTATCACCTGATTGATGGTATGGATATGATCGATAGTAGAGTACCGTTTCCGAAACCCTGCTTGATTCTTTGCTTGATTGCAGTCTAAGGTTGTCCTGATTCTATTAGCGATTACCTTAGTAAATACCTTATACGTAACAGACAGTAAGCTGATTGGTCTGTAATGTTTAAGGTCCTTAGAGTCCCCTTTCTTGTGAATGAGGATAATGTTTGCATTGTTCCATGGTTCCGGTACCGTCGATGACACCAGGCACTGCGTATACAGGGTGGCCAGTTTTTCTAGCACGATATCCCCCCCGTCCTTCAGCAAATATGTAGTTATCTGATCGATCTCCAGCTGATTTCCCTCTTTTCATAGTTTCTAGTGCTTTCTTGACCTCGTCCTTCGCCACTGGTGGAACGTCTGACTGTTTTTCCCTACTGCCAAACTCATTACGGTCCTGGCTACTGTAGAGATCTGTATAGAACTCCTCGGCTACTTTGACTATCTTTTCCATATTAGTGATGACGTTGCCCGTCTTGTCCTTTATCGCATACATCTGGTTTTTGCCTATGCCCAATTTCTTCTTTACCGCTTTAAGGCTTCCCCCGTTCTTTACAGTATGCTCAATTTTCTCTATGTTATACTTCCTTATATCGGCCACCTTGCGCTTATTGATTAGCTTTGATATCTCGGCCAATTCGATCTGGTCTGTTGGATTGGAAGCTTTCATACTCTGACGTTTCTTAATCAATTCTTTCGTCTCCTTAGACAGCTTGCCGGTATCCTCTCTAACTATCCTACCGCTTACTTCTACCGCGCACTCAGTAATGATATCTCTGAAATTATTGTTCCTTGCCTCTAGGGTAATGTCGCCATCCTCAGTTAGAGCTGAAAACCTATTCTGTAGCGAGATCCTGAACTCTTCTGCCTTCCCCCTCACCGCTAATTCGTTGATGGGTTTCTTTCTTACTAATCTGTTGCGTTCCTTCTTCAGATTTAGGCTAATTCGGGACCTCACCATCCTGTGGTCACTGCATCGCACTTTCCCGATTACCTCTACATCTTGCATAATGGCGGGGGTAGAACACATTATGAAGTCGATTTCATTTTTAGTCTCCCCGTTAGGACTTTTCCATGTCCATTTCCGGTTCTTCCGTTTGCTGAAGAAGGTATTCATGATTCATAAGTTATTGCGCTCTGCAAACTCAACTAGTAACTCCCCCCTGCTATTCCTAGAGCCAATGCCATAGTCACCTACTGCCTTGTCTCCTGCCTGTTTTTTCCCTACCTTGGCATTGAAATCGCCCATTAGTACAGTATACTGCGTCTTTACTTTGCGCATTGCCGATTCTACATCTTCATAGAAGCTTTCAACTGCCTCGTCATCATAACTACATGTAGGTGCATAGGCCTGTTTCAGTTTATACCGCTTATTAAGCCTAATTACGATGCCTGCCACCCTCTCATTAATACTATAGAATTCATCTATATTGCCCGCTATATACTTATTCTCAAGGAAACCTACTCCTAGTTGCCTCTCTGGTAAGCCTCGATAACACAGTACATGCCCATCCTTCAGTACAGTATATGCCTCATTCGGCCTCCTAACCTCACTAAGCCCTATGACATCCCATTTCATGCCCTCCTCTAACAGCACTGCTAGGCTAGCTTCACTAGCTAGGGTTCTAGCATTAAACGTTGCCAGGGTCAGTTTCCAATGGCGGCCTGTCCAGCGGAGCCAGGCTTTCTTAGCACCCCCTGCTGCGTCACAGGTCTGACCGCCGCCGTGGTCAGTTGTTCCGCAGCCGCTGGTGACTGAGGGCCGGGGTGTTATGGAGCTTATCATAGGAGGTTGCGGCCAATTACTGCACCAGGGTGGCCAACTCCTTTTCTGGTGAGGGAGTGCGTTGCCGGAGGTATTCACCGGCATCAGGTCGAACCCCAAACCTGTTTATGCAATTCCATCGACACGCGGATTTTTTATTTTTTTTTCATCCGGTGGAGAATTGCGCGGTACCGGGATTTGAACCCCGGTCCTCTTGCATGCGAGGCGGATGTTCTACCGCTACGCCACCGCTTCACGTCTTCAACACTGCCTTCAAACACTAGTTTCACATATTTTGATTTCCCAAAGTGGTGAGTGTCAGTGTTTGGAGTAGAGCAAGATAACAGTTTCACCAAATCTATATCAGTTATCTCAATATCAACCTCAGAAATCACTTCCGCAGTAGTATTCAGACCGTGGGCAAAAAACGAGTGCACTCTCATGTTACCAAGGTATGAAATAGCCTTCAACCTGTTCAAGGTGATCCGGTTTGAGAAATCAACGGTGAGGATATTCCTCCCCGCATTAATACGCACTTCCTTTACTTGGCCCGAAACGAGCCGTTAAAAGGTAAGAGTAAAGGTCTGCCTATTGATAGAATTGATGTTATCTTTATCCACGGCAGGCATGTATGAAATCGTGTAAGTGAGCGGCTGCACACTCGCACTGGCCTCATTGACTTCCTTCGTGGTCGAAATGGGCTAGCTAAGCCGCTTTGTGTTCACACTGTGTCTATGCTCTTTCGATGTCATGGAGAGCTTCCTCCTTAGACGTTGTCTCGCCATCGTGATGGAGCCAGCGTCGTACTCCATGTCATCTTCTGTCGGGGAAACTTGACCCTGTTAGCTCCAAGGGGATACTCACGCTGTAACCGCGTTGACTTGGTGGGCCCACACTGCTGTCCACAGTAGACAGCAGTGACGGCGAGCTATCCGCCATCGCCTTAGATGGCGAAGTCACCGCAAAGACGGCGGAAACACAAAATATATTAAAATAAGCAGGAGCTCAAGAAAAACTGCCGTTCGCAGCGCACTTATTTTTGTTTTAGGTTTGGTTTATGGCGTTTAACGTCCCAAATCGATTCAATCTATGAGAGACGTCGTAGTAGAGGGCTTCTGAAATTTCGACCTCCTGGGGTTCTCTAACGTGCACTGACATCGCACAGCACATGGGTGCCTTGCTTTTCGCCTCCATCGAAAAGCGGCCGCCGCGGTCAGATTCCATCCCGCATCCTTGGGTGCAGCAGTCGAGCGCCGCAACAACTACTTTGCCGCCGCGGGAGGGGGGGGGGGGGGGGGGGTAACGTAAAGGGCAACTCCGGAGTTTACATTTTTTGAACGTATTGAGTTCATATAGTCACATCATATGTTCCTTATAGAGTACCTTCTCTGTGATACAAAACCGTATTTTTTTTTTATGTACTGAGCCCACACATTTTATAAGAGCAAAACCAGGAAGCCGAAAGTAGTTTCTAGGCCTACCTATGAGATCATGACATGCCAACCTATGACGTCACGGATACCACCACAAAACCTATCGTATGCGCATTAATTGATTGGTTAAACTGGCAACTGTGAGTGCTTTGGTTATTATTTGTCTGAAATGTTTAAGAGCAAACTCAAAATTTTATTCTTCACGCAGGAAACGCAGAGCGAATATAGAATATATGTAGCACGTACCCAAAGTTGCAAGTTGAAATCCTCACGTCTTAAGGGCAGAAAATGGGAAATATTGAAATTCATTCGCGCGGCAACGAAACGTAGAAATACGGCGAAATTTGGTACTAATGACTAGACAACTGAAAATGTGACGTGAAAGCTTCAGTAACGTCGCAGCATTTTGAAAAAAAAAAAAAATTGCCTGAGTTTCTCTTTATAAGCTCGAATAAGTGAGCAGTATAGGCGACGTTGTCAAGGGCATAGCGTGTCGGCGGTCCATGCACCTAATACAAAGCGGCGGAGCAGGCATATATTGCGTAGGAAGGTAGATAGATGGAAGATGAAGGCCTCAAAATCAAGAAGTTTATTTATTGAACCTGTGCCTGCAGAGAAAAGGGAGCTGCTCTTCGTGGTCATTGAATGCCCACGAAGAGCAACGTTATAGCTTGTCATTTTTTTTTCTTTGTTAATATGCTGCGCATGTCGTCTGGAATAATAACGAACACCGCAGACTATACGTACTCCCACGTCAAAAATTTGTGGAAGACAATATTCCAGAGAAAAACTAATTTCATCGCAATCTTTTCGTATACGTCCTGGGGTAGGAACGTGCAACCAAATTTCCACTGCGGGAATCTCACAATGGATCATTCAATAATGAGCAAAATGCCTTGTACGAGAAGAATTTTTTTTTTGTTCGCCTTTCTTGAATTAGGGACGATAGATGTGCAATTTTTTTATTTTAGTTTTACGAAAACTAACCAATCATGTTCAGCAAGGCCGCGTGCAACAAGAAACAGCCACGCGCAGCGAGAAAGCACAAAACCTTGCGTCTAGGATAGTAACAAAAGCCCGCCTGGAAAAATAGACGCGGCAAAACTCGTTAAGGTCGTCGTGATCTGTCTATCGCAACCTCATTTTGCACCAAGACGCCAACCGTGGAAGTTCCAGCTTTAATTGTCGGTACAGCGAGGAATTTAATATGAACAAAGGAAAATGTCTGCTCGTTTTAACTCCCTTACAAAAATGAATATTGAATTTCTGCTGTCACTAGGATGTAATCACGGTGAGTCATGAAAAATTAATCATGACAGCAACATATGTTGTGTTCTTGCATCATACTGATATTATAAACTGTCGATGAGCTTTTGTATCAGGTTTTCTGCATCATACTGACATCATAAAGTCTTGACGAGATTTTGGAATTATTTTTCTGATATAAGAAGTCAGCTGAAGTCGTGACGCGTAAAGACATCAGAACAATATCATTTTTAAGCATCACCTGAACATATTTTTCAATAGCTCGCGTAGTACTAATGCACATTAGCTAACAGAATTTTGCAGATTTAATATCTCAGTTATCGCCCGCTATAGACTGTGCACATGACGCCAGATGTTCTTTCACAAAACTCGGATTATTACCAGTTCACCACCAACATTTGCTGGAGGGTTTCCTATTGGGCATATATAAGGCTATGAAGAAGGTCAGATCCGGGAAGTGCATCGGGGTAGCATATATTTCTAATGGATATATTGCTGCATTCTCGACATTGCTGTTACTTGCTGCTCTTAGAGGACTAATTTAAGCTGCTTTCTGATTCATTAAAACTTTGAGAGAAAATGAACAATATGGGTGTTTACGCTGCATTGAAGAGAGCGCATTAATGCAGCATCTGTGTAACGTCACAAAAAAAAAAAAAAAAAAAAAAAACACAAGAAATGTCATTCGATACATTTTTCATTTTTACCAAATCACCAGTTAAAATCTATCACAATTCACGCAGAAATGCGCCCCAATTATTTCATTTATACGTCAGCATTAATAAGGATGTCAGCAAAAATACTCATCAAATCTTAATCAAAAAGGAGGTGGCCAATTTTCAACACCAATGCATCAGAAACTAAAGTGAGAAGTCACCAGAAATACCTGATGAGTGTGATATCTACCATCACTGACTTTAAAACAGGAACTCATTACACATTTTTGTAAGCGATGACTCAGATACGTGACATTATAACTGCTTTGACGAAACATTTGTATCAATTACTCTGTCGTAGCCGTGGTTTTAACGAAGCACGCGAAAGAGAATAGCATGAATGGGGCGCCAGCACATTCGGTAATTGCCACCCGAATTAAGTGGCAAAAACAAATCGCACAAGCACTTCGGCATCCTCGTTTGCACTATGGGAAGTCGGATGAGATGCGAATTTCCGTCTCGTCAGTTCTTGATACTAGCGACTTAAATATACAAATGCAAAATGGGAGCAATCACTCATTAGCATTCATACTAGCGCCGCTACGCGGCTACAAAGGAAATCAGTCCCTACTTCGCCTTGGAGGATTTCCCTAAACATTGGACAAATAGAAAAATGCTTTAGGAAAAGGATGTTTTGAAAATAGTTGTAAAACGACGGCTAATGCGCAGGCAGGCGATTACAACATCGATGTCTTTGCTCGAAAGGTACTTGGTGGAGTTTATGGGATCTAAAAACGTCTCAAAGCAACTCACGGTATGAGGGGCGCTGTGACAGAGGGCTGCGAATAATTTAGCACCCCTGGATATAATTTAAACCTCCTGACCGTGCACTCACTTCGTACAGTGTACAGGCGCCTTGAGTTTCGCTTCCACTGAAAGGCAGTAGCCGCTCCCGGAGTCTAACCCAGATCCCCAGTCGTGCGCCCTAAGCATTGAGCTACTGCTGCGGGGAGGAGAATTATTTCCATGTAAGAGCAGCCTCCACGATTGCTATCGCATTAGGCGGGGATTTCGCTTTCTGCAGCGCTCAGTATTGCACCATGTTCACCCGCATCACAAACCCATACACTAAAATAGATGCATTTGTCCCACTGCTCACAAAACAAAAATCAAAGCAAGCAAACTAGGGACAAAAGGTGGCTTCGCCTCCATCCCCCCTCACTCGCTCACTCTCTCTCTCTCACACACACACACAAACACACGCGCGTGGGCAGAAAAATGTAGCCTATTTTTTTTTTTTTCGCATTTACCCACCATTAGAAGTTCGTATTCATTCACGGCGAGAAAACGCGCCTAGGTAATAACATTCACGACTGCTGCTATCCAGAGAAACATACCGTTATAGAGAATCCAAGTGGCAGCCGTTATTTGACCAAGTGGAGATTTTTTGTCTTCTGAAGCAAACTGCCCCAAAGCATACGTCGACTGTTGCCGCCAGCATGATGGGCGTTTTCGAAAACCGAATCAACAATTATTTTGTAGATGCGCCATAGCTACACCATAACTAATCCATACGGGACAAGTGTCTTGGATCTATACCAGGTGTTTGTTATATCAAAGCAATATTCAAGAGACGCTAGCGTCATTAACATGAAAAAAACAATCGGACTAGAAATCTATAAGGAAGGCGGAAAAAAAGTAGGCTGAAGTTTATTGAGAACTAAAATTGAGAGGCAAAATATATTCATACCTCCACTACCTGTCAGCCAGAAGGGACCACGAAAATAAGAATAGTCCAAGACAAATTACACGAAATTCTCCTTCTTTACAAAAACAAATGCGCTTAGAGCGCATGTGGCGGGCGCCAGCAGCAACACTTTTTTTTTTCCTTACTGAACGAGATCTAGTTCCACTGTACTTGTTTGTTTCTGTTCACGAGATCTGTTTGCCTTTTTTTTTGTATAACCTGATGCTTTTTGTAAAGCCCACAACCCTGCTGTAATGCATTAGCGCTGCAGGGTATATTGTGTATAAATAGAAGGTTCAAATTTTTTTTAAGAATGGTAACTGACCTTAGACGAATTTTATCCCTGGGTCTATATTGGGGGCCGCGGCGAACAACAGGTAAGATGCAGAATTAGTTCGCTAATTAACTTTTTTATATTTTCATTTTAGGGGGCATGTTGTATTTTCAGAATTACACCTCGTGCTCTAAATAGTATAGTCGCGAAAAAAAGTTTTCGTTAAAGAAGTCTTAGCAGGCAAAATATATTCCCTGTGTTGTCTCCACCCTCCGTCCTGTGCCTGCTGCGGTTTTATTTTTCTTATGCCCCTAAATGTAACCTTGATAGGCGGTTTCACCCGATAACACAGCACCAGCGGCGCGTCCGGCCCAGATCGCTCTGCTCTGAGGCCAGCTATCAGCGAGGCCGTGGTCGAAACAAAATTGGCAGCGAACCGCCGTGCGCCGTCTGGCTCTGAGGTGGTGCGAGCAGAGTGGCGAAATCTCAGAGACCTACGTCACAGGCGCTGTGCTTTTCTGTGAAACTGCCTATCAGGGTAAGGTTTTTGGGCCTTGTAATATATGCTACAACTTTTTAAAGAAAATTTTTTTCACGGCTATACTATTTGGAGGACGAGCTACAATTCTGAAAATGCAACATACCCCCAAAATGTAAATATTAGATGTTAATTAATGTAATTATTTAATTAGTGAACTTATTAAAGAATTAGGCATATTACCTGGTGTCTACCGTAGCCCTGAATATTGCCCCAGGACAAAAATAAATCTAAAGCCGGTTGCCTTTTCCTTAAAATTTTGGACCTTGTAAAGAAAACACTTAGTTGGTTTGTGGGGTTTAACGTCCCAAAGCAACTCAGGCTATGAGAGACGCCGTAGTGGAGGACTCCGGAAATTTCGACCACCTGGGGTTCTTTAACGTGCACTGACATCGCACAGCACACGGACGCCTTGCTTTTCGCCTCCATCGAAAAGCTGCCGCCGAGGCCGGGATTCGATCCCGCGTCCTTGGGAACAGTAGTCGAGCGTCGTAACCACTGCGCCACCCCGGCGGGGTGAAAAACACTTAGTATATGGCCACTAACGCTCCTATATTATTAAGTAAAGTTTTCTTCTTTTTTTTCTATTTATTTAATTCTTATATCCGCTAACAAAGTGTTTAACGCCTAGCAAGTTTTCGCCATCGACAAGGCATATTAAGCAGTAAGAAGACACAAAGGACAATTAACTCTGAAGAAAAAAGTCGATAAATATCCTAAAGGCTACTGTATCGTTGCGGAACGCAGACAGAGCATGACAGGCCGTGAGCAAGATGAACAACAACCAGTAGGCTTATTCATCGGTCGCTTATATGCAGCAACTGGGAGAGGGCGTGCGGCCCTTGCACTGAAAGCATACTGCTGATATCAGGCACGTTATCGATGCGCGGCTCGGGCCACACCCAATACAATAGTTACCACATAACGCAGAGGTTAACAGCAGCATAAGTCCTTGAAGAATCCTAGGAACATAAATATGTGCGCTAATAAAAGAAGCAAGAGGAAGATATCATGCTAAACAAGCCACTGGTTAAAAAGAAGTTGCTATTATCAGCTCGCGTTTCCTATTGGATTCCCCCTCGCTTGAAGCAAGTATTGAATGGCTTATTCACCCCTCTTTATAGCTAAGTATGCGAACGGCTCCAATAATCTCGTGCGAGGTCTAATTACGATGATTTCATAAAAAGGGTGTATTATTAAAAGCTCGTTGACACCTATATTGCCTATACATTGAACAAAAAGGTGGGAGGGGACCGATCCTGAAAGAGCTCGCTTCCTTAGCGTGGTATTAAAGCAACTCCTACCCTGGCCTGCGTACGTTTCTCCATATGTCGAAGGAAACTAATAAATGTCGCCGCTCACAAATGTCTGAAAGCACGGAATATGCTTACCATTGCACTACAAACATATCTTCACCGTTCTTGCTCTTTTCTCGTCGGTATATAGTATGACACACGCCGCTAGAAACAGTGCAGTAACATATGTTACTGCACTGTTTCTAGCGACGAGTAAGCTTTTCTTCTTTTTTTTTTTTAATTATGGGGAGCTGATGCTTATATCGGAAGACTTGTTCATGGTGGTTTGTAGGATCATGTGCCACTGACACAAAACAAACGCGATTCCTCGTAGACGGACAATAATATCAGTCCTGTTTTCATCGATCTTGGTTCGACTGGCGCGCCTCGTCAGGTCGTGAAAATCACCGGTATAATCACTGGCATGCAGCTTCGGAAATGGAAACGTGACTTATTGCATATGGCGAGAGAACCGTCGTCCTAATCCGTCGCTCTTCGCGGACCAGGCTGTCAAGCGGAAATAAAACATTTTCTGCAAGGTGCGGCCCCCGTTGCTTATAGAAAGAGAGGGATCGGGATAGGATATAAGCTTGCTTTGTTTATCTCGATGACGTCGTAATATTTGCGGCAGACGACCATAACTCAAAGCGGCTACAGGAAGGGCTTGAAGTAGTTAAGTATCCTGGACTTACCTTGGATTCAGAAAAAAAATGCTGGTTTACCCAAAGGATGGGCCTTGGTTCCTCTACGAGGAACTGTTATTTCTCGGCCACTGTGTAAGCAAGGACGGGCTAGCGGCCCGATTCAGCAAATACGACAGCTATAGCGATGTTTTCACAGCCTGCAGCCGACAGGACAGCTACCTACAGATCTCCGGCATTATGAGCTTGCTATCGACGTGTTTTAAAAGACTTGTGCACTGCCGAATCTTTGAGCAAACTTCTCGTTCACGTGGAGAGTCGGAGTTTAAAGCTTTGAGAGACCGTCAACGCCGCTGGCAAGAGCTACCAGTCCTCGGTTAATTTTGTAAAGGCGCTGTCGCGGTTCGGGTGTCGAGGCTCCGTGTCCCCTATATGAGGTGAAAGAAAGACTACTTTATACGTTATCTACGGCCATGGCACAAAACAGAACGGTGTTAGCACCGGAATCCGAAAGCTACTGGCTAAACGCTACCAGAGTCCTTCAACGCTGCTGTCTTCGCACAGCGACGGCCAGGGAGATTGCGCAGCGTTCCCCTTCCAAGCGAGCAGCACTGCGCTCGACGGTCATCTCTCTCTCCAAGAGGCAGCGCTCCTTCTTATATAGGCCCGGAAACCGTTGCCACTCAAACTGCCCAATCAGGCGGCAGCACTTATCGGCGGCTCGAGAGGTCCAATCAGCGAGCGCAGTGGTAAACCGCTTCGAATCTGCAGCAGCGCGAGAGAGGGAGGAGGAGATTCCTCCGCCTCGATGCCAGAGGCGCAGGCACATCAAGGCACCCTACCGCCGCCGGATCACAGGCGCCACTTGGTCCAAGTCCTGTTCAGCCTTATCGGCTGTCGATGCTTCCTTTCAGTGCGCTGCTGAAATGCGGCGCAGCACCAGATCTTGTTAAGGGGTGTTAGACTGCGAAGTTAGTCGTCCGGCGCCCACCCACACCCACGCGGCTCCTGTTGTCGATCGCGGCAGGAGCCGCGCCAAACTCAGCTGGAACCCCATCATAACCGCGCGAAACGTCGGCTCCGTACCGGTTCAAGTAGTTTATGCATCGACGATGGGTTATAGTCCTAAAGAAAAATGGCACTGAGGGAGTCATCGCCTATGCGAGACGCCCGCTATCAAAAAAAAAAAAAAGGAGGGGGGGGGGGGGGGGGGGCAAATATTCAGTGGCGGAAAAAGGGCGCTTCTCGATCGTCCGCACCTTATCGATATTTAGTCTAACTGTCGCTTCTTCTTTTGATCCATCGTAAATACACTGTCGGCATTTTTCCTAGCCTTTGTGAAGCATTTGAGCAGTATGAACACAGCTTTCGCTAAATCGGTGAAGAAACCCTGGAAGCCTATATCCGCTAATTATGATCCGCCACTTCAGTCGGCACTTCGCAAGGAACAAGGGGCAGCGATAGCGACACGCGCAACTCATAAATTCAACTTTTAGCAGATACGATAGCCTGAACCTTACGTGTATCTAGCTAGTCATGAAAGGTGTCATAAGTAATCGTATTGCACAGGTAACGTGCAACGTATTGTAACAAATATTTCGGCTGCAGGTATCATCTCAGAATTTTAGCTCCATAGCTCTGTTAGTTAGAAGCATTATTACTGGACGAAAGATGGCAAAATTTTTGAAAAGCAGTATCTGGAAACCTCGGTAATGTTGTTTTATGGTTATAATCTGAACTTTATAGCAACGTTCAAATTTGTAATATTAATTTACAGTTATTCTTTGAGCATTAAAATAACGTCTTGAACATAGCAACAGCATAACATTTAGTCTTAACGTTTAACTAGCGTTTACCATGGAGCGTATAACGTCATTTGTTAAACGTTAACGTTACGATAACATTCGAATGTAACAAGTAACGTCGCTGTAACTAACACACCAATTTTATGTCATTATTATAACGCCTAGGGATACCTTGATTAGGTTGTGCATTCACTGAAAGAAGCACTCAAGTACCTGCCTGTACTCGCTTCGCTGGACGTTGTAGTCACGGGATCACATCGGGTACCTTTTCGTGGGCGCCCTCTGTCCGGTCCAGTTGAGTAACGCTCATTGACCAGGAGGTGGGCGTGGGAGTTTTCAATTATGAATGTGTGCACGATTTTGCTATATAAGCTTCCCACAGATCTGTATAGTTCCTGACCTCGGCTGTGGTTGCCGTATTTCTGTGGAGAAGAACTGAAAAAATGCCTGCATTTCGCAATTTCCGTGCGCGTTGAGGAGCCTCAGGCATTTGCAAAAATGCACGCAGCCTTCCACTGTATATATGGTGTTCCTGGCAGCCCTGAAGTGCCATTAACATTTACAGTTCTAATTTTTTTTTTCGTGAGATACGGCTTTCTTTCTTTTTTCTTTTAATCTAGGAGTTTTCATTACTGTTGATGGGTACCGTACACATGCTTCGTATTGTGCTTCATAGGAAACCTAATCTCATTTCGAGGACAGGCATTTAACGTTTACCTCTTAGGTTTCCCGAAAACTATGAAACCGAGATATTCGAATTAGGCTTTTTTTATTTTTGTCACTAGCCGAGCTTTTTTTTTTTTTTTTCCTGTCCCGTCGAAACCAATATCGTGACCCACCGTCATCACAGCATTTTCATCGGCCGTTATTCATTCAGCTTTTAAAACAGGTTGCGCCAAAAACAGCATGTAGTTTTGTGCTATATGGCTCTGTGGAACTCGTTTAATTCAGATCGAAGTAGGCTGCCTACGTTTTATTAGAAAAGTGGGACAAGAGTAAGGCTGACTGTGATCAGTAATAACAAGTAATAGTACTTCGTAACCTATATCGACATTATCTTCTTTGATTTTTGTGTCGTCGCTTTCGTACGCTGTCCTTGAGCGCAGATGCGTTGCATTCATGTTATAAAGCATTTTAATGCCACTTTATTGGCTCTTCCTATATTGCCTTTAAAAATACCGCCGCAGATTTCAAAGTTTAAGACATCCTTTATATTTAACAAAATGAGTTATACGTGGGCGTTTAGCTCTTGAAGGAACGTATTTGTACGCTAAGAGAAGACTGCATACTTGAAGCGCGCGCGCATAATTCTCCGCGTAGAGTTTAACGGATCTTCAAGACAGCGAGCACACAATGTTCATTTTGTGTATATTTTGTTCAATTAATTGTCTGTTCAGTAGCCGTACAGTTATTCAGTAAGCCAGCACCTTTGACCACTGATTGAAGATAAGCTTCGTGACTATTATATATTCAAGAGGGTGAGCTATAACGAGAACTTATACGTGATTTTCATGGCGCAGCACAGCGTCAGTCGTTGTCAGGTATCCCGGACTCCCCGACTCCCCTAATTTTTCAGGCTACGTTTAACATGCAGCTGTGACGGTTATTGCAGAACGTGGCACTCGATGGAATGCCGTTGGTCAACAAGCGTTCGGACGGCATCCGTGAAAAACGCTGAACGAAGATACGTCAGTACAGTGTGAACATAACATGAAGGGCTTTAAAACAGCGAAAGAAAGCATTGACGGTAAGGTGGATATAGTTGAATCTGCTCAGTGAGCCGATTAGCTTCTTGAATATTTCGTAATGTATGCGTCTTACGGTTTTATTTTGTACTACACACACACACACACACACAGACGCTTACGCACGCGAGAGTGGAGGAGAGGGGAGTGCTTATTTATAAGTCCTGGGCTTTATTGAAAAAGTTAACGGTAGAGAGTGATATGAACCTGGGCTGGATCGAGGCCTAACGCGAGTAGGAAGGTAAAGCAGGGCTGGGTATGGCCCACAATGCAAGCTTCGCATGCGAGGCGCCACGTGAGTTGAGTATTTCTGTTGAGGACGTTTGCTGTCGAGTCCAGTATTCGTAGGTCGTCCCCGTCGTGCTTCGCTAGGTCCTTCATGAAAATTGAATGTGTTGTAGCATCAAACGACCGCTTTATACAGTAGTTTTGATATCGCCACCTGCACGAAAATGTGTGCCCTTCAACAGTTTTTGAGATCACGAAAACGATGGCAATCCTAGAATGCTTAATCGGGTGAACAAGGTGGATGTTAACAGTACTTGGAATCTAATTTTGGCCATTTTTTTAGCTGTTACGGAGAGTTTTTACCTGGTTTTATGCTGACACACTGCCTTGCAAACGCAGCACTTCTTTTGGCCAGTTTGTTCGGCGTCAGCTCTACGGCTCCCGCTTCATCGAAAAGCTGTTGTCTTTGAATGCCTTTCCCTCTAACCTTCAAATAAGACAAATACGGCAGCCACTGAGTTTCAGTGCCGTGGTGGCACAAACAGATCATCTTCGCTGGCCACTGCACAAGACCCACTATGTTATCACAATAACCTATACCACCCCTCACATTTAACTGCTACTCTCTCGCGCGTTGCAATGCATGCATGTCACCGTCTTCACCCACCTCCATACGTATGTACAATGGATGCAGAACACACCGCCATCGCAATTTCCTCTGAAAATGTGTTAAGCGGCCCCAAACTTTTATAGTGCGCTGGCCCTCCCCTATCACTTATTTCACCAATTTTTGCCTGAAGCATGACCTTGAAAGCTCTGAATAAAACGCGACGAGCTAGCGCACATACTTCGCATTTGGCCAAGCTAAAATCGGCAGCATTTTTTTTTTTTTTAAACAGCTTCTTTCTCACTTTGTGTACCAGAAATATAAGCCCCGCCGGGGTGGCGCAGTGCTTACGGCGCTCGACTGCTGTTCCTAAGAATGCGGGATCGAATTCCGGCCTCGGCGGCCGCTTTTCCGTGCAAGCGAAATGGAGTGGCGTCCGTGTGCTGTGCGATGTCATAAAAACCCCAGGTGGTCGAAACCTCCGAAGTCCTCCACTACGACGTCTCTCATAGCCTGAGTCGCTTTGGGACGTTAAACCCCACAAACCAACAAACAAAGAAATATAATAAGCTCTTGTGACTGAATAATGTCGCTGCCGCTGACTGAATAATGACTGAATAATGTCAAGTGTCGCTGCCGACCTTGCGTCCGGAAATTTTTGGTTGATCTCTGGGGTCTCACCGCTACCTCGACACTCTTTGGCCTCGGGATAGAGCACAGTCTTTGACATTCATTGTAACAGGCCAACGCAAGAAGCTATTTTCATCGACTTCAAAAACCCTAAACATTGCATGCAAAGTCGTGCGTGCTCCTTCTGGTCAGCATTCTGCAGAAACTTTCGTTAATATGTAACTCACGTGCTCTCGTACAAACATTCCATGTCTCTGCTATGCAGTCAGCCGATGATATCATTCTTCTTTCAAAAATTATCTTCGGAGTGGTGTCCGCACTCTTCCGAGAGGACGGATTCACAGACCTCTCAGGACATTTTGGTTTTCGATACTGAAATGGCCTGTATGAAATTGATGCGCCCAGTGTTTCATCAGAACACATGAAGAGTGGTGCACTGCGCGTTATACAGTTGCTGACAGAGTATCAAGATTGTCCTTTGCACATTTTCTTTGCGCCGAGAAAAAAAAAAAGAATTAACGCGCGCAAAGGCACTTGTTAGGCGTAAAGTGATCGCTGACTATACTTCACTTCGCCTCAAAGAAAAAAAAAAGGAAAAAAAAAAGAAAATTTGGGAAAATGTCAATTACTACGATCATATTTGTGCCAGAATAATATAAGATTTATGACATAATATTGAAGACAAAGCGCAGCACACAAGGACGGAGAGAAGTGGACGAGACGAGCGCTAACTTGCAACAAACGATTTATTGGAGGTACAGGGCCCAGCGGGACCACAACGCATGCGCAAACCTTTTATCAGTTGTCACTTGTTCTTACAACGTCGCTTACAAACTCTCCCACTCTCCAGCGACGTTGTAAGAACAAGTGACAACTGATAAAAGGTTTGCGCATGCGTTGTGGTCCCGCTGGGCCCTGTACCTCCAATAAATCGTTTGTTGCAAGTTAGCGCTCGTCTCGTCCACTTCTCTCCGTCCTTGTGTGTTGCGCTTTGTCTTCATCATTATGTCCGAATACCAACAGGCCCAAATCACAGCGCTTTAAGATTTACGTTTTGTAGCATATTACCTAAAGCCGTTGCTTATTTGGATTAGGCGTGTGTGTGCGTGCGCGCGCGCACGCGTGTGTGCGTGCGTGCGTGTGTGTGTGTGTGTGTGTGTGTGTGTGTGTGTGTGTGTGTGTGTGTGTGTGCGTGCGTGCGTGTGTGTGTGTGTGTGTGTGTGTGTGTGTGTGTGTGTGTGTGTGTGTGTGTGTGTGTGTGTGTGTGTGAGAGAGAGAGAGAGAGAGAGAGAGAGAGAGAGAGAGAGAGAGAGAGAGAGAGAGAGAGAGAGAGAGAGAGAGAGCGCGCGTGCCGTAGTGCGAGCGTGCGCTTCAGCGTTTCTATGGAGGCGAAACGCGAGGCGCTCATGTGAAATGTGATAACAGTGCTCGTTAAAATTCCCAGGTGATGAGATTATTCCGGAGCCCTCTATCACATTGCGTCCTTAGTAGCCTGAGTCGCTTTAGGACGTTAAACTTCGTAAGCTAAACCAGACCAAAACTGCCACAATAAGATATGGCTGGTTTGCAACAAGACTATACACCTATGAGCTTTTATGGAAGCTGCTTTCAATTGGTCGTTTTTATTTTTCTTACTATTAGATGCTACAAGTCTTGCGCAGACAGAATAAACTCATAATTCCAGTTTTTCATGATGTCCTCAACATTAACACACTGATCTTTAGTTTGTACATATAGTTATAGACGCATGTTATGTCAGCGCAGCAACATCCTCTGGATATTTCAGAAAGTTGCGTGACGTTTTAATGACGGTACGCAGACGCCCCATGAGTGCATGCAATGGCCCTTCGCTTTCACACAACTGTCTGGCTCATTGAGTTATTCTTCAGCTTGGTGCTTTATCTGCTGTAAGCTACTCGGATCATAGAGCATCGTGTCGAATTGTGAAGTGTGTGTAATCGATTGCATTGTCCTTGTAATTAACCGGGCCAGTCTGGCTGTAACCGCAGTACACCAGCCTTCAGATGGAGCAATCGAGTGACAAACTACCCTCGAAATGACAATTCAGTCTTTATCAGTTTAGCTTATTAGACGTCTCCTTCTATGCCATAAGAGGGCCTTCCGGTTTGGGTTGGAAAGGAGAGCTTTTGCTAATTGCAGCGCTATACCACTAACCACTACTTGCAGCCTCGTTGGGACGGCAGGTTGATCTGTTTAGTTAATTTCCGCCTCTCACGCAAAATATTGCGATGTGTCTAACACTGCAGTTGAACATCGATATGATGCAGTCGAAGGGACGCAGACATTGCTTCGTTATAGCCATTGCTTAGCTGTACTCATAGATGATCTTGGAGGCAATTATCGCATTTCAACGCTCTGGTAACCTACTACCATGCATGCAGGGGACAGCATACCTGGGATTTAGTGCATCCCTTATGTGTGTTGGCGCCGCTGTCGTCGGCGCACTTCGTCCAAAATCAGTGCTTCGACGAATTCCATCCGAAACAGCTGTTCGCGACGGAGCCGCTGCTGCGCGTCCGCTTTTAGCCTGGCCCATATCGGTTTCCGCGCCTGGACGATGGTCTTTTTTTCTGTTCTCTGCAAAACTATCCGCGCAAAAGAATCGTAGTCGCGATGATGATCACTCAAACCAAATATGTCAGTCTCGCCAACAGGCATCTCTTTCTTCCGAGGTCCGCATATACATACATACATACATACATACATACATACATACATACATACATACATACATACATACATACATACATACATACATACATACATACATACATACATACATACATATATATATATATATATATATATATATATATATATATATATATATATATATATATATATATATACCGGGTGTCCCAGCTAACTTGAACCAAGGGTTACAAAATAATATATTTGAGGTAGGTCAATAAAACCAGTTGCATACAACTGGCAGTTGCCTTGCGCACTACAGGAAATTTTTTGTTTGGCAATTACTTAATTAGCTAATTATGTTAATTTCTCTAATTTATTAAATATCGACTTTAGACCAAAAGCGCGTATTGGAAAGTTGTAGAGCACCTTCAGAAACCCCCATTCCATTAATTGCTATAAAGAAAGTCTCACGTGTTTCTTTTTTTCCGGGCTCAGAAGAAAGCCCGCGAAATACAAATAATACCACGTGACTAGCGCATTTGTGCGCCGCGATTGTGGTGCTCTCAGTCGTGGTTTTAGCGAACGAAATCAGCTGCGGCAGTGACCCGGTGGTCCCGTTGCAGCGGCAGGCAGAAATGTTGGCGATGGTTTGAGCGAGCTCGAGCTCGCCCGTCTCCACCGCGATTTTGGTCAGGCCTGCGCACAGCAGCATACTACATCACGACAGGCGGATGGCGATAAAGAACCGGCAAATGAAGATGCAGCGCTAATTTTAGTCGAGTCACATGATGTCATTTCGCCCCTTTACCCAAGCCTGCATGGACAGATTCAGTGGCTGATAACTTATCGCTCATCCGTTTGTCGTGACGTTTGCTGATGAGAGATAAGGTGATGCAAAGGCCTTGTTAGAATGTCGGTGGTGCCGGCTCGCCGCTCTCGCTGCTACTGCACCGTAACGTGGGCCGGCTGTTTGACGCAGGCGAAGAAGCCATCGCAGGCATATCGGCCTGCCGCTTTAACGGGGCCAAGAAGATACGACCGCAGCTAATTTAGTTCGCTCAAAGCATGACTGAGAGCACCACAATCGCGTCGCACAAATGCACTAGTCACGTGGTATTATTTGTATTTCGCGGGCTTTCTTCGAAGCCCGGAAAAAAAGATACACGTGAGACTTTCTTTATCGCAATTAATGAAATGGGGGTTTCTTAAGGTGCTCTACAACTTTCCAATTCACATGTCTGGTCTAAGATGAATATTTCATAAATTAGAAAAATTAACATAATTAGCTAATTAAGTAATTGCAAAACAAAAAATTTCCTGTAGTGCGCAAGGCAACTGCCAGTTGTATGCAACTGGTTTTATTGACCTACCTAAAATATATTATTTTGTAACCCTTGGTTCAAGGTAGCTGGGACACCCGGTATATATATATATATATATATATATATATATATATATATATATATATATATATATATATATATATATATATATATATATATATAATATAGCTTCAGCGCCTGGGAAAGGGTTCTTTGAAGATTCAACGTCATTGAAGAACGGGAGAAAGCTTTCCGAATATTTATCTCCGTTTCATTGGCGCTGAAGCCGATACGGCCGCGATAGAAGTCAGCTCGCGGTGGCTATTCTGCCGCAAGTACTTTCGGGCGCAATAGCTCTCTGGTCGCAACAGACCTGGCTTCAGCGCATGACAGCAATGTCTTGCGGAGAGTGGGTACGCCAGATTGAAGGCTATCATTGCTTTGTTCACGGTTGCCTTTTGGCAAGGAGAAATCTTAGTCAGCCCCGACTAATTGTACGGAGAAACATTATACGAGGCAAAATATTAGCGCATGTTTTGTGCTGTTCTCGGCAAAGCACGCGATACGCGGTAATTTGTGTTCGCCGTTTCTAAGGCGGAATTGTGCGGCGTTACACGTCTAGATGCTAGGTGGGAAATGACCGGTGAGGTTCGTTCGGGGTTGTTATATCCCTTTGTAAGGAAATTTTACTTTGTCAATAGAAATATCGCGTGAATATATTTGTAGCTTCCAAAGTAAAGTTAGGTCCATCAGTTATGAGCCTTTTTGTTACGGCGAGGTTTGACTGTATAGAGCTGATAAACTTCCCGTTTTCAGCGATTGAAAACACGTCACGCCTTTTTTTTTTTCTTTTTTTTTTTTTTTTTTAGTGTTTGAGCAGAGAAGCCGTTAACGTAGTTGGTGACCCGTTTCGGTAAATATTTTCTAGCACTTCTGAGGGATAATGGGCTGTGTTGCGTCTGTCTATTCCTCGTCTATTTTCCTTCATTAGTGCTGGAGAAATATATTTTGCGATTGGCATTGAGACCATCGAAAGTTGCTTAAGCATCGAAAGGTATTCGCGCATCTAAAACTGGCCTTCTCACAGGGCTGTATTGTTTCAAGAATGAATACAACTAACAACCGCTCCTCGCTCTCTCCCCTCCAGCGCAAGCCTTCCCGACGGGTCGCCCCCGACCGAGTGGCGGCGTCGGAGTGCCAACAGAGCTCACGTGGCGTCGGCTGACGCGACGCCCGGCGAGCAAGCGAGCTCCTGTGAGTTGGGCTGCGCGCGGCAACAGAGCGCATCCCGCGCCCGCGGTGAAGCGCGCCTCCCGAGTCATGGGATCCGCGCCCGACGACGCACACGGTCGCACCGCCGGGCTCAGCGCACTCGACGCATGAGTGCGCTCGCTATGACGGCGGCCTGCGCCGGCAGCAACGGCAGCAGCGTTGGCCCACTCTCCGGTTACCTGGTGCAGCGACCCGGAGGTGGTAAGCGTTCTCCCGTCTCTCCCGCATTTCTAGCTCCCAGCATTGCCCCTCGGTAAAGTCATGCTTGTTTTCCCTGATTAAGCATTATTTTTGTCTTTTAAGGCTAGCATTGAGCGGTTGTCATTGAGAAAGACTTTTTGCCCCATTTAAGTTAGCAGAACGACTTCTCTATAGCTAAAATGAATGCAAGAATGCTTGCGCTTTAAGGAACGATGTTATGTGATTTTGACGCCGGAAACAAGAATATGTGCCCTGTGTCAAAAGAGGACCTGTTACCTCTCTTCCTGATAAGCACACTTTAGTGAAAGTTTTCTGCTGTCCCTGCCTGATGGCAACGTATGGACGCTGCTTTGACGATGCCTGCGTCTTCTTTGAAACTTCCGTTATTTCCAGTTAAATGTATTTGCAGCGCAAAACAAAAAATAAACGTACAGACAGGAAGGACCATCACGACGAGACAGTACTGGCGCAATCATGTGTTTCTGGGCCCTTTCCATTCATTTTGCTTTTGCGCTCGCAAGAATCATATAACGAACTAACAAGTCTCATTTAAATTTCTTTTTCTTCTCTTCACCACAAAAATACATACGCACATTTGTACACACGTCCGTTTGCCTGGTACTTCCGCGCAAACAAACAGGGTTCGAGGAAAATGCATAAACCGCAAGGTGATATTATCCAGAGCCCTTTTATTTCTACATTTATTCTGTCTACCGTTCGGGTGGGCTATGGGATGTCATTGCCCTCCTTGGTTTGTCTGCCGCCTTGCGACCCGGCTATACAAGTTTCCTATCATTCGAGCATAGTCATCATCACCGACCGTGGGCAGCCTCCTGCAAGCCATATTTCCGTCCGATTGATCTCCGATAACCCCGTGTTGTGATCACCACCACTCCGAGGCTGCCAATGCAGTCAGCGACCTAGAACTCTTGATGGGCAACCGCCACAAGCTTGGGCTGCAGTCAGCGACGGTCGCTTTACTGCTTCTTCAACAAGCCCCACCTGTTTCTGTAACGGGCTCTCTACTGGGATTTTGGATACTCCGGTCCAACTCCCTCCCTCTCAAAGCTGACAAAAGGGCGCAAGAAAACTTTCTTTGTGAATTAACGGAGAGGGAATCGAGGCTGCTGTACGCAGACTCGCATTCGGGAAGTACCAGGTTGGATCCTTCCTGCCACCGGGTACCCACCGGTTCTTCAATTGGTACAAGATTTGCCCCGGCCTGGTGCTCGGCTCTTCTGGGGTGAAATGCTTGGGAAAGGTCATGGACCAAAAAGTTGTCAAAGCGTTGTCACGAAAAAAAAATTCGAGGACACTTTGGCGACTAAAGTGATGAAAGGTGAAAGCCTGAGTGCTGCATTCTGCTACGCGGCATGTAGCGATGAATGCTGCTACGAGTAAAGCGAGCGACTACTCTTTCACATTCTGCGAGTACATTTATTCAGTTAATTCTGCTTGGCAGCGACGAGATCGCGCTCCTTGTATCTTCGCAGTTGTTCTACGTTTACTGTTGTGTGGTTGATTTTCACGGCTGCGCGACATTAATTCGTAATTATTATTTAATTACGCAGCTGCCAATAATTAGTAATTATAAATAAGCAGCAATTAATGAATAATTAGTAATTACTTAACTAACCATTAACTAATGATTATTCATTGATTGGCATATGGCCTTATAAGGCACGCATTCGCGCATACTGTGGTGGTGCTCTGTGATTGGCCGATACCTCCATGACGGCCGCAAAAGCGTGACACTTTTGCCGACGACAACGATGGGGCAATGAAGGCTTTTGCCTTAAAAGTTGTCTGCTGTATGCATCGCCTGTTGTTCCTGGCACATTGACGCCTGCTGGACGCCGACAAGAAGGCTCTGGTGGTGAGTATTATTCTGAGACCTAGCGGAAAAGCTTTTAAGGTGGTCGACGCATTTGAGATCTGGCGGCCGCGCCTGATAGAAGTCCTTGAAGCAAAATTCTTGTCGTCATGCGCCTTCTATTATATGTATCACACACACGGAGACAAATCCTCCGCTTACGCAACTGCAAACAATATTACTTGCTTTTCCCCTCGCTTAGTGCAACCTTCATATCTTCTCCTCGCCGTCGTTCGCGAGAAGAGAACTTTCAGTCCTGAGCTACACTATCCCGTCTTGCAACTTTCTGCCCCTCAGTTTATGCCACGCTTTCAATTACTGTTTGATTGACAGATTGGGGCTGAAACGTGGAGGCTAACTAAGAGAGTTCTACTTAAGTTGAGGACAACCCAGAGGGCTATGGAACGAAAAATGGTAGGGGTAACATTAAGAGATAGAAAGCGTGCAGAGTGGGTCAGAGAAATAACTCAAGTTACCGACATTCTAGTGGAAATTAAGAAGAAGAAATGGACATGGGCAGGACATGTAGTGCGAAGAGAGGATAACCGATGGTCGCTGAGGGTAACAAACTGGATTCCAAGGGAAGGAAAGCGTAGCAGGGGGCGGCAGAAAGTTAGGTGGGCGGATGAGATTAAGAAGTTCGCAGGGTTCAAGTGGATGCAGCTAGCACAGAACCGGGTTAAGTGGAGAAATATGGGAGAGGCCTTCGCCCTGCAGTGGGTATAATCAGGCTGATGATGATGATGATGGTGATGATGACAGATTGATACTAATGGGGGACCATTAGTATCAATCTGCCAATCAAGCAGTTCATTTAGCATTCAGGAAAACATTTTGCATGTTCAGGCCTACCAAAGCCTCGTTGGGCTTCACTGGGCTTTAGTAGGCCTGAACCCCTCTGCTTTGTTTCTTCATTAGGCCCCACGTTCCCTGTTCGCATATTACACGTTCTTCTCAGCTCTACTTTACCCCTTAACCACAGCTACACAACTCGCATTTTTTTTTTCTAATCCACACTGTTATTTTCCTATCTCTTAACGTGCTACCAATATTCAGGCACTGGTTAAGTGTGCACTCAGTGCATGTCCGCGTTAATGCATGGAAAAATGTGGAGGGCATCTCGCGTGGTGAACTGGTAGCCTCGAGTCAAAAGCTGAAGAAAAAATCCGGTCCTCCGGTCAGCGCGTGGCCATGTCACGTCAAAACGCCTCGCGCGAAGCCCCATATAGACAAGCGCTCGTCAGCTGTGACCTCGTCAATCGGTAGCATCATGAGCGGATGGATTCCATGACGACGCTTTGAGTTCAGTTTGACAGGGCAGGGGAAAACAATTGCAAACGAGAAGACTTCAAGGGTGGTCCACTTGCAAAACTGCGCAACCTGACGTGATGTTTTGTTTTGATTTGATTTTTTTTCCCGGTGGACAATTAGTATGCTAGTTTTCATCGATATGCTCCCGCAGGGAGCTGCGCTGCGCGAATGTCGGCCAATACGTTCCAAGCTCTGCCGAAAAAGCCGCTTTTCGTGTGCCAGGGGCCATAGAGAGAGAGAGAGAGATGTGTATTTAATGAAAGGAAAGGCGGAGAGGTCGGCCCTGGCCTGATACACTCCGCGCTGGGAAACGGTGAAAAGGGAAATAAAGGGCACTGCCAGGGATATTCGATACTTTGCTTCTTTTCTCATAGCCCGCAAGTTAGGATCAGAACAAAACGTTTTTCGTGTGAAGTTCGTTCGTGTTAAGCCACTGCTCTAAAGTGCAGCACTGTTTTGATAAAAAAAAAAAACACTATGCCGAAAGTTCTGGTCGCACACAAAATTTCTCGCAATTTCTACTCCAGCCAAGGCACAGAATATCGAGTGGTCTTGGTACCGTTGTCGCCTCTGATAAACATCCTACGTGTGCCTTTGCGCACCCGGTGCTCTGACAACGGTTCGACAGTACACCCAATGCTAAATTGAGAATTATCATAGCATATACCACCACCGCAGCCGCGTACCACCCATGTACAGGGTCGTCAGCTCTTAATGCGAACACTGGTCACTCTTCGAAGCGCCTTTGCGCCCGACCCAGCCCCGCATTGAAGCCAAACGGTAAGCCCACGGCCGGTCTCGATGGGAGCGCGCGCTCTTTCCTACGGCCTTCTTAATCGCCGAACGTTTCTCCTTGAGTTACGCTCTCCGCCGCCGCAAGGGGCGCGACACGTTAACTCCGTGCCTCTTGCAGCGGTGACGGGTGGCTTTCGCTTGGTTTCACGCTGTCATCCGCTGGTTTCGTAGTGCGCGCGGCACCTAAATGTAAGAAAACAGAACTTAGCTGCTTTAGCTGCATGTCAAATGTGAAGGAATAGTCTTTATAACAAAATCTGCCCGTTAGAACCATCAAAAAGATTAATCTTCCAAATCTATTCTCAAGAAGAATCATCTTCTGAAGTATGACAAGCATATGACAGGTACTGCTGTCTTAAATGCAGAAGATGTTGTAGTCATCCATTCTTTGCAAATGACCATATTGGACTGAAAAGTAGTATAAGTAAGCTTACTAATGCAAGGTTGCCATGTTGCGTGTATGCCGGGTTTAAAATCCCAAAGTAGCTCAGGCTATGAGGGGCGCCGCGTGGAGGTCCTGGAAATTTCGATCACCTGGTTTTCTTTAATCAATGTGCACTGCATTGCGCAGTAATTAAACACAACAAGGTGATCGAAATTTCCAGGACCTCCACAAGGCGCCCGTAGCCTGAGCTACTTTGGGACGTTAAACCCAATAGGCACGCCACATGGCAACCTTGCATTAATAAGCTTACCGCTTCCATCGAGATGCGACCGCCGCAGCAGATATTGAACCTGAGAAAAATGAACACTCAAACTTTTCTAGCTCGTGCTCTTAAATATCGCCCTGTAAAAGCATTTAAGACGACTACTGTTACTCAATTTATGACAATATAATATTCTGTAACATTCACGCTGGCAGTTGCTGTCAAAATTGGACTAATTTTCGTGTCCACGAAAATTTTGCGTTTTTGCGAGTTACATAGCTCACCCAGAAATATATCTTTGGAATAACATGAAGAAATAGCCTATAATAATTCAGGGAATAAAGTTCCTCTGATATTGGCACGCTTCTGCTGTTTAGAGCTAGAAATCTCCCATGGCGGGTCTGTTATTTCAGAGGTTGTAAGTTCAATAAAATCCGTTTTACCCGCTTTGAGACGCTGTCGACACGTCAAAAGCTCTTCAGGGTGGTCATGTGCTCCGCGCCAAGGCCCTCGCCACAGGCTGCTTTCGAAAGACTACATTATTATAGTGGCAGTTGTGACGACGCCAGAAGCACCCCCAACCCCACAACCTGCTGCCATCTACTGTACTTAGGTGAAATAATGGGCACCGCTTTAAAGGAATGCCCGGGTCTTTTTTTTTTTTAAGAATAATTGAATTTTCTCCTTCCTTAAATGTACTTTAAAAAGAGGTCAGTCTTGAAGTCCTCACTTCTACAAAGTAAATGTTTCTGCTCGATGTCTTGATCAAAAGTTGTTGCGTAAGTCGCAATACTACATACTCTTTCAGCCGAGTGAACGTAGTGCATATGCAACTTAAAGACAGTGGCTAAAATTGCGACTGGCCAACACACAGCTACATCTGGTAGTTCAAGTGACCACCATGCAGTCGCACGCCTGCGCACGGAATTTATCTGCATTTTATACCTCATAGATCGTATATATTAGACGCTGATTATGCCGTATTTGTGTGAACCATACGGATTGAAATGTGAGGAGGTTGCAATTTATGCGGGTGGAGCGATCGCGCGCTTTCTATGCGCTTGAACGGCGATAGCAGACGCAGAGCGGTGAGGAGGTGGCTACCCCACCGAGGTGCGGCGAGAGGTGGAAACAGACACCATTGCTAAAGCCGTAAGAAGCGCCATGCGCCGCCTCCAAGTCCCTGGGTCCAGGCCACTTTGCATCAGTGTGCGGCCGCGTCGGACGTAATAGCGCTTTGAAGAGAGTGACCAGTGTGACCCTTTACCATAATAACAGGGTATTCAGTGCACACACACACACACACACACACACACACACACACACACACACACACACACACACACACACACACACACACACACACACACACACACACACACACACACACACACACACACACACACACACACACACACACACACACACACACACACACACACACACACACACACGCGCGCGCGCGCGCGCGCGCGCAAGAGGACACCACGGGCGCTTGTCCTCTCGTCGTGATGTCCTTGTCCTTGTCGTGGTGTCCTTCACACCACGATAGGGACGCCTGACTGACAACCAACTACCTCAGCAATTAACCCTGTACCACCCGCTAGAAGTGACAGCGCCAGTGCCAGAGCGCAGGGGTAGATGTCACGCTTTATACTGCGATATAATCGGTGCTTTTTCACCAGTGATTACTGTTGGTATGATTAAAAGTGTCATCTTTTTTTTTTTTTTTATTGCAGTAGTAGTAGTAAAAACATTTGCGTGATTGAGTGGAATGTGACCTAACGCGAAAGGTTGAGTCACGTACGCTTCAAAGGGAGTGACTTCCGGTAGCCTTCCACGAAGATTGTTTTGTTGAATGTTTGAGTATTTCGGTTCGGTTTAGGCTTTGTTTATAAGGTTTAACGTTCCGAAGGGACTCTGGCTATATGAAGGACGCTATAGTGGAAGGTTTAGGAAACTTGTACCACTTGGGGTTCTTTAACGTCCACTGACATCGCACTGTACACGGGCGCCCTGCTTTTCGCCTGCATCGAAAAGTGGTCGCCGAGGCCGAGGTTCGATCCTACATCATTAGGTTCAGCAATCGAGCACTGTTGAGCCATCGTGGCGGGGCTGTTTGAGTATTTCATAATCCTTGCTCTGCAACTGTGTTACGCGGCATTCAGGCGTATCTAGCACCTCTTATACTACTATATAGTCGCCCAAGCGAACAGATATGCATGCGGTCATTACATGGTTTATGGCAGGCTGGTGACGAATTGCCTTTGCAGCCAGGCGTGCTTCAGGTTACACGGGAAATCAAGGGGTATTTTTTGGAACACCCCACATTTAGCGGATTTTTGAGGGCATCGGGATAAATAATCAACATAAATAAATATTGATTTCTTCTACCTCTATCCGTGTAAGAGTACCCAATTTTTGGTAATAAAAAAAGTTGCAGTCGCGCCCCAGTGGTGCCATTGCTAGAAACATTTTTTTTCGTTCTTATCCTTACCTTCTGGTTGCAATGCTTTAGGTGCTTTTTTTTCCTGAAAATATTTTAGATGTACTGATATCACAAAAAGTGCATACATCTTTTAAGGAATCCTGAGTTGGCCGAGCGCGGCATCCAACATGTCAGAGATGGACTCACCTAATGACGCTGTGGTGAAGCATTGTTAACGCATTTCTCCTTCAATTTTGTGTGGCCCCAGAATAATTTGCTTCCATAGTAGGACCGGATTCACCAAAAAGTATTTGTAACCTCTGGCGGAGCAGAAATGCCCTTGGCGAGGATTGTTGGACACGTTTGAACATGCATGGCTGCCGGTCATGGTGGCCCGCACCACAGTCGGCACACAAAACTAATCAATAAACGACTGTGCTAGCATTATTGGCTGCATCTGAGACCGGGCGCCGCGCACTAGTGTTCCACGTGTGCCATTTTTAGAAGCGACTGAGACGCGATACGGCGAAATGGCCGCATGAATCTCGAACAATGGGTCATGAAACCCGATATATTTAAAGTAAGGCGGCTTTTTTTTTAATTTTTTTTTGCACTGTGTCTGAACCAAGCGCATATGGAAGTACTAAAAGTATATATGCCTGTCTGTGGGACATACCCATGGCTTAATGCGGAGGTATTTAAAAAGCTGCCTAGCGTCGCGTGCCCAGCCAGTGGCCATCAATATCTATTTCATTCCAATGGGACGTGAACATAAAAGCATGTAAGGGGAGCGATAATGTTTCGCCGCGTTGCCACCGGCAGATTATGTGACATATAGCCAATACAAAAAAAAAAAAAAAGAGAGAGAGAAAGAGTGGTTCGTGACGGGAGAACAAAGCTGACGCAGTCTTGCTGTTTGTGCTTGTAGCTTGAAGTTGTACGTCAGAATTGCGCTGCCTACGTGTCGTGTATTCTCCGCGGCGTTTAAGCATGACACGGTTCTAGCTCTCATAATTTCGGCAAACTTAAGCAAACATGGTTCGTGCACATGGGTTGAACGTGAAGCGAACTTTTCCAAATATTTCGGTCAAATGGTTATCATCACGGGTTATCCTCCCTAACAGTATAGTAGCGTGCAGGGAGGTTTTGAGGCCTCACTTAAAACGAAGACCGGGTTGCCAAAGGCAGCGCTGGTATGTGCACAGCGACTCCATCTCCTCATCGTTTGCAAGCGATTCAAACGCCAAGGTTACATTCGTGTGCGCCCCAGCTTGGTGCTAAAGAAGGAAGAGACGAGAGAGAGAGACTCTTTAATGGAAAAACGGAGAATTTTGCCGGCGTTTAGATTTCGCTGGCATGCTACCCTGTGTAGAAAGGGGAATTCGGGAAGGAAAGATTGAAAAAGAATGGTGAGGGAAATAATAGAATTGAAGGGGGGGGGGGGGATAAAACACGGCCATTAAATACGTGTTAAGGTGCTTCATGGAGTAATGATATAAAATCAAATAATGAAATGCATGATCCGACAAATGTGCTTATAGAGTTCACAGCTTGCAAAATGCCCGAGGGAAACATGCGAGGTGATTGTAGAGTTTGTCAAGGAGTCCAATGTCTTTCAAATATGTAAATAAAAAGTTCCCTAAAACACTGTTCATTGTTAAAGGCACTGGGGAGAGCTTCTCTATATGCTATGCTCATAGTTTGTACGCTCGTCATCGTACTCAGTGCACTCAAGTAGGATATGTTCCACAGTTTCAATCGAGCCACAGTTGTCATAATACGGGCTGTTCATTTCACCGAAACGGTAGCGCAAGCCATTTATATATGCACAGTTTAGACGAAGTCGGTGGTAAAGAGTTTCTAGGTGAATGTAGAGTTTGTCAAGGAGTCCAATGTCTTTCAAATATGTAAATAAAAAGTTCACTAAAACACTGTTCATTGTTAAAGGCACTGGGGAGAGCTTCTCATGCTATGTTTCTCTATGCTATGCTCATAGTTTGCACGCTCGTCATCGTACTCAGTGCACTCAAGTAGGATATGTTCCACAGTTTCAATCGAGCCACAGTTGTCACAATACGGGCTGTTCATTTCACCGAAACGGTAGCGCAAGCCATTTATATATGCATAGTTTGGACAAAGTCGGTGGTAAAGAGTTTCTAGTTGGCGAGGATATTTCGGAGGAAGTCTTGATTTTAGATGTGGGTCAATTGAATAAAGAAATTGATAGTGATGCGTCGGTAAGCTCCAAAGTCGATACTTTGTTTCGGAAGCAATTTTTTAGCCAGTTGGGATGCGTCAGATCTCGTGAAGAAGGTCCGAATGTATCTTTGATGTTGGTGGCCTTTGCGAGCCGCTTCATCTGCTTTTTCATTGGCTTTAATGCCACAGTGAGCTGGTATACATTGAAATGTTATGCAGTGGTCTGCGGCAATGGCCAAATGATGAAGATACCCGATGTCAAGGGAAACAGGATGATTATTGGTTTTCTTCAGCAGGTTATTCAGGATTTGCAGAGATGCTTTGGAATCAGTGAAGATAACCCATCTTCCGGGAGTTTGGCGCAGGATATAGGAGAGAACTTCTTCAATGCCATGAAGCTCTGTCGTAGATGATGTCTTCCGCTGCAGCCGGTAAGACAGGACATTGTTTGTTGATGGTACATAAAGGCCACAGGATGAAGTGTCTTGAGCAGTTGAACCGTCGGTGAATATGTGGGTGTGCTGCGTATATTCCTTGACTATGTAGGCGACAGCGGCTTGCAGAAGTGCTGCCTGTGGCATGCGGCTCTTCGCATCCACGCCAGGAACAGACATATTCACCTTTAAAGACGATAATGTCCATGGAGGAAAGGTGACTGGTGGTAAACTACGTGGCTGAATAATAGTAGGGAGGGGCAGAAACTGTACTGCTTGACCAAAGCCAGAGTTGCTGTGAGTTTGGTGGACACGATGCAAGAAATGCTTCTTCCCTAGGAGGACATGTCGGAAATGGGTGTGCATATATATAGTTTCTTGGGCGGCAACCACATCTAGCGGGAGGCATCCTGCTTCTGCAAGTGTTCCTGATGCAGAGGATCCCTTTGGGAGTCCAAGGCATATCCGCAAGCAGTGGTTCCGTGCAGCTTCAAGAATCTTCTTGCTTGCCAGATAATCTTTGAAGCACCGGTAAATAGTAGCGCAGCGCTCCTTCAACGTAGGCCTTTTCAAGTAGAACCATCGATCGGCAGTTGCTGCCCATCCCACCGCCCTACTGAGCTGCGTCGGTAAGCTTATGGAGCGAATGATCTCCAAGCGCGTCACCTGGTTCCTCGAGATCAGAAATGAATATCCTCAAGAAATGAACAGGTTTCGCCAGAATAGGTCTGCGACTGATAATGTTATTACCCTTGTCTCATCACTTGAAGAGTACCTTCACGCTGGATACATCCCGACAGCCATTTTCCTTGACAACAAGGCTGCTTTTGACTCTGTATTTCATCATGCAATTCTCGCAGCCTTGGCCAGCCTTGGCCTCGGAGGAAAGCTTTACAACTGGATTGGACACTATTTACAAGAGCGGCAAATTTTTATGAGCACTCCACATGGTGAAACCCTCTTTCATGCAGTGAAGAGGGGCGTACCTCAGGGAGCTGTGCTCAGCCCTCTCCTGTTCAATATTGTCCTTATACATATAACAAGAAACCTTCCTTGTGGAGTACGCATAACAATTTTTGCAGATTATATTTGCATCAGGAGTGCATCACGTTCGCGTTATACAAAGCAGCAACGAATTCAGAGGGCGTTAATGCACATCTTAATGCACCTGGCTCACCAGGGTCTTCGCCTTTCACCAGAAAAGAGTGTTGCTATAAGGAAAAGAATGACTCAATACCCGCTCCTTCTGGGTGGACGGTCACTGTCCTATGTACGAAGAGACGAGGATTATATATGGTACATACATACATACATACATACATACATACATACATAATCCTCGTATATCCTATATATATATATATATATATATATATATATATGAAGGAAAGAAGCCAACAGTCGGCGAGGCCAAGGAAAGCGTTGGGGATGGTCCTCTTACGTCTTTTTTTTTTTAATGTTTGCTTAGATAATCACAGAAATTAGTAACGAATCTGTTTAGGTGAAAGATAATTAAACCCAAAGTAGAAGAAAAAACAACGTGCCGATGGTGGGAACCGAACCCACGACCTCCGAATATCGCGTCCGGTGCTCTACCAACTGAGCTACATCGGCCGCTGTCCCCCCTGCTACTTGCTTGGGTATTTGTGTTGTCTGTATACGAACCTTGAGAGTGTTCACCAGCGCATATATATATATATATATATATATATATATATATATATACATACATACATTCACGCCAGTCGGTTGAATGGTTTATGGTGTTTAACGTCCCAAAAAAATGACCCGGGTTATTAGAAACGCCGTAGTGGAGGGCTCCGGAAATTTCGAGCGCCTAGCTTTTCGCTTCCATCGAAAAGGGGCCGCCAAAGTCATGATTTCATTCCGCACGCTTCGAAACCGAGGTCGAGCGTCCTAACCTCTGCTTTAGAAATGTGCGTCGTAATCACCCGGTGTTCATGGGAGCAGTTGGATGGATCTGCAACGGGCGACAGCGTGTCCAGGCATTTCTTTTTCCCCCTTAGCCGTTTCGTCTCAGTGAGTGAGTGCGAAGACTTTATTTACACCGACATAGACCTCGCGCTTTTTCACAGCTTTGAGATTTTAAAACTTGCGCGGTTTTCACTTCAACTGCTATTCGGCTGCCACCAAGCCAACCGAGCTGCCAGTCGTTCAAAGCTTCGTTGCTTCTTTCGTATAGCTATCATCCCTGCCCAAAGACCATAGTATGGCCCTAGTTTTCCAGGGAACATATCATTCGCAAGCACCTCACGGAATCGTTGCAACACTCAGTCATCAAGGAAGGGCGCAACGAGAGTGTTGCAAAATATAAAAAATAACAGTTGTTTAATAAAATAGCTTAATTCTTTCACAATACACAATATCAAAAGGTTTGTTATTTTTATCTTAATGCAGTTTTTTTTTTATTTTTACTGATATAATTTTTTGTTTCACTAGTCTCTTTCCCTATTGTGGCTATGTTTCATTCGCGGATGTTCAAGCCCAGCCTTCATGACCTGCCTATTTCTGCCATGGATAGCATTGGTTACATTCGATTTTCCAGTCTCGGTAGGTTCGTTCGATTCAGAACTGGTTCTCGGCACTAATTCTGAAAAGGTTCCACCGGTGCCAGTTGGGTGCCGGCGAGGTGCAGTTCCAGTTTTGTGGTTCAGGCGTTCAGGTGCAGGTGCAGCGCGTCAGCGGCCCCACTTCAGATGAGCCTGGTCGTCTGCTCGCCAGTTTCCGTGCAACGCGAGCTGTAAGTTTTCGCGATGCGTCGCGACGGCATAGGCGACAACATCGTCGAAGTCATTTTTAAGAAATTTCTGGAGTCCTTCGACAGGGAGGATGAGGAACCCGATGCCGTGCTTTCTTTCGAGGCAACATCGTTGTTCAGACCGAGACCGACTGGTTCAGACAGTTGTTATATGCTGTTACAGAGACAATTGTTGAAATATTTGTATGGCCAGTTTCATTAATGCTTAATTGAAGTAACATGCACGCAAACACCCCACACTTCCTTAACTTAAAGCTTGATCAGTAAGCTATTTTTACATGTCGCGTATCCCTGACTTGACACGGTGGGCTTTCACACAACTGTGCTTGCTTTTGCTATAAGCTACAGGCATTAAGAATTTCATCACCATTCAAGAGCTAAACACTGGAAGTAAGGAGGCACACGTACATTACAAAATAAAGTATCGCTCGCTGGCGACCACTTTGAGCTGACAGCCATAGATGTTGCAGCCATAAAGGAACAGTAGACGAGCACGACGGCGTCTTCGGTTTCCAAACAAATCACTCGATCTGTAGAAGGCCGTAGTCTTCCCATTTAAACACACAACAGAAACAGTGGCCACTGTCGCTGTTTATGATCAGGAATTTTCGCAAGGAACTTGGCGATGCATTTGGGCTAAAGCTCCGACTCGCCAAACCACAGCACTGCATTTCTGACCTGAATACGACAGTCAACCTCGTCCATGGCAAGCGCGTGGATGGTTTGTCCAGCGTCGCGAGAAAAGAAGCGAAACTCACGGTGGTCTTTCGTTAGCATCGCCACATTTCTGAATGCGCAAATTACAGGCGTACATACACGACAAACATGCAGCGTAGGCGCCTCACACCGTGCTTGAAGCTGATGCGCAAGTCAGCGACTTCCGAAACCGAAAACGAAACCAGCTGAAGCACCGCAGCTTGTTAAAGTGCTAGCCATAGCCAACAAGGCCCATCGTAGCCAATATTCGTTGGTAGCGTCGCGCCTACTTCGAAGTTCTGTTGTGCTTGGCACAAAGAGCAACTAAATAGCTCGTGCGATGTGCAGAAGCGTGGTCAGGTTCAGCGTAAACCTGTGCAGAAAGTGTGCCGGCGTGCCCGACAGATAGTGCGTCTTCCTTTGTGCGCTTTCACTGGAAACACTACGTTGACGGCGGCCACCACCCGGGATACGATTGGCATCTCAGAGGTAAGATAATTTCCTTCTTTTCTGTACATTCTCCTGAAAACTTTGCGTAAAACTGGTCCTGCATGCCAACACAGCGCTAGTTCGTAAAAACAAGACGCGCATGTCATTATAACAAACGAATTTTTGCTTTTGGCAAGATTAAGAGAAGGGGGAGGGTTGAATGCGTTTGCAGCTTCTTGGAAAATAGACAGAAAGGAGACAGTCTTCGGAGCTGCACGATGAGAGTAGAATATGCCGTAAAAATTAGCACGCGTAAGCCCATTGCGGGGTGCACGATGCAGGTGCCGTTCTGCGATTCAGCCTTCAGCAAGAATTTAGAAAGGGCCAGTTCGTAATACCTCGGCCCGGGCCTTATATTACGCTGCAGTTGAAACTACACGGACTGAATAAGCGGTAAAACCTACCTGCTTTATGACAGGGCTAACTCATTATTGTTATGTACCATTAAATTGTGCGTATTATGAGATAGAGCCGGCGAACACATGACGGCGGTATGATTCAGCTGCAACCGTACTTAGTTCCATTGTCAAGCCTTGGGTAGTACTAGAAGGTAAAGCAAAAAAAGTTTTTCAGCTATTTTGACATTTTTTGCGCCTGTATTGGTTTGACATTTTCGTCTTTATACTATCTGTCTTGACCGAAGTAATTCACAAAATCTACAAAGTGCATATAAATGACACACCAAACTCAGTCCTTCAGTTCAGAAATGGCAGTAAGGTGTAAGGGTAATTAAGCTTTCAACAGTACAATAGTATTGATTTTTTGTCTAATATTTTAGAAATGAAGCAAAAAAAAATTTAACTGACCTAATTTTGCTGAGATGCACAATTGGCATCATCACTGATATGAAATGTGAATCAAAATGTGTGCAGCAGTTTTTCTCTACTCAATATACCACTGCTTCATCACAGATGTGGGAATATGAAAATCATGCAGGTTTCAAATTGAGGAGTGCATGCAGAATTCCAAGCAAAACAAACCTTTGCTTTTTAAAGTATCATTCAGATGTGGCGTTTTTGTTTTAATTTATGCATGTTTTGTAGAAACAACTGTAGATGTTGATATGTAAGTGGTGTTGTGTCTGGATGTAGCTTATAAATGGCTACCACATTTATGAATCACTTGGTTGCCACATGCACTTCCAGACATGGTTTGAACGTTTGAACAGTCAGGTTGCATTCTGCAATCGGCTTCTTTTTGCATTTTTGCATGGAAGTGCTTCCATTTTTGAGTGCGCAGCCTCCCACAATTCATAATTGATTGGATGAGCATGTTTTGGCATGATAAAAGGTTTGGCAGTTCGAGAGCATTGGCCCTTCATGAGGAACAAGAGACAGAATGCTTAGTGCGCTGGTGCCAATATCTTCCTATATATTACTCGATCACCATGTCAGTGTTGTGATCATTGAATGAAAGTTGTAAGTGTGCAGGTAGCTATAATCTCACATTTCTGCACTGGCTTGCAGGCAGGAAATTGTCAACAAGGCAGCTTTAAAAAGGAAAGCTCACAGAAATGATTTCTCTAGTTTGCTCTTGCAGCTGTAAAAGATTATTGTATAGCCAGACCACTTGCTCACCATTTCAGCTTTAGCAAAAAGAAAAAAAAAAGAAACAAAATGGTTAGATAATAGAGGCAGTTGCACTGCAGTTCTGGTAAAGATTGTTAAAGCAAAACTTGAGTCTTGAATGCAAAATGAATCACACCTAGATCAGCTAGAGAGCACGTAAAGTTGAAAGGCAAAAACATGGCACTCAAATTCTCTTGTGAAACTTCATATTTCTGGTTCGACTCGGCACATTCTTCAGAGTTGACATAGTGGAAGCTAGGGACGAGCTTTTGCCTTTCTTGGTGCACAGCTGCTGTTTCGTTCAAGGAGCCGCCACATTGTGTGTAACCTGAGTTGGGGTGCAAACATTGCGTGTTCACAGGGGGGTGGGGGAGCAAACTTGGTGCCACCGTGAAGGCCATGGACTAGTATGCTGATGAAAGGCTGCCTTTGGACTGACTGGCATGCATTTCTTGGTGTGATTTGTATGTGCGAGGGGTTCCATAAGATGCCACATTATATGGCTTGGATTTGATGTTAACGTGACTGGCATGATCAAAAAGTCAGTGTGATGGTTGCAGTCTTCAGAATATGCCGTGATTGTACTCCTGACTTAAGTTGCAGACATTGTTTGCTGGTCATGCCTTTAAGAGAAAATCTAGTAGGTGAAGCTACGGGCAGGGTACTTGCGTAGTATTCCAACCTAACTACCCAAACAACGTCACTGTTTGTTGAAAACAGATTGTTGAAGCTTCCAGCCTTCCAGTTGTTCACTCGTGCAATGCAGTGAAGCACATTTACGCCTTGGCACATGGCAGGCTCAGGGGCTTGTTCATCGCCACTGTGCTAGGTTAGACCTCCAGTGGATTCGAAATGCCTTTTGCCACTGCCACGAGATAGTGTTTAAAAGAAGGTTTGATGATGAACATACTGTTCGCTCTGTCAGCAGGGGAAGAAGCGTTGGCTTAACATTTCTTACGAGTTACATTATCTGGCACCTCTAGATGCATGTTGTGCCTGCTACGGGCACTCAAGCCTTGGTGTGGGATCGGAGGTCCCTGCAGCATCGCAGACTGTTCTAATGCTACTTAAATTAGCAGATCGAGGTGATAGATAACAAGACTTTACTAATGGTGAATTCCAATTGCAGTTACAGAACAATGTTTCCTACTCTTTTTGGAGCAACTGTATTCCAAATGCAGACAGGGAGCGATTGCAGAGCTAAGATCGCTCCATGGAGCAGTCCGGACTGCTCTGCCGCAATCAACAGAATCGGCTGGAAGTTTACTTGAGTATTTGTTCAGGTGTGCCCTCCATTTCCAGCAGTTTGTTTCTGCCCTTTCATGCTCTATAATAGACGATCGGTACTTGCAGCTGCTATGAATGCAAATTGCTGTGATGAGCTAGTGCTCACTCTTTAGGACAGCAAGTCAGAGAGCAGCAGTAGTATGTAATAATCGTTTTTAAAGACCTCACTTCGGAGAGCAACTGGAAAACTACAGGCGCAAACCATCTTTATGTGCTATTCATGAACTCGAAGCCATTCCTCTACTCTGAAACAGTGAAAACGCTGAACTGCAACTTTGTTTTATTTGAGAATAGTGCCAAAGAAATCTTACCGTGCTTACCCGCACTCGGCTATACGAAAGAATGGCATAAACGATTGATGTCATCACCATCCCAAGAAGCAGTTGGAGAAATGCAGACCTATTACAGGTTTGAAAACAGATGGCAGGTGTACATGAAGCACAGACTAGCTCACGGAATGACGGGTACTTCCTCTGTCAGTCCATGGGCACCACCTACTTTTGCTGGCCGGTGCACGAGTTCCAAACGCAGAATCGGGACACAATCTATGTTGAATGCAGGTGCTCTGTCATGGAGCAGGCAGACCACTTCAGTTCTGGGGTTGTAATTCACTATATGTGCAGAGAAAAAGCAAGTGAACGCGTCTCTGTGCTGGCATATGTCGCATTGCCTGCTGCCATCGCTTTTGCTTTCAGTATGTGCTAGTGACAGGAATGTTCACAGCACAAGCGGGAGTGGAGACGATCTTCGCCATTATAGAAAAGCTGAGATGTTAGCATGGACAGACACCTCTTTGCATCACCACGAAAGTAGCTAAGGCTCAGCTCCATGTACGAGCAAGCCAGTAGCATGCCGGCATATGTCAGACAGCTCTTTAGCTACGCGCCTGCAGTAACAGCTGCCATACCTTTAATGAGCACTCTTGACTTTTTTAAAAAGGCAACATTTTACAAAGTGCAAAGTAAAATGTTGAGCATGACTTCTTTTTTTTTTATTTATTTATTTATTTAACAAAGCTGGTGGTCACAGTGAAGAACTCTTGTGATGACTGTTAATATGCCTCTGCTGCCCCATTTGTAAAGCATGCCAATTGAAATTCTCGATTGAGCATGGTTGCAGTCCTGAGCAGCTCTGTTAGATGTGTGTCCGTAAGGGTGGCACATTGTTTTGGCTTCATCACTTTCATTGCTCAAAAGAATTCTAAACAGTAGATTAATTGGAACTTAAAGTAAGTGGAAAGAACAAAGAAGCAGTCTTTAGGGGCAGAAATACTGCGGATAATGAGGTAGTGGACAGTTGCCAAGGAGTCGCGAGCCGCTCCTGGACTTTGCAAGGAGCCTCATGGCACTCATGAGTCGCAGCTTGGCCATAGTTAGCTTATATAAGCTTGGCTTGTACAAAACACGCCTGCAATGTAACCCTGCCTCAAGGCTGCCTACACCTTGTCGTGGCGGCTACAGTGTTTAGGGCACTTGACTAGTGAGCTGGGTGACCCAGGTTTGGTCCCAGCCGGGGTGGTTACATTTCGATAGAGGCAAGAAGCTAGGCGTCCAGTGTCAGTGCACATTAAAGAAGCGCAGAGGGTCAAAATTATCCAGAGCTACCTACAATGGCTGACCCTCATAGTCAAAGTTTTTTTGGGATGTTGAACCCCATGAATCAAATCAAGGCTGCCTACTGTTAGCATTAGTAGATGACCTTCGCAATGCCACAAAGTCTGCCCCTCACTACCCTTCGAAATTTCGATGTTTGTGGTTACTTACACCTTGATGAACCTTTTTCCTGAAACAGTGGCAGTTGACAAAAAGAAGTTTAAAGTATATCTCACTCCTACTCAGTGAACTCCGAAAAAGGTGCTGATTTGGTTATAAATGTTGGTTTTCACATGAGAATTTGGTCAGTGTCATAATTTGACCCTTGAAAAGTCATATCTTTGCTTAAATGTTCATGTGACAAGCTGAGTAGCTTTTATATATGGCTTGGATATAACAGAAGTGCTGTGATGGTGAACTGTGCTTAGTGCCTGCAATACCTTCATGATGAAGGTGGTGAACGCAGATTAGACAGAGTTTTGGTCCACTTTTGGTTCACCTGTGGGTGCCCAGTGTGTTGTCAATGCAAGCTATTCATAGGTTCACTTCATACAATTTACATAGCTGTGGAATCCTCATAAGAGCAGGAGTATCATATTTATGGGTCACTAACTTTTGTTTTTATTTTTTAATATAAAATAATTAAATATGCCATCAGCAAACCACGAGTGCAGCGTGCTATTCACCTGTATGCCATGGATAATTTAATGGTGTTGTACCCCTGTTTTACTTTCAGTTTTCAATTCTACAAGTCTTGATTGTGGTAGCACATCACTCTACTCGGGGATAACGAACTGTCTGTGGCTATGCAGCTGAAGCTAGGCAAGAAAGAGGAGACAACATACCTCTCTCCCCTTGCCATGTAGAATGGGTTACTTCAGCCCTAGTGACCTTGCCTTAACTCTCAGACTTCCTCCCTTCACCTCTGCACACTCCTTACCCAAACATTGAGCAAACCACTCTCCACGGCAAGGGGACAGAAACATCTTTTTCTTTCGTACCTAGACTCCGCTGTATAGCCCCACAACGTTGTCCTCGTGTACAGCAAGACTCAATGCCACATTTCCTCACTGTCAGAGCACCCTCTGCTTGCTCTGTACCACCCTTGCAACAGTCCAGTGTTTTGTTTACCACAAAAAATCATGTCTGTGCAAGCTGTGTTGGCATGGAGAATTGCATTCCTGAGTCAACTTTCATGCTTTATGATGATGCTGTTTGATTGGCTTTTAGTTTGATCAAATCTGGTCATGTATGTTGGTCAGTGCTGCAGGAAGTGAAACTTCACTGCCTAAAATATAATCGGAAGGATGGCAATTTGGGCGAGTTGGTAAGGCGTCATCTCGACCGTAACAACACGAAAAAGCAAGGACGTGAAAGGAAGCAAGCAGGCACTAACTCTGAACTAAAGTTTATTGACGCAAACATGAAATATATAGAGGAGTCAAACAGCACCGCAAACCACCTGATAGGCAGACAGCAAAACATGAGTCACTAAAATTTCCAAACGCTTCCATTTGTGTAGATATAAGCAGAGGTACCAACTTAGCTGTGCATTGTAAGGAATGCATTGGCTGCTTTCAGTTTCTTTCAGCTACACGCATTCTGGCTGTCATCCATTGCAAATCAACCGGGAAATCCATTGAAGCTAGAAACATTTTAAGACTAGGTAATGAATGCATTTGTAAACCATGCATCACGTTAACGTGTAATGAGTTGGGTTATCTAGATCAGGGAACTGTTCGAGAATTTTAGTGCCTCATGTTTTGCTTTCTGCTTATCAGGGATTTAGTGCCTTGCGTTTTCGCTTGACTTATTTATATATTTCATGCTTGCTTCAATAAACTTTAGCTGCAAGTTAGCGCCTGTCTTGTCTCCTTTCACGCCCTCGTTTTTTCGCGCTGCTCCTTTCAAGAAAAAATGCATTCTCTGTTACTTCGGTCATGAAATGAATTGTATAATGAAGTTCCACATTTCTTAGAAAAGTATTATTGTAGTTGCAGGCATGTATGGGCACCATGCAGAAACTCAGGGGGTAGCACTCACGGCGAATAGGCAGCACCACGAGTGAGCGCCGGAACGTTTTTGTAGTGACCCGCGCGGCCGCCTAGGCAGGGCGCGCGCTTGAAAAAGGCGGCCTGCGCAGCAAAATGGCGGCAGTTTCAGCCAGCTCGAGCGACGTAGCGAAGCGCAAGCAATGCGAGAGCCACATGACACAAGACGGGGAGACAGGGACGAGCCCTGGCCACCCGCTGGGCGTTTATTTCTAGGCTGGAAACACGAGAAACTGAAGACGACAGGAGAAGCGCGCGCAGTGGGAAAAGGCCGAGCAAAAAAACGAGGGGCGGGGGGGGGGGGGGGGGGGTAGAAAACACGGTAAAAATGTAGAGAAATACAAAAAACATTTGTGGTGAACACCTTTCCTCCCAAGTATGGCACAGCTTCACAAAGGCCAGCCTAGAACGCCCCAAGCTGAGTTGTTGGCTGAGAAAAAAAAAAAAAGAGCGGCCGAGAAGGATGCAACGAGTATGGGAGAAGAATAAATGAATGAAGCTGGAGTCGAAGAAAAAAAAAAGCCCCCCCCCCCCCCCCTTCCATAAAAAGCGGCAAGCCTGAAAACTTGAGGCACTTATATTAAGCAGACGGCTTTTGAAGAGCTTTAGCTGTTTTCTGGTGAGGTGGTTGCCACTTTTCTCGACGATAAAGGAAAGGATGGCAGATGGCACGCGGTCGCTGATACAGCAACACAGCTATGAGAATGGAAACTCTCTTACAGCACGGCACAACAAGCGATCTACCATTTCTAATACGCATGCATGTCTTCCTCTGTCACTGTCACGTGTCAGAATTGTAGCCTCTTTCGTTGAAAAACGTCCTGCCTCAAATCCCAACTTGAATGCTAGTTTTCTTTCGTGTTTTTTTCGATCCTTATTGCCCCTTTAACAGTACTTTCAAGTCCTCTGCCACAAAACTAAGTTTTGACAGGGGAGGGTAACAGGTGGCAGCCAGCCGCTCGACCACTTGTTCGAAGCAGGATGGCGTGTAATGAATGCGGGATCTGTTTAGAGCACATCCACTGATAAGTAAAAACAAAATAAATAATAAATGACGTTTTTTTATTTTTTTACTTATTTTTTACTTTAGACTTGATTGGGGAGCAGTACGGCATGATAAGCTTATCATTCGAGGTTCAACAGCTCAGCAGACATCGAAATGTCATTAACACAACTAAATGAATAAAGCGTATGGAATGGCAGACAGGGGCTTTATGAATCACATCTACAGAAGTGGGCGAAGCAGACAGCCGGTACTTCAACGTCAGATAGGGAAGTGTTTTTTTAGACATTTTCGTTTGGTTTGCATTACATTCCAGGAAGACAAGGCACTCATCTATGTAGCTGAAAGTTTTAGCGAATACTTGGGGAAATGATTAAAGCGGGTCAGGCATCGGCCAATCATCCGATGTAGGTTGTCAAGGCTTTCGGCAGCTTCCCGTGTTTCCTATGTTGCGTAAAATGTCTTCATGAAAGTAAGCTTCATTTCAGCTTATTTTAACTTCTTTTCCTTACAGCAGGGGTTCTCAAAGTGGGTTCCGCGGAACACAGGGGTTCCGCGGGCTGTCTTGTGTTCCGCGAGAATCCTCAGAGCTCAGGGCAAGCACTGCTGTCAAAGCGAAATTTAATGGTGAAGGCTTGGTGACATTTTGGATGGGGACTGCTCCACTGTTTCCATGCCTCTTTGAAAGGGCAGTGGACATTTCACTTCCCTTTGCAACTACATATGCATGTGAACAGGCATTTTCAGCCCTCGCCTATCTGAAGAACAAGCACAGGAGCCGTCTTGACCCGGCAGCTGATATGAGACTGGCTCTGAGTGCTACTGAGCCACGCTTTGACTTGCTCTTAAAAGGAAAGCAGTACCACCCATCACATTAGTATTTGTATTAATCTGTGCAATAAACATTTAACCTTTGCAACTCTCTCTTTGCAAAAATGCACTTGACAACATTACTCGTAAGTGAAGGCGGGGGTCCCTGCAACTTATTGAAAGCTTTTGGGGTTCCTCCAAGCAAAAACGTTTGAGAACCCCTGCCTTACAGTATGTTATTCTCACATTCTTTCTCCGCCCTTTCGTCAGGCTGGGGGACGGACGAAGGAAGCCGCCCAAGAGAAGGAAAGTAGCGGCATAAGTGTGGAAGGAAAAAAAAGAACGAGCTGAAAGGGAGGAAAAAAAGTAATGAAAGCAAGCAAGCAAAAAAAAAAGTTGTCAAACCAAATTCGCGAAACTAAACGCAAGACATAGTAAATGCGCAATTAAAACATTCCATTCCTATTGATTACTCTCTGCATTGTACTGGTGCTTATGCAAGCTATCGTAGACAGGGAAATATAGGCCACAGGACAGCTTAAATAAAAAAATTATGCAATGAACAACTGCATCCACGAGCGCACGGCAGTCCCAGTAGACGTGCATTCCATTTGTTGGGCATACCAATTGGCACCATGCAGATTGCGCTGATGCCTATGAGTTGCCCAATTTCTTTAAATATTTTTTTTTACGGGTTGAGAAAGAGTGCTAATGCAGGTGCAGGTAGTGTGTCCTCTCGGGAAAAATGCTTTGCGGAAAATCTGGACGCGGCAAACTCGTGCATGATTGCCAGCTCACTGATCGTTGAATGGCAGCAATCTAAACTTAGCATCGCTTCAGTTCGTAAAGCTTATTCAGGGACTTGAAAAATATTTTATCAGGCCAGTGAAAATGTGTACAACAGCAGCAACCAAGGGACTGCAACCTAGCAAATCATTTGTGACCATAGAATGCCGCGAATAGAAAGAACGAATGGCGAATGCGCCCTGCGCACAGCAGATCAGCCGCGTCTCTGCTGCACGGCCGGGCACACGGGTCATTACGAAACTGTTCTTCCCGCTGCGAGTTACTCCTACACGGTGCCCATTAGGCCCTGCAGTACCAATTAAGAGGCTCACTCGATATTAAGCATAAAAAAAGGAAGAGCTCGCCTCATCTCGGACCTAGCGAACACTAGTGGATTATGGATAGGTTGATGTTAAAATGTATTTGCAGTTAAAATCAAGTAAATGCTTTTTTATTTGTAACTATGGGCACTGTGATACCTGGCCTGTTTTTTTGCCAGGCTGGCGACGAGTTGAAGTGAAAGAAGTTATTTTATTTCACTGTTGGTATGTCTGATGATGTCAACATTGTTTCTTCTCTGGCATTGTAGGCAGTCGTCCTTCAACTAATTCAATCCCAAAGTGAAAGTTTGAACCCCCAAAAAATGTTAATTTAAGATTATTTAGCAGGGAAAGGCGAATTTTATGCAGTGACCTACAGTAACACACAGCATGTCACACGTCATTTCAAGAAAAAAGAAACAATATTGTGGTGTTCCTACTCTGTGTCTTTATTGCTCTCAAAGCCTCTGCATGTAGGTGTTGCAGTATATTACGCTTTGATTAATTTGTTGGTTCATGGTACTTTTTACCTTACAACAAACTCTCTGTTGCTTCAGAAGCAATGGCTCCTTCAACCTCTGCAATATCCTTTGCCGGAATTGCGCGGCGCTATGATGGGCAAGAAGTAGGACATTGATGTAAGTGCTGAATACATCTTTCATCATGTGTAGTTCCTCATTTGCCTAACCCACTACTGCATTTGTGACCCCTCATGTTTATTTTGACATTTCGGTTTCTTCAGGATTTTCTTTTCTTTGCTTGCTGTCGTTGCTTACTGGCTATGACTTTTGGCTGCTGAGCCTGAGATTGTGGAATGGAATGCTGCCTGTCACCTGTCGATAGAGGCAAAATGCAAATTTGCCCACATTTTGTGCAGTGCCAGTGCAGAGCTTAAAGAACTTTTGGTGGAAGAGGGCTCTGGAAATTAACCCAGAGCCCTCCTTCATGATGTCTTTCATAGCTTATGTTCTGCTTTAGGGCAATAAAAGGACATTAAGGACCAGCTGAAGCTGGCTTGTGTTATTAATTACTGCATTCTATCCACTAAGATGCTGCTGTTTTACTGAAAGTGCGAGTTTTTTAAGGTAGGAAAAGCCAGAAGTTTTACCGGCTGATTTCACAAGTTCTCCGTGAGGAATCCATACTTAATTGGGCGGAGGCCTCAGAGTCTGGGCTGGTAAGCCATTTACTTCAAAATGATGATCATGAAGTGCAGTTCGCACAGGCCTTTGATATCATTGAGTACCCTTGATTTTCAAATACTATTTCAAGGAGCTTTGGAACTCCTGAAATTTTGATTTGCTCCTTAAAATCCACGAAAAAGTTACATGGGTTTTCTCTGAAAAGCGAGCTTGCATGGCAACTAAAGGTGCACTTCAGAGGGAACAATCGAAGAAAGCATGAGCTTATATAACTAAACCCAAAGCGACAACCCGGCACGCGGCCAGACCAGGGTTACAGGTGGCCCACTTTTTCTCAATTCCCACTTGTCTTGCCCCTATTTATTTTTTAATCTTTTCAGCATGTCTTTCTTTGCTCTCCTAAATTGCACACAACTTTTACATGAAACTGCCATGAATAGATTGGTCTCAAATAGGAACTCCTTGAAAACTTTTTCGGAGGGTAATTTTTCTGGTCCTCTTCTTGTCTTCCACTGGTCCCTTTGAGGGCTGCTTTCTTATAGTTGAGCTCCATCAAATTTCTTGTCTAAGGAGACCCCCTGCACCTTTTGGTAGCTAAACTCAGTCCCAATACATTTTGTACTGACCCTGAAAAGAGAAGAGAAAGGAGTGTGTCATTGATAGTACTATGCCATATGTAATCATAGACTGCGAATGCGCCAGGGACCGAGCAGTCTTATGTTAAAGAGGTTTAGGGTACAGCTTTCACTGTTACCCGTTTCAGTGTAAGTTAGGAAAATCTGAGGCCTACTTTTTAATGGACGTGACAAGATAATGAAGCGATTCAATATCTGTTTTGTTTTTCCTTCAGTATAGTAACATCATTAGTGTTCAGTTTTGGTATGTAGGCCTGGTAAGCCGCACTGTCACATTAAGCAGGCATTTTTCCTTTTGTTGTGTTGATATGGGGCCGAGGGCGGCAAGAACTTGACTTTTAAAAAAGTCTGCAGACTTTGTGCTTAATAATGTGAATTTTCTTTTATCTAGGAGCCACACACAACCTCTCCTTGCTGATTATGCTGGCCAGGTAAGCGTAAAGTCCCTAGTTTATGTGGTTTTCTTTATGGCAGGGTGAATTTGCTGCTGAAGCTTATGCAAAATTTAAAGGTCACTAAAATGTAGTAGTATGTAGTGAAATGTCATGATGCTACTAAACTAGTATTGCAATCAAGGTTGTTTTGAGTGAGGCATGTTCTGATAGCTGCACGAAAGAAAAGCTTTTGTATGTATTTTACTTATGACATTTTGTGATTTTCCCTACATAAGAATGGCTTAGTGGGTTAGTTGATAAGGAGTAGTGGACACACATATTGGCGAGAGGCATGCAACGGAAGTGCCTACTGAATTATTATGGCCAATACAAATATGTATGCCCTTGGCTAAAGAATAGTGCCCAAGCAGTCAGAACCAGAAGAAAAAATAAAAAGAAAACAGGACCTTTTCACGCCTACATAGAATGTTTCTTTTCGCTGAGACTCTTTAGGAATGTTGATGCTTGGTTAACATATATACTCTCTAAGTATGCATTTGTCTTGGAAACATCTTGCGTCATCACTCAGGATGCCAGAAAGTGGTAGTGTTGATAGCAAAGCTCGGAGCACAGAGGCATATGTTACAATAATCTGTAAGATGTGAGGATAGTATGCCTCTAAGTGAAGGCTCATGCACCTTCACTGTGGCTGCTACAGTGGTTGGGCTAGGTATATTTCTCTGACGGCAATTTAAATTAGCGGAACATAGCAGTGACAGTGCTGTCGATATAGGTTTCAGTGTGCTTGACATTGCACTGCTTTTGCATAATTACTACTATCTTTCATTTTATAATGAGCTACAGTATTCTAAGTGGTTGCAGGCCGGCTGCATATAATCAGAGTTCTTGAGTGCTTATTGGTCTCAGAATTTTGCCGTACCACCATGACTGGGATGCTACATACCGGGATGCCAGTAGCGCTGCGATGACTGAGAAAGAAGTGGTTCAGTGGTTAATTGGATGAAGAAAGAAAATGAAAGATGGCTTAGCTCTGCTATGTCTGGATGTACGCAGCGTAAAGCAGTGACTACCTCAGGATCAGAAGAAGTTAATTTCTCCAGTCTTCAGTGCCGTTCGCTAGCAGCTAAACTCTCCTTGGCTTCCATGTCAGGCGCTTCTAAGTTCACCGGATTTCTATAATTCGTTTACAGGAAAGGAAAGGCGCAGCATCTGCCACTTGTGGAAGGCAAGAAGCGCAGCCCGGCGGCGTTGGAGTGCACCCGTTCCCGCTTGATCCTCATAGCTGATGGCAGATGGGTGACGTCACATCCTTGACGTCACCCTAATTGAGTGACTTAACTATTTTAGTCTTTGGTACTTTCAAATTGCGCGCCAGTCACAGTATGTGTCACCTGCAGAATCCCGCTATTATTCTCACGGTAGACAAGTGGAGTTATAAAGAGCGTTTCACGACCTGGGGCGTGGTTAAGCGGTGAAGCGCTCGCCTGGGGATCCAAGGGGTGGAGGTTCAATTCCCGGATGGAGACTTAATTTTTTTTTTAATGAGGAGGAGTCGCACATCTTAAGCCTTGCTAGGCAGCGCTGTCAGAGCTTGGCGAGGGAGCTGCGTAGCTGGCCTTGGCTGTGACGTCACTCGGTTTCACGCATGCGCAGAACTGGCAAATTTGTGCACCGGCTCACGCGAAGCTTGGCTCCGACCCTTGTAGTGAAGCTTTTCGCTTCAAAATTCAGCGTTATCTGTACTTTTATGCATTAAGCTGCTGTAATTTGTGCGTGGGGGATCATGTCAAGCAGTTTTTACTTGTCGGCATGCCGTATTGGCTATAGAGGAACTACAACTACTGAGGAAAGTGTTGTTGGCTTCTGTCCTCATTGAAGTGGAGCTGCTGAGGATAGCAAATGTGGCAAGAAGCAGGCGGCCTCATTTCCACCTTGAAGTATGTGTGTGTTTGTGAAAAACATTAATTATTTTGAGGCTTAAAGATAACTGACACTATACCCCTTCTGTGGAGAGTAGACCAAAACACATCCTCAGGATTTGAGAGTGTGAGTGTAGAGGGAGGACTCTGGTTTTAGCATACGTAAATGGCAGTATGGGGTTCTTCTAGCAGAATACTTCTGCAATGCTTTCCTGCTCAGCAAAAACCCCTTCACTGTGGCGGCCATACCTGTTTTGGGGGCAGAAATAGGGTGCTGCCAGGAGACATCTCTTGTGACAATGACCACATCAATTACCTGCTCCACTCCGCCTTGTTTTGCTCTCGCAATTAAGGGGATTAAGTGATTAAGAGCACCTTTACCTCACTACCATTCATGCTCCCCCTCCCCTCCTGGTTTTCAATAGGAAAGTCATGCTCCTCGCCAGGTTCGTGCATAACATGAGGTTTGATACCGAAACATTCAGTGTTGCACCTAACTTCTGCCCTAACAGGTATTGGGAGAATATTTTTGCAGGTCCTCGGTGCGCAGTCACTTTACACATGGGTGACATAGCCTATACGTCACGTACACGTATCTCGTGGAGTTTTTTTTTCTTTGAGAGAGATGTGCTGCTCAGTCAAAAGGCACGATGCAGGGGAATGTAGAGGGAGCGCTGATGCTGTGCATTTGCAATGTTTTGCTTAGCTTTTGTTCTTTTTCTTCCGGTGGTTTGGCGGTGTTGCTGGCATTCGAAGCGACGCAAGGACTCGGGAGTCATGACTCTACTTCTTTGCAGTGCATTGCAGGGATTGTGCGTTTGCTTTCCTCATTATAATGAAAACGTGCAAGGGCACTGACCTTATGTAGGGCCGCGAATATATTGAGTGGTTGTGCATGAGTTATTTGTGCACACGCGCACCACACACATGCGTTTTGTAGTGGCAGAAAAGAAAACTGTCAAGACTGAGAGCATCTTCTAAGGGCACATAAGCGTTGGCAGGCCAACGCAGACGGCGCGGTTTCAAGCGAGCGACGGCTTGGAGCTGCCCTCGGCAAAGCACGGGGCAGTATGCAGGCTTGCTTTATTTTTATTTTTTATTTTTTTCATAGCAGTGAGGTATGGACTGCGATTTTCTGAGCGGCAGTGGAGGGAGCAGTGAACATTAGACTGCTTCTGTGCCCGCGCACTTGGTCCGGTTTTGTACCTCAGGTTAGGCCCCTTATGTGATACAAGCCTGAGTCGCTTTGGGGCGTTAAACCCCATATGTGAAACATCTTAATTCCGTGTCTTAATCCAAACATCATCGTTTATGCGCCCTTTAGAAGATGCTCTCAGTCTTGACAGAATTATTTCTTGAGCCACTACAAAATTGTATGTGTGTGGGCACGCGTGTGCGCAATAACTCGCGCTCTGATACTCAATATATATGCAGCCCCGCATACGGCAAGTACTCTTGCAAATTTTCATTACACTACAGAAAGCAAATGCACCATCCTTGCGGCATGCTGCGAAAAAGCAGACTCTCGACACCAGAGAGTCTGCGTCGCTTTGCATATCAGCCACCCCACCAAACCATCGAAAGAAAAAGAATGAAAGCGAAAAATTGCGAACATGTACAGAATCGGTGCTCACTATGTTCCCATGCATCGCGCCTTTTGACTGAGCAGCACGCCTCTCTAAAAGAAATTAAGAAAAAAAAACAACAGAAGATATGTGTATGTGACGTATAGACTATGTCACCCGTGTGTCACATGATTGCGCACCCAGGACCTGCAAAAATATCCTCCCACAGGGATTTTGCTATGTGGGGCAGATGATGCACTCAGCTTTGCAAAGGGTCTAAGTAGGTAATCGTGTTCCTACTTTCACCCTGGCCAATTTCAATGGGCGGGAGGCACGTTGGAGCACAGTTACCTAATCTAGTCTGTATGATCCTGAACGGGCCAGGGCTTCTGTGCCTTTCGCAGTGTAGCAAACAACTTGTGAGACTGAGTATAGTGACAGGAAATCTACACTTCACAAATACATCTTCACTTGAAATTCAACTCCACGACTCCACGCAGCCCTCAATGCCTGCTTTTCAATTGTTGGCGATTATGTAACCTTGAGGGCTCATCTACTGTGACTCAACTTGCAAACACAGTGGACGTCATATCATTTGCTCGCTATGTGGACTTCGTTCTACGGGTTTATCAAGCTCTTTACGAAAGTGGATACAGTGAGTATGCACAGATATGTTCTCTGACGCATTGGCTGAGTGACAGCCCAGGTCAACCCAAGGTTAACAAAGAACTTCTGGCACATTATTGTTTCATGGGTATGGTTATTCTCTTGACATCCCAGCTTCTGACACCAAGTATGCATAACCGTGGTCTATCACTAACTCCAATGCTGTAATTGGTCATCACATGCTTATGTGGTGCCACACATTTCAAGTTGTCACTGTATATATGAGCAATGCTTCAGAACCTACCGAGTGCCAAGCAGCAGAGCACACTTGAGTACTAATAGCAAGTTTTCTCTGCTTGGTGGCTTCCACAGACAGGGACACACTTGGGGGAAAGGCATGTTGCTTATACATACCTGACAACCCTTCTGATTTTTCCATACTTCAGATTTTTTACCAAACTTTCTGATTGCGCGATCATTGCCCTAAATCTTCCGATAAGGTGCTTCTGCCTGCAAAGAATGGCTTTTGCGAAACGAGCATCAAGGAATCAGCAGATGCATCATAATTGCCAGCATCGCCATCAGAGGCACACTAGCACCATCGGCATCATTGGCTAAGCAGGAAATCGATGAAAGCAGATTTTAGCCGAGGCAAAGTAGGCTTGGCTGGCTGCAAAGGCAATTGATATACTGTGTTTCTTGTACCAGCCAATGCAGCCACTGTAGATAGAGATGCTTTGCTGGCTTGGCTTTTGATCTCGGCTAAAGGCAGCCTCTTGGTGTACTTGAAGTTAAAGGGTCATTTCTGTGCCTTTGCCCAAAATGTCACACCATCTGATCCTCCTGTATTGAACTCAGCCGCATGCCTCATATGTATTACCAAGCTGCTCTATGCCCAACAGTGGCGTGATAGCTCTTCTTTTGGAACCATCGCTGCCAGCAACGGTCGCGGACGAAATTATGTGTAAAAGGGCTAGTAATGGTTTTGCATTAAAAACTTAAACAGTGCTCCGATGGTGCTGAGAGAAAACTGGTGATGGGCTTGCCGATCAGTTTTGCGTCGGCTGTGGAGGCGTAGCGAGAACACTCGGTGGCGGCATTCAGATACCTCGGCACACATTTTTAGACATGCATTTCACGCTTGCTGCTGCGTGTGTGTATGCTTAGGATGTTTAGATTAGGACTCATTGGACACGCTGAAAGTGGCAGCCCCCCCCCCCCCCCCCCCCCCCCTATTTGCACAATCTTCCCGTTTTTTATTTTGGCAGGCACGCATAAAAGAAGCTGGGGGGGCACTAGAAGTGCGATTGAGCCATGTAGATGTGGACAATGTGAACATTTGTGCTTCAGGCATCAATGGCTTCCTTGTCACGTCAGGGTAGTACATACGTCTTCGGACACACGGTGCTGTCAAAGCGGTTGGTTCACTCGTTCTGTGGAGAGATATTCACGGTAGGCGAAAGGCATGGCTTTTCAAGCACATTGACCATTGTGGCTCCCAGCTTGTTCGGAAACTGCAATCAGTATTTGCTTCTGGTGAGTGGAATTCATTTGTTTGGGTGTATATGTTACGAAGCACTGCGAAGCAGCATTCTCCCCTAAGCCCTGCAAGGTCAAAGGGCAAATGTAGCAGAAATTTCAAACCCAACTTGAATAAACAAATTTGGTCACTAAATTTCACAGCATTTCTCAATGCGTATGTCATGTTCTACATGTATCACAGTGGCAGCGACATTGCCTGACATTAAACCGTTCTCAGCTGTTTTTCACAGCTGCCTTTTCATGCAGCCTGGGAAACATGATCTGCTGGCCTGTGAATATAGAGGTTGCTTTTGAATTTTTAGAGGACTTAACATTAGGACATGAGTGTTTTGTGTGTGGAATAGCTTTTAATTCTTTCATCTTTGTGGCCCAATTCACTTTCATGTCTCGACTCGACACTCCACCTCAGCTCCATAGAGTGAAAAAAACAGTCTTTTCTCTACCTAAGGTTCAGTAGAGGTTCTTGAATGCTTTTCAGCATTTCTTCCAACGTTGTATCCTCTAGAAATATCCCTCCACTGCAGGCAGCACAAATGGCATACGGGAACAAGACTAAGGCCAAAATTTGGCCCGGAAAGTGCATGTCACTACGTGTAACACGCTCATTTTTTAATGTCAAGTCCTTATGAACAACATCCACAAGCTGCCTGAAGAGTCGCAGCCTAGTAGGTCGTGCCAGCCGCTTTTCAATGGAGAAGAAAAGCAAGGCGCCCATGTGCTGTCGATGTCAGTGCACGTTAAAGAACCCCAAGTGGTCAAAATTTTTAGAGTCCACTACGGCATCTCTCATAACCTGAGTCGCTTTCGAATGTTAAAAAAAAAAAATAGTCGCAGCCTGATAAAATATGTTTTGCAGACTGCATGAACAAGGCGGCTGTGAAAAATTGCTGAAACAGTTCACATTTGGCAACATTCACTTCCGGTGACATACAGCTCGTGTAAAACAGGACGTAGGTGTTGAGAACTGCTAGAACTGCTGTGAAGTCTAGTGACCTAGTTGCGTCTTTGCCCTCAGAGGACTCGGCGGCAAACGTTGAGCGCGTGCGATATTGCAGCGTATGCACCCGAGGCAACAAATTTCACTCTCCAGAAGCAAATGCCGCTTTTGGTTTGCAAGCAAGCTGGGAGCCATTAATGTAAGTGCACTTGAAAAGCCATGCCTTTCACCAACTGCGAATACCCCTCCGCAGCTCAAGAGGCAAAATTTACCCCCCTCCCCGCTTACAGGCAATCTGCACCCTAAGGTAATCAGCAAGCCATTGATGTGTGCAGCACAAATGTTCTTTGCACAACTACGCCTCTGGTGCCCCCTATCTTCCTATTTACAATATATGCCATTCCCCACAATTGCACCACTGTCCAAAGAAACCACTGCACATACCTCACTTGCTGTTAGCCGTCAAATGCTTGCTGCAACTCGGCACTTGGTATGTTCTGAAATGCTTCTGGAGTATCCAGTGACGACTTAAATGAGCCCACACCACAGCAGCATAATGCGATCATCAACTACAGCATTGAAATCTGCAACTGACGACAGTTATCCATGCTCGGCATCAGCCGCAGCAACTTCAGGAGGCTTGTTTTGGTCGTATCTGAAACAGTGTTTCAGTATTTTTGAGTCAAACAGATTGTAGCTCTCACAGAGCCAATGCTTTAGAGTGTGGGTCTCATGCAGTACCTTTTGCTTGCAGGGTACGCACGTTCCACACTACGGTGGCTACCCTAACCACGCTGTCAACGCTGCCAGTGTTGCCAAATCAAAAATAAAAAAACCTGCTACAAGAACTCCCAAAACCCGCCATATTCAATATTTGCATCAAAAACCACATTTTCATGCTTTTCGTTTTGCTATTTTTCCTTTAAACAATATACTATATCTTATATTTTAAGGCGAAAGCCTTCATAGGCTCATTGGTGTACGCAGAAAGCGTGCGTCCGCAGAGGGTGTTACACTGTCCCTGTCGAAGAAGACTTGATTTATGAGTAAAAGAATGATTGTATGAGGTAGGTGGTAAAAAAACGTCTCTTTGTACTTAATGTCATTGATGTGTAGTGATTAGGTAATTAGAGCCAAAAAGTCAATTCGACGTCGAAATAGCCATGGTCAAAACTGGGCAAAAATCTGCAAAAAATATTGCAAACCTTCAATGTCAGGCCTTATCATTGTATTACAACATCAAAAACAATCAGTAAACGTTAAAAGCAGAAAAAAGTAGTATAAGAGAAAACAAACAGAAACAGTAAAAAGAAAGAAAAAACAGCTAAACAAGAGAATAGCAGAGTAAAAAGAAAAACAGACTATATTGTCTTTTTTCTTTTTACTCTACTACTTTACTATTTTTTTTTTACTCTACAAAGTGTCGCAGGAAAGGCTTTCGAAAGCTAAACATTTCGACAGATTTGCCTGTCTGGTTGGGTTGATAACTAAATAAAACTTGAAATTTCTCCAACCAACACTTTTATTTTATAAAACCCGGCGTTTCGGAGCCGGCTCGGCTCCTTCTTCAGGGGTGCATGACGTGGGGCTGCGTGCAGCTATAAGTAAAAATGGTCGAGGGGGAGAAGAAGGTGGGGGGGGGGGGGGGAGAATGGGGAGGGGGTGAGATGTGTGTGAAAGGAATGAGAAGGAAGGAGGGGGGTTTAGACGAGTGATGGTGCCGCAGGTGCAGGTGTGCTCGCTGCCGACTTTTTTCTTTTCTTCTGTGAAGTGGCCAGGAGAGAGCGAAGACCTTGCAAGTATACAGCAGGGAGGTTGCCTATTGTCCGGTTGATGTTATTTGCGGTAGACTGTATGTGCCATGACTCGAGGAGGCGTCTTTTGCGAGGCTTTCGCCTTATCATACTTAAAGGCCCAATGTCAACTCCGATCAAATATTTTCTTCCCCGGGGACTGTGAGACTTCGCCCCCAGAAAGCAAGCCCACGAAATGTTTTTGAAAAGAGTAACTAATAACGCAGTTACAGCCACCGCAATCACCTGATTCTGTCGTGTTTCTCTCCTCCCGTTCTCTCGCAAAGGTTTTTCACTCTCCTGTCCGGTGGTCTAGCCTCCGCAAGACAAATTCCTCTTCCTACTTCGCTTTTGGCGGGAGGTAAGGCGTGACACTCCGCATGTGCGAAAAGAAAAAAAAATTGGAGGGATCGCGTGCCGCTGGATTCAGTCCGGCCGTGGCGAGGGAAAAGCACGCAGCGAGCGTTAGACACCCATCTTTCACCCTCAGACAGCGAGACTGACCAATGGACATCGTTTTCAACTAAGACGTCATAGCTGCGGCTCGATAGGCTACCTATGGCTTCAAGACTGCCAGAACCGAGACCCCCGTAAGCTACAAGCAGATCAATCAAGGGGAAATGAGGGTGCTCGTTATAATACATGAAGGAAAGAAGCCAACAGTCGGCGAGGCCAAGGAAAGCGTTGGGGATGGTACTTTATGTCGTTTTTTTGTAATGTTTACTTGGATAATCACAGAAATTAGTAATGTAATCTGTTTAGGGGAAAGATAATTAGACACAAAGTAGAAGAAAAAACAACATGCCGATGGTGGGATCCGAACCCACGACCTCCGAATAACGCGTCCGGTGCTCTTCCAACTGAGCTACATCGGCCGCTGTCCCCCCTGCTACTTTCTTGGGTATTTATGTTGTCTGTATACGAACCTTGAGAGTGTTCACCAGCGCCACCCTCAGCCATAGCGGCGGACGTGGGACGTCCTTTGTTACCGCCAGCGTCACGTAAAACGTGATCAAGAGCGAGGGCGAAAGCTGTGCTAGAACCCTCTTACGCTACCTATGGCTTCAAGACTGAAAGAGCACCGGACGCGTTATTCGGAGGTCGTGGGTTCGGATCCCACCATCGGCACGTTGTTTTTTCTTCTACTTTGTGTCTAATTATCTTTCCCCTAAACAGATTACATTACTAATTTCTGTGATTATCCAAGTAAACATTACAAAAAAACGACATAAAGTACCATCCCCAACGCTTTCCTTGGCCTCGCCGACTGTTGGCTTCTTTCCTTCATATATATATATATATATATATATATATATATATATGTATATTATATATATATATATATATATATGTATATTATATATATATATATATATATATATGTATATATGTATATGCCAGCCGTGATTAACCTATGAAAATTGCAATGAGCTAGCAGCGGCCTGCTTGGACGCATTATTCACTTTAGGAACTTTCAGTTCTGTTGGTTGGTTGATGGGGTTTAATATCCTAAAGCAAACGACTCAGGTGATTATAGACGCTGTAGTGGAGGACCCCAGAAATTTTGAGTGCCTAGCTTTTCGCTTTCATCGAAATGCGGTCGCCACCAAACATGGGCATCCTCACGAGGGTGAACCCTCTTGAGTGCGTCCTCACCCTCACCTGATGAGGATTTTGATTCGGTGAGGTGAGGGCGGGGGAGGATTGACGCTGGAAAATTCGTGAGGACGAGGGTGAGGGAGGGAAACGTACAGAGTTTGAGGGGCGAAGACAAATGTTTCACAAAAAGCATAGTTTCTGTATAAGCAAATGTATGCGGCAATACTAAAGGCACGGGTGGCCACACACTGTCTCTTCCGCTGGGCCTGAGTTGTATAGAAAACAGATGTAATGGAAGAGGGCACAGGCGCTACAGTTAGGCTTTGAAGGGAATAGAAAAACACTTGAAACAGCGAAGAAGCAGAAACGAAAGCCACAAAATTTGCTCCAGTGTTCACGGTGAAGAAAGCCTAAAAACGACCTTGCAGAGAGTCACAGAGAGCGATGCTGCTGTTTCCAGCCTCACGGAACATGATGGGACAGGCGAAGTACTCAGGACCGCCGTTTCTAACTGCTAAAGTTTTTCTTGCTGTTCCGGGAAATGCAGGTCCTTAGAAAAAAAAAAGCGCCTCCAAAAGAGAGGGTACGCGCAAAAGAAACAAACACAAATGACTGAGGTGGGGTGATCTTATTTGCTGCGTCCTTGCCACACGTTTTTTTTTTCCCCCCGTCCGGAGTAGCTCGCATGAGTAGTCGATGCATCAGGTGTTTCCTGACTGTCTGGGGAGCAAGGCTTTCACATAGAGCTTTCATAAGCTGTGTAAATCCCAATTCACAACAAACCCAATGGGAAATAAGCTGGATTTGTGCTGATAAAAGCCGCAATAAAATAAACCACAGTTCAACATCTGATGTAATCTTTGTGATGTGTTTGCAAAATAAGATGAGTTTTCTTATTTTACCATTTTTTGCTTTGTTGTTATTTAGCAAAAACAGTCATACCATGCATTAAATATGTGCGGCAAGTAATAATAACATTCTCTCTTTTTGTAATTTCTGTAGCATTAAGACAGTTTTCTTCAGAGGCATTTTAAAATCGTTTGGGAAGTAATGGCATGTATTGGGTGCGAGGGCATACCATGGCGCCACCTCTCGGAAGCGCCCGCATGACGAAATAAGTGGGATAACACATGTTGACTTGCTGCTGTGGGATGCTTTCCTAGTTCAGTTGCGCGTTAGCATTACGTTCATTTATTTATTTAATATACACCTCCGTCTGGGCCTGTATAAGCTTATTTTGAGGTATGAGACCTACTCATTCAGCAAAAAAGCTTTTCACCAAATCAGAGTTACCGTAGTTGGCAAGCTTTACTGCTACGACGCGCACCGGGCGCAGAATTTCTGCTGCTATGAAAAAAAAAAAAGAAACAACAACTGAAGCTACCACACAACCAGTCAGGTATAAGCAGTCAATGCACAGGTAATGGGATATTCCTCTGCAAAAGCAGAGAACTGTCAGGAGCCTGACATGCTGAGCGCATTCGCATAGCGCCAGCGGAAGCAGTACCTTTCCCCTGCTCCCTTGAACATAGTAGAGCAGACAAGTTTGACTGTGGGGATGACATGGATTAATTTTTTAGCAAGTGTGAAGACGTGTGTACCACGCATCGAATTCTTGCGCACTGAGTACTGCCTTGGCACTCTAGGCTAGAGCAAATATTTATTTTCCCCGCACAGTATTCTTTTTTTTTTACGCATATCTCAATCAGCACATCACAACATGCATGCAGTGCTCTATCTCCCGTTTATTCACGGACTCTGTCATTTGAAATTACTACAGTACTGGAGATGCTGCCTGAGACAACTCACCATGCATACCAGCTGCCTGAGGCGGCAGAATCATCTAGTTCAGTAAAACTTCCTTGTCAACGTTTTCATTTAGAATAATTTGAGACTTTCTGGCCTTCGCACGATCTTGCCTTTCTTTGGGAAGGTACTGCCCCATGAAGAAGCCAGCATCTTTTCCATCCTTCCAGCAATAGTATCGTTAGTTTCACAAGTGGTAAGCGCAAATTAAAGCTCATGTGCCATTTCTTCTGCCGCTCACTGAACTCTTAATGCCAACTCTATGGATGAAATCTCACTCGCTGAAATGTCTGCTGCGCACATCATGAGAATGATGACTTGCTGATTTGCCCATTCAAATTTTGATTAAGGAAGGTTCTGTGAGCTTATGTTTTGGGTAGCAATGGGAGCTTGCGCCGGGTTCCCTCGCTTATGTCCGGGTACAGAGCAATAACGTACCATAGCAACAGCTTAAATAAACTTCAGCAGCCTCAATCACGATGTAAGATCAAAAAGTGCAAGGCTGGCACTATATATCAACTCAAACTACAGAAATAAACGTGACTATTAGCTTTTAAAACGCACAAATTCAATCCAGCGTCTGCTTCAGCAGCAGTAAGAGGAGTCACGTGATCCAACTTGCTCCCCTAGGTCGACGCTAGCAGTGTTCGCTCCAGTGGTGGCGCTTGCACCCAATAGCATTGAGCACAATGTCACGAAAGAGTTGTGTCATTTCCAGTATACAAAGTCCAGTGTGTCTGCATTTCGTGTTAACCTGTTGAAGGCCTGTACCGGAGTAAGGTTCTTTAAAATTCTTTATTTGATTTATAGCATCTGTTCTGTAGTCAGAATAAGTTTCATGCATCATAATGCCCGACAATCGTAATGTCGTATCTTATGACACTCACGCTTGAGGGTGTACGACAGTGCTCAGTCAGGTTATACAAATCTTTGCCGAATACGCTTTCGGGTGTAGCTTCACCTATGAGATGCCAGCGCAAGGATGATTGCAGTTCTTAGATATATCTAATGTTGTCCGCAAAATCCAAGCCTGCTGGCCCGCCAGGGTGGCACAGGGGTTAGGACGCTCGACTACTGTGCCCAAGGATGTGGGATCAAATCCCGGCCTATGCAGCCGCTTTTCGATGGAGGCGAAAAGCAAAGCCCCCGTGTGCTGTGCGATGTCAGTGTACGTTAAAGAACCTCAGGTAGTTGAAATTTTCAGTCCTCCACTACGGCGTCTCTCGTAGCCTGAGCCGCTTCGGGACGTTAAATCCACTAACCACCACCACCAAGCCTGCTGGATGTATCAGCCTCGCTAAAAAAGAAGATATTTTAAACCACCAGTCAGCTCATTCCAGGTTTCTTGAGAAAGGTATTGCTAAAAACTACCTGCATGCCACTCTTGACAAATCCTGCCTACATGAAATGAGGCTTAGTGTGGGTGTCTGGCTACAAACACTGATCAATGCAGGATTTCCTTGTGAGGTGGTCACCTCTGTTCAAGAGGCCCTTGCCAGTGATGCTAGGGGTGTAGAGAAGCACCACCACAGTGAAGAAGCGCAAGGTACAAGACCCATACCATCAACTTTCCCACTGCTCAAAAAACTTGGCTTAGAAAGATGACGTCCTAGTATTCTTTACTGCACCAAAAAAACCTGGCTGACGTGTGTGATATGGTGCAGGGAAATCACAAGCAGGAATGCAGCATCAAGCACGTAGGCAGGTTCGTCCCGTGGGAGAGTACCGTCGTTTACCAGATAGTACTGCTGTCCTGTGTCAGAAGCTACATAGGACATATACGTTTTGCATAAACGTTTTGAGTGTGTAGAACGAATGCTTCCGAGCATTTCCCCAAAGTACAACTCCTTGCAACAAAGGCGGTGATTTATTATTAATTTTTAAAAACTGCGTTTTTTTAAATTCGCAGGATGCTCGGTTTTCACGTGGTGGTGAGATTTGGAACTATTCTGCCGTGAGTACCGACGTCACAAGTACCGAGAGTGACAGGTCGCGACAGCTGCCATTGGCTGCAGCCGCGATGACCATTACGTCACTGGCACACTTTCGGTAGCTGCAAAAGCCGTCTGCTCGAGTGCTGCATGCAATGTGTGCATGAACCCTTGAGCTTGGCGGTTCAGTTCGCCATGTTACCGAGATGATGATGGCGTCATGACTGAAAGTGCACGTCTGCGCCGGAGCGCGAAAAGAGCATGAGCTGGTCCGATTCAACACCTACTGATTGTGCACATCTGCTTCAGATCATATATCAGGAGCAGCACATCAAATGGGCAGCATCAACCTTCGTGTACAGACCGATGGCGCAGCAGCATACTGTAGTCCCGTCTCGTCTTTGCAGCATCAACCATTTGTACGTGTTAATAATTAAATGGAACGTGCATTAAAAATGGTCTGCCCTCAGCTTCATTGCGAAAGTACATAAATTCGCACTGCTTAAGTGTAGCACCGGATGCCGCCAGGTTACCGCAGAGATGCCGTCCGCGAGCACTGCGGCCACCGGCACTCCGGTCGTGCCCTGCTCCCTGATCATCGTTAGGCCTTGTTTCTTTTGCATCAAAGCCATGGCGGACGGTGTTTTGGAATCGCCCGCTTCGCTGCTTCTAGCGTAGCCGCTCTTGTGCTCCTATTTACGATTCTTGCGTGTGACTGCAGAAATCGGTGACAACCTGCGCTGCCAAAATGCATGTGCCGAGCTACTTTGCTGATGTTTTGCGCCATCGATTCTGGCTCAGACGATGCGTACACATGAGATAAAACACACATGCATGTTACGCACTGACACTTCCTAAACGATGTGTGAAAGGACTTCAAAAAAAAAAAAAAAGCCCACTCTATCCTTTTTGTTAATCTCAATTTTTAAGATTCGCAGATGAATACTTCGTGCTCACTTGTAATCGATATCCATACTTTGTAGCGATCATCAGTCCGTGCTCTCGCCGATGATATGTGTATACATTCCATTCGTTATGCACCACAAGAGATGCCTTTCGCCGACCATCATGAAAGCGCTCCTGGCTAAAAACGACGGCGTCATGTTTGCACGCATGCAACTCGCACGCTCGTCTGCCAGCATCTATACAGAGCTAATGTTATTGCATCAACTCCCTGAGGAGACCGGCCGCCGTTGGTCAAACCACAGAAGACTGTATCAAAGCTACTGACACCGGAGACTGATCCTGGCAGTGCGAGGCAAGAAGGGGTCTTGTAGAAAGCCGAACTCGGCAGGAGTGCACACTAATTTGCGCTGAATGAAGGAAAGTGCTCTTCCCCAGCAGCCGCCGGTGTGTATGGACAGCAGCTCGCAGACATGCGCTCGCAAATGACCAGAGTCATTAGGGCTGCTGTCGCACACAATTCCAAGAGGTCAAGAAACTGAAGAAACCGGCCGCTGAGGAAGACATGAGACAAGGTTGAAAGCTATGCAAACGCAGACGCGACGGGAAAGGCAGAGACCAATGAATGCGTGGGCGACGCTCGGGAAAACAGGCACGACAACCGAAAGTCTGAGAACCGAGCGTCACCCGATGACGCTTCGTGGGCGGGGCAGAGTTCCCGAGCTGTTTTCTTCGTTTTTTTCTGGTGTCTCCAAGTGTTGAGTTAAGGGGGTAGAGGAGGAGGGCCATTTTTAATCGCCGATATCTTCTGTGTTAATGAAGCTAGCTGAAAAATTCTTGCGATGAATTGACTTGTGAGGGAGTACCTATCTCTCGACTGATTTGCTTTACTTCATTTTATTCATTTCATAACCCCTTTAAGAGCACCACGCAGGAGTAGGCACACAGGCGGGGGGTGGGCAACTGGTCGTCTATTGTCGCTAATGCCACGGTTCTGTTTCACAGAACCGATGCGTGCGCCTCGGTTACGCGAAATGACAATATTGAAGAAGTGCACATCCAAACTCAGCAGAAAAGTACACGAAGCATATTACTTTAAGATGGAGTTCGCCTCTTGTGTTAGCAATTGAAACCTCGGTTGCCTTATCTGATAATTTAATGAGTCTAACTATCTTAATAGAAAACTTTCCCACACATGCCAGCGTGCCAGTGTTCTTACTTTGCCATTACTTTGCCAAGATCAGTTTCACTGTAGAGGTGGACCATGTTTACGTCAGCCTTCAGCGGCTCCTTATCGAAAACATGGCTTCCTATGCTTGGTATGTCACAATATAAAACGAAAAAGTAATGGTGGTTCAATGCTGCAGAAATAGTTCAACCATTGAACTGGAATTTTTAACTGACACAAAGCAAGGTTTAGATTCGAGGAAGGCTACAAAGCATCACTTCACACTCTGTGATAGAGGTATGAATGGGCCGGGCCCGACCCACTATGGACTGTTTTTTACCTATTGAGATGAGAGGGTAACATCGAAATTAGCCTTCCAGGGCATTTGGACCTCGAGTAAAACCCGCAGCCTGAAATTCATGCAGGCGCTTCCGTTGGGTTTGGTTAAAACGTTGTGTAATATCATAGCTTCAGACTTTGTGAGAATGTTTCAAGTGTCCCTATATTTTCTTAATCTACAGGTGACCAGCTGACATGAAGTACAGTGAAACTTCGTTATAATGAACAGTTAAAAAATAGAAAAATAGTTCGCTATATCCATAATTCGTAATATAAAATTTTGTAGAAAATACATGCAAGAGCAGCAAAATTCAATCAGAGAAGGCACAGCAACTGAGAGGGTGCTTGCTTGGGTCACGTCCATTTATTTACACGCACAAAAATGCGTTATCGCGACCTGCTTTTTTGTGTTGATCGCATTCCGTATCACGCCCTGTTTTACAGTTTGCAAACACTCGACAATGGCAAACCAACTGCCCTCAATAGCACTGCAGTGGCTGCGCAGTAAATCCAATGCAGCAAGCGCCTCTTGTGAAGTCGGAACATTCTCATCGTCTGCAGGGTCAGCCTGAGCTTCGTCTGCGGGATGTTCAGAAACTTCGGCAGCGATTTTGGCATCAGTCAGTACAGCTGTGGTCGCTGCGATGTCATCGCCGCCTACAAAGTCTTCTACAGTCATTGTTGTGGGCATGTCACAACAAGACGCGAAAAATCGTTCCAGGCCTCATCGAGCTCGCGGAGCTCTGCTTCTGCTTCATCATGATCGTCCCCATCGTCACTTGATGCACGGGCCTCCGCTGGAACAAAACCTGCCTTCTAAAAGTAGTTGGCAATCGTTTCGCCTTTCACGTTGTCCCATGCGACTTTAATGCTCCCAGCAAGTTGATCTTCAAGTCCTGCTTGATACGAAGCTTCACGAGAAGAGTGTCAATCAGTGTTCTCTTGTAAACTGCCTTGAAGGTGCTGATTTTATCTCGAACTTGGTCTTTAACGTTAGTGCTGCTCTTTTTTTCATGTTCACTGCCATCACAGCACTACGCACACCCGCGCACCACACCCGACACGGCCACTGACGCAACCTCCACCGAACGCTACAACGGCAACGCCGCTGCGAACACTAAAATGCAAAAGACGCAAAAGGCAAAAGCAACATTTGATCGCGCCGCTGCTGAAGCGGCGCTGTCAGCGGTAGTGAGATGCAAACGATTTCTTTGGCTGTCAAAATGCCGACGTGGCATCTGTGGCGCTGTCAGCGCCTGCGAGGTAGTCCTGAACGTTTGCTGTGCCGCACAACACACTTGTAGTGTAACGAAGCCTGCCTCCTGCTATTAAAGTGAGGTATTGCTTGGCATTGCGAAGTTCGTTATATCCGTTTTATAACGAACCGCGTTCGCTATGGGAGGTTGAAAATACATGTTTGACAAAAATATTTTGGAAGAGTTCGATATATTCAATAATTCGTTATATGCGTGTTCGTTATATCAAGGTTTGACTGTACCTTTATGCATACCACCAAGGCAAGAGTCGCACCAGAGAGCACCTATCTCGCATACTGTTAAAGCGTCTGCCATGTCCAAAAAAGAGGAAGTAAGTGGATTCAGTGTTTATTGACTTTGCAAAGGCGTTTGATTTTGTCCCACATTGTAAGTTAATCGAGAAGCTCAGTCTTATTGGTATTAATTCAAAAACAGTTTCATGGATCGTCACCTCTCAGGCCATTCTCAATGTGTCGAGGTAAAAAATGCTAAATCAGACACCTTGAATGTTTGTTCAGGCGTTCCCCAGGGATCCATATTAGAGCCTACACTTTTTCTTATCTATATCAATGATATTGCTACGGGTCTGCTCATCGAAGATGAGACAAATGAAGTGTGTGTGCGCGGTGTATGCACTTGGCGCGTGCTCGGGGCCCGAATCCCTGGCAGCGGTCTGTATTTTTGATGTCCGGTACGCCCTGTGCTTGTGTCCTGTTCTGTGTGAGTGTAACACTGTTTACATAGTGTGAATGCCTCCTGCCACTAACATCTTGGTGGAGGTGCAGCCTTCCCATCTTCCACGTCCTGGCTTATTGCACCACAGAGCTTCGCAGTGGCCGCTACACCGTGCCACCATTACCAACCCGGCGACTCGCGAAGCCCCTACGTTCATGGTCACGGCTCATCCTCGTTACCCCGACACCTTTTCCGGTGCCTCAGGTGATAATGTCGACATGGCTCTTGATGTACGAACGTGTCAGCACCCACAACAGGTGGGACCCCACCGTAATGCTGGCAAACATAATTTTTATATTTGTCTGGCACACCAAGGCAATGGTACGACACCCACGAGGACAATTAATGAGTTGGCACATCTTCAAAGAAAAGCTTGGGACCACCAGATGCTTTGAAGCTTGCAGCCAGTTAGCACCTTGAGTCTCGTGTGCAGTCTCCAACTGAAAGCTACGTCACCTACATTCAAGACATGCTCGCCTTATGTCACCAGGTCGACAGCTCCATGACGGAATCTGCAAAGGTGGGCCATATCTTAAAAGGCAGCGCAGACGATGCATTCTATTTCCTCCTCTGCAAGGACTCTGATACTGTGAGTGACCTCATCAAGGAGTGCCATCTCTTCGAGAGGGTTGTCAGCAAAAGACTTCAAAATTACTTGGAGGAGAGCACTCAGATGCCGGACATCATATTTTGCTTCAGGGAAAAGCTATCAGCCCAGGACATTCTCCTGCTGATCAAAAAGGTCCTGACGGGTATCCCGCGCTCGGCAGAACACGCGGTTTTGGCACTGGACATCACAGATGCATTTGATAATGTTAGTCACTAGGGGATCTTGGATGGTCTGGCAGACATTAATTGTGGAACGAGAGTCTACAAGTACATTTGGAGCTTTCTGAGTATCTGGACGGTCGAAATCAAGATTGGTAACATAGAAACAGAGATCTTCTCCCTGCCCAACAAAGGGATGCCTCAAGGACCAGTCATTTCGTCCATCATGCTCTTCAACGTGGCAATGATTGGCCTGGCGAGGTGCCTCGAGAAGGTGGAGGGCATACAGCACGCTATGTACGTGGATGATGTCACCATCTGGACGACCACAGGATCGCTCAAGGAGAAGGAAGTAAAATCACAAGAAGCAACATCTGTCATAGAAGAATATCTAATGCAGAGGGGCTTGGAATGCTCATCAGGGAAATCAGAACTGATCAGATTCTGGCAAGGGAAGGGCAACCGCTCTGTTCCCACAGACCAAGGCCACAAGGAGAGACCCCGAAAAGACAGCCGTGAGGATCCTGGGGATGTGGCTCTGATCGAGTCAAAGGTGCCAACACACTCTTAATTTGCTTAAGACCTCGACTCAGCAGGTCACCTAAATGATAGCGTGGGTGACCAGCAAAAAGATGGGAATGAAGCAGCCAGACACACTCAAGCTAGTCCGGAGCCTCGTGATCAGCAGAGTGGCGTACACTCTACCCTACTTCAATATGAACAAAGGAGAGGAAGACAGAGTGGACGCCATCATCAAAATGGCGATCAAGACTGCACTCAATCTCCTCAAGAACGCCAAACCACAAGCTGCCAGCTCTGGGTGTACACAATACAATACAAGGATTGGCAGAAGCCCAGATCAAGTCGCAGCTGAACAGACTTCTGCAAACGAGGACGGGAAGATGGGTGCTGGAAAGGCTGGGATACAGCACACACCTACAGACTTATAACAGGACAACAGAGATACTGCGGGAAGTCAAAAATTGGTACCGAGTTCAGCCCATACCGAAAAATATGGACCCCCGCCTACACCCGGGAAGGAGGTAGGCGAGGGCAGAGTATTATGAGAAAGCATTCAGCCAACAAGTCACGTCGAGGTTCACCAACGCAGCTTTATAGGAAACCAACGCAAAGTGGGCGATAGCCACGGTCTCGGACTGTGAGGGCCGGGAGGTAGTTGGCGCTTCGATCCAAAACTGTACGATCACCGAGGCAGAAGAAATGGCTATCGCACTGGCCATTAGGTTGGGAAGAGAAACAGCGGAGCCGAATTCTCAATTCACATGCACAAATTTTCAGCGCGGCAAGATATCTAAGACAGCATACCAAATCCTGACTTCCACAAGCAAGCCAACAAAACCATACACTCAAACACTAGTGTGGATTCCGGGGCACACTGGGATCACAGGAAATTCGTACGCAGACAGGGTAGCCCGAGGACATACAACCTACCGTGTGCCCAACAGTCTCGCGGCAGAGGACCCGATTCCGCTTAACCCCGACTACACCATTACCCTAGAAGCAATGAACAATAATTTCAGAGATATCATTACTGAATGTGCGGTAGAAGTAGGCGGTAGGATAGCTAGAGAGAGGATACCGGTAAGCTGTCTAAGGAGACGAAAGATTTGAATAAGAAATGCCAGAGTATGAAAGCTTCCAATCCAACAAACCAGATTGAATTGGCCGAAATATCAAAGCTAATCAATAAACGCAAGGTGGCCGATATAAGGAAGTATAACATGGAAAAAATTGAGCATGCTGTAAAGAACGGGGGAAGCCTTAAAGCGGTAAAGATGAAAATGGGCATAGGCAAAAACCAGATGTATGCGATAAGGGACAAGGAGGGCAACGTCATCACGAATATGGACAAGATAGTCAAAGTAGCCGAGATCTCTACAGTAGCCAAAGTAGTCAGGACCGTAAGGAGATTGACGGTAGGGAAAAACAGTCAGGCGTTCCACCAGTTACGAAGGACGAGGTCAAGAAAGCATTAGAAACTATGAAAAGGGGGAAATCAGCTGGAGAGGATCAGATAACTACAGATTTGCTGAAGGACGGGGGGATATCACTAGTAGAATCAGGACAACCTTAGACTGCAATCAAGCAAAGGATCAAGCAGGTTTTCGGAAACAGTACTCTACTATCGATCATATCCATACCATCAATCAGGTGATAGAAAAATGCTCGGAATATAACCAGCCCTTATACATAGCATTCATTGATTACGAAAAAGCATTTGACTCAGTGGAAACCTCGACGGTGATGCAGGCATTGCGAAATCAGGGGGTAAACAAGCCGTACGTGAAAGTGCTGGAAGATATATATAGTGGCTGCATGGCAACCATAGTTCTGCATAAAGAAAGTAACAAAATTCCCATAAAGAAAGGTGTTAGGCAAGGAGACACAATCTCCCCAGTACTATTCACAGCTTGCTTAGAGGAAGTATTCAGAGACTTGGAATGGGAGCAGTTAGGGATAAGGGTAGATGGAGAAATACCTCAGTAATCTGCGATTTGCTGATGACATTGCCTTGCTAAGCAACTCGGGGGATGAACTGCAAATAATGATTGGTGACCTAGACAGGAAAAGTAGAAAGGTAGGCTTGAAAATCAATATGCAGAAGACTAAGGTAATGTTCAACAGCCTCGGAAAGGAACAGCAGTTTACATTAGGTAGCGAAGTACTGGAAGTAGTAAGCGAATATGTCTACTTAGGACAGGTAGTAACCGCAGATCCGGACCATGAAAAGGAAATAACAAGAAGAATAAGATTGGGATGGAGCGCATTTGCCAAGCACTCAGATTATGACTAGCAGCTTACCGGTATCGCTAAAGAGGAAAGTATATAACAGTTGCATCTTACCTGTACTCACCTATGGGGCTGAAACGTGGAGGCTAACCAAGAGAGTTCTACTTAAGTTGAGGACAACCCAGAGGGCTATGGAACGAAAAATGGTAGGGGTAACATTAAGAGATAGGAAGCGTGCAGAGTGGGTCAGAGAAATAACTCAGGTTACCGACATTCTACTGGAAGTTAAGAAATGGGCATGGGCAGGACATGTAGTGCGAAGAGAGGATAACCGATGGTCGCTTAGGGTAACAAACTGGATTCCAAGGGAAGGAAAGCGTAGCAAGGGGCGGCAGAAAGTTAGGTGTGCGGATGACGTTAAGAAGTTCGCAGGGGTCAAGTGGATGCAGCTAGCACAGAACAGGGTTAAGTGGAGAAATATGGTAGAGGCCTTCACCCTGCAGTGGGTATAGTCAGGCTGATGATGATGACACCATAATACTACAGCACTACAGAGGCTTGCGGAAAGTATATCCAGAGCCACATGAAAAACTCGGCAACGAGAAGGCCGTAAATCTGAGGCGGCTGCAGACGGGCACCTTCATTAATTTACACATATTACACTCGATGCATCCCACTACATTCAAAGACGAATGCCCATGGTGCGAGAGGATCCCTACCCTGTACCGCATAACATGGGAATGCAGTGCACATGAAATACAAACAGTTCCAAATCCAAATGAAAGGCAGTGGGAGGCTTTGCTGGCCAGCTCTGACCCGGAGGCTCAGCTCTACCTTGTCACAAGAGCTCGCAAGCTGGCAAAGGCCAGTGGTGCCCTGGAGTGGGGGCACCAATCACTCGTCAGCCTCGGCTGAAGAGGCGAAGATAAAATTAAGCATTTAATAAAGTTTACTCGCTCACTCACTCGAGCAGGCAAAGAGCCGGCACATATTTTCAGTTTCAGCGCCTTCCCCATACGGCCGACACATCTTCGTGTGTTGTGCAGCAGTCACCGCCTAGCTCACATTCCGCTTCGCCCCGTAACATCACCGACGTCATCACCCAAATTGTTCACCACGAAATGGAGGCCAGTGCACCTGCACCACCTCAATCCACTGTCCCTAGTCAGCCCTTGCCCGATGTTTTTTATTCAAGTGGTTGTGGGTGAAGAACTTGCGAACTTGGACCTCTCGCCTACTGTTTGTTCTCGCACAACCCAGTGTCCGGCCACCACGCACAAATATTTTCCTTCCCCGAGCCCCGTATTTTTGTCACTACCAATACCCAGCAGAGCGGCGGACACCTGATAATCGACCAATATGCTTCAACTGTTCTTGTGTTGGTCACATTTCCCGGCATTGCCACAATACCTAGTCTCAGACTCCTTGCACCAAATTTTCCTACAGTTATCGTCCAGAAATGCCGCCCCGTTTTCCGCCCCGATCACAGCCTAACCAGTCATATTCGGCCAACGAGTTTGCCAGCTCCCGTTTTCGATCCTCACAGCCCCCTCGTTCCTCGGCTGCTGCCTTGTACGGCCGATCTGAATTGGAAAACTAAATGATGCAGCTCTCGGAGGTGATGCTGCATCCATGACCAGACCCTAAAACCCTCTACAGACCTCCCATTTGAGCCAGCTAGACATTTGTGATGAGGGTGTCCTCGTGGGTGCGCTTGTATACACCGGAGCGCATAGTATCTCCGTTATGAGTGCGAACCTTCGTTGTCATTTACGTAAAGTTCTCGCGCCGGCTCGATCTCGGGTGCGTGCCGCGGACGGTGGAACGGTTAGTGTTGACGGACTTTGCACCGCTTGCGTTAATGTTGCTGGCCATGACCTCCCTGTGCAGTTCACTGTTTTGAACCCTTGTGCCCATGACCTCATCCTCTGTCGCGACTTTCTATCAGAACACTGTGCCCTGATCGACTGCATAGATCTTCCAATCATCGATGCTGAACCACTGCATTCTCCTCACCTGTATTCGCCCAACCAAGGTTCTTTTCCCTCACTAGCCACCTCATTTGTTACCTTGCGTTCTACCTCATCTGTCCCCGATGGTGGATACTTATACTCAGTTTCATACATCAGGTGCAACGCAGTGAAAGCTACGCAAGTAGTCTGCAAGAAAAAAAGGCTTATCACTACGCGCTCGTTTGTGGCCGAGTGGTTCCTGCAGAAACGGGCTCTATTCCGAGCATACACATTTGCAATAACTTGCTTCGCATGCCTAAACATCTTTGCAGTGCGGATCTTATAGAAAAAATGCTCACCGAAGAACCATTTTCTCAAAAAGAGATGCGCAGCACAGAGGGCACAGCCAGCGCCATCTAGTGGCACAACTGGCAAGGTTGCGGGGCAGCGAAAACTTGACACGAACGAAAACGACATAAAAAGCAAATTCACCGGATCCAATCCTTTCTCCCTAAAAAAGGTGCTCTTTATGAAGTTTATGGCAAATGTAAGATGTGTTAAGCTTGCAGATAAAATAACTATTATTTCCTCTTGTACAGAGCAGGCACTATTTTTCATCGCGGATTCGGAGAGCACAAAAAAGAGCTGTAGCTTTGGCAGTGTTGCACTTGATGTACGAAACTGAGTATAATTACGCCTATTTCTGATCTCTTGTTACGCCGCAACGTTACACTTTCCCATAGCGTCGCTACAGTCAAGAGGAACACTGTCACTGCCACTGATCAACTTCTGCTATTTGGCCCAAGTGCTTCCAGTTGGCATATGCGTGGCGACATTCTCACCTCTTGGCTCCTGCCAAGTTGCCCCATTGGATACTGAGCAGGCCCCAGCTTCTGCACACCCTGCTGACGACCCTACTGTGACTGACGCGATCATGGCAATGATGCCCTCCGATTTGCTCTCTGCCCAATCTTGTCAGCTGCATGCGCTTCTCGAGTTCTGACATCTTCGACCTTTATAACAGCACGCTCAGCCAAGTTCTTGCTGTCACGCACCGCATTGACAGCGGCGACGCTCCTTCTATCCGCCGCCGACCATACCGGGTCTCCCATGCAGAACGACAGGTAATCCAGGCAGAAGTGACAAAAATTCTGGAGAACATTATTGAGCCCTCTTACAACCCTGTGCTTCGCCCGTCATCTTGGTCAAAAAGAAAGATGGCTCGTGGCACTTCTGTGTAGATTACCGTCACCGGAATAAGATCACTAAAAAAAATGTCTATCCGCTTCCTCGAATCAATGATGCCCTGAATTGCCTCTACGGTGCCAAATTCTTCTCCTGCATCGACCTACGATCTGGCTATTGGCAAATTGCAGTGGATTACCAGGACCGTGAGAAGACTGCGTTTGTCACTCCAGATGGCCTATATCAGTTTAAGGTTATGCCTTTCGGTTTACGCAATGCCCCAGCCACATTTGAATGCATGATGGATTCCTTGCTGCAAGGATTTAAATGGTCCACTTGCCTGTGCTACCTAGACGATGTAATTGTGTTTTCACTCACGTTTTCATCCCACATGGCCAACCTCTATAATGTTCTGCCGGGCTACAGCTCAGCTCTTCAAAATGCTGTTCTGCCTGTCAGCTCAATATACTAGGTTATGTCATGATGCTACGGGGGTTCGTCTCGATCCAGACAATATCTAAGCTATGAGAGACATCCCGTTCGAGCAATGACGTCCGCAGTTTCTTTTGGTTTTTATTCCTACTTTCATAGTTTCATTTAAGATTTTGCCGACATTGCTCAGCCGCTCACAGATCTTAAAAAGAATGTAAATTTTTACTGGGGGCCCCCCTAAAGTCAAGCTTTTGCCCAGCTTATAAGAAATCTTACCACCACACCGGTGTCGGCTCCTACACAGAAGTCTCTACTGATGCCAGGGGCCATGGCATCGGAGCTATCCTTTCCCAGTGCCAATCCAGAATTCGTGTAATTACCTATGCCAGCCACCTCCTCACGCATTCAGAGAACTACTCCATTACAGAACGAAAGTGCTTGGCCCTGGTCTGGACTGTTCGAAAATTTCGACCCTACCTATACGGCAGGCCATTCACAGTTGTCACTGATCATCATGCACTGTGCTGGCTTTCTTCTCTGAAGGATCCTATTGGTCGCCTCAGGTGTTTGGCATTGCGACTTCATGAGTATGACTACGCTGTGCTCTACAAGTCCAGTCGGTTGCACAAAGATGCTGACTGTCACTCTCAATAGATACCCTGCTGCCCAGACTGATACTCCCATGAGTGCATGCGCCATTGCATTTTCTCTCTGTCACCGTTTACAACTATTGGTGAAGAACAGCGTCGGGACACGGAGGTTCTCTCCATCATTGATCACCTAACGTCCCCCCAAATTGACCCTTCACTGAATCGCTTTGCTCTCGTTGACGGCATTTTATACCGCCAGAATTTTCAGCCCACTGGTCTTGACCTTCTCCTAGTAGTCCACAAGCACGTAAGAAGAGTCGTTCTCCATGATCTCCCGACTGCTAGCCATCTAGCCATTACTCGCATGTACGATCGCATCTGTCGTCGGTTCTTCTGGCCTGGCCTCTACCGCTTAGTCCGCTGTTACATTGGTGCTTGCATTAAGTGTCAGCGTCGAAAGCAGCCTGCATCTGCTCCTGCTGGCTTTCCTCAGCCCATCAACATCCCTCCAAAGCCGTTCTACCATGTCACCTTCGACCTCCTCGAACCTTTTCCCGAGTCCACGTCTGGCAATACATGGGTTGCAGTAGCCACAGATTATGCCACCCGGTACACTGTAATGCGCACTCCCTACAAGTACTGCCGCTGATATCGCAGACTTTCTTCTTCGTGACCTTATTCTTCATCATGGAGCAAGCACCTCAAAAAGGGCTGCAAAGTTTCAACAAGGTGGATGCAACACTCAGTCATCAAGAGAGGGCGCAACAAAAATGTTTTAAAATTTAAGAAAGTAAGTTATTTAATAAAATAGCCTAACTCTTTGACAATACACATTATCAAAATATTTGTTATGCGTATATTAGTGTATGCTTTTTTGATTTTTAGTTATACATTTTTTTTTTTCACTAGTCCCCCACCCTATAGTTAATATGTTGCATTCGCTTGGAATTGCTTTGCGCCCACCTAAAGTCTATTGAAATTAGTCTTCCTCACCTGCCCATTTCCGCCGTGGATAGTATTGCTTCTGTCAACTGTAGAATCAAGTGGTCATGCCATTATGGCAGACATCCACCCTGGTTACTGCATGCACAGCGACGCCCACTGATATATCTGTCACGTACGCAAATGCATGCGATAGTTTATTAGGTGCACTGAGCTAAAAGTAAAGTGATCGTCTCCCTCCTTTTTTCCTTTTTAAATATACAGTAAAACCAATGACTGAGATTCAGAAATGTCATGTCAAAATATCACGCCCCGCAATTTGACTCTTACTTCCTGTGCTCGCCTCATGTACAAATAGTGGAATACAATAAAATGCTGCGACTCCACAAATGCTGCCAAAGAAGCATTTTTTCGTGTATTCGAACGAGATAATTTCCTAGGAGAATTTTCTTCAAAATACATCGCACGAAATATGACATGAGCACCATCTGGTCGAGGACATCGAAGACAAGTTCTGCCTTCAAGGCTGTGGCGCATTACAGGATGTCAGAATCTTCTGTATAAATCCTCAGTGCTCTCGGATCTTGCTTTTCTTGTAGCCTGCAGCCACATCGGTCCAGATGGTTCGGACGGCACCTTAGCAGAAAAGGGAGCCTTGAATTCACCGCGGCGAGAGCTGTCCAACCACGCGCTATGCCAGGGAATAGTCCTGGATAACCATCTTGAGTGTGAGGCTGGCACAGAGTGAGGCGCCTTGTAGGAGCAACGGAACGCTAATTCCTGATCGACGGAGCCGGTGTCCATCGGATGCCAGCAGCTCCAATCGGAAGCATGGCATGTAAAGAAGGAGGTATTGTTGCCAGCGGAGTGAGACGACCGCAGCCGTACTCGTGGAATGGCCATTCACTACCCTCACCTGGTGTACCAAAGCAGACAGAGAGCTGGTTGGTGTCTCGTTGGACCGGATGGGTGGCTAGAGGAAAGTCCTTCGTGTAGCAGGGCATCAACCACCAGAGAAGCATTATCGGATCAACAGCTTTCCTTCCTCTGCTTCCATAAAGCCTCGCCTGCAGCACCTGCTGGCGCTTGTAAGACCAAGCTGGCAGCTCAATCTTGTAGTCCACCTTGTACGTGGCCGCCTCATGGACGTTGACGAATACGAGCGCTGCGTTGACGGCCAGCAGAAGTGTGTCAACCGTGAAGAAGGCTGGATAAGCATCAAGCCACAACTGTTGAAACTCAAGCTCACCCGTTGCCTCTCGTGTGGCGTTCCTTTCAATCAGATGTTCCAGCGCTGCGGTCATGCATATTTACAGGAAAATGCAAGGAGCGGGGACAAAAAGATGCTCTGCGGCAAGCTTGACTCAGTTTGCAGTTGACTCAGCCTCAGTTCGCAAGCAAGCATTTCAACAAGAGGATATGTCTTCACCTGGGCCGAAGAGAAGTCTTGTTGAAATGTTTCCTTCCGAAGTAGGGCTTCCCCTCAACCTTTGTTTGTTTCTCTTTGATACTAGATGATCAAGACTTCTATTTGTCACTTTTCCAATGCTCAATTTTCAAAAAAGGTTAAAGGCACATCATCTGGCACAAGCATTAAAAAGCAGCAAGGATCGCAGTGCCATTCAGTGTCAAAGATGTTATCTTCAAAAAACACCAGAACACATTTTAGTTGTGTAGTTTGGAACTGAAGACCAGGAGGCATGCTTGAAGATGATGGCAGCAGAGCATATATTTAGAGGATTATATATATTCAGAGTAAAACTGAAACGACCAAAACTGAATTAACAACAACAAGTACTTTAGGCTACTTAAATGGTTGGGGCCTAAGCACCTCCAAGCTCAGAATGGACTGGAATACCCTTTCTTCAATCACCTCATTAACAAAGAAATAAGGGCAGTACCTTTCAGTGGCCGGGCCTACAAGTCAGTTCTTATTGCTAGCCTAGCCATAACCAGGGCAATACAGCAGCACTATCTCCAAAAAGGGTATAGAACCCTCTCCCGTCGGGAGGCTTTCTTACCATACGCCTCCTGTACGCGTTGCCCCATCCACACACGCGTTCCCACTCACATTCTTTCCAGTGATGCGCTTCCACGTGTCACGGTCATCATCATCAGCCTGATTATACCCACTGCAGGGCGAAGGCCTCTCCCATATTTCTCCACTTAACCCGGTTCTGTGCTAGCTGCATCCACTTGACTCCTGCGAACTTCTTAATCTCATCCGCCCACCTAACTTTCTGTCTCCCCCTGCTACGCTTTCCTTCCCTTGGAATCCAGTTTGTTACCCTCAGCGACCATCGGTTATCCTCTCTTCGCACTACATGTCCTGCCCATGTCCATTTCTTCTTTTTAATTTCCACTAGAATGTCATTAACTTGAGTTATTTCTCTGACCCACTCTGCACGCTTTCTATCTCTTAATGTTACCCCTACCATTTTTCGTTCCATAGCCCTCTGGGTTGTCCTCAACTTAAGTAGAACTCTCTTGGTTAGCCTCCACGTTTCAGCCCCATAGGTGAGTACAGGCAAGATGCAACTGTTGTACACTTTCCTCTTGAGCGATACCGGTAAGCTGCTAGTCATAATCTGCGAGTGCTTGCCAAATGCGCTCCATCCCAATCTTATTCTTCTTGATATTTCCTTTTCATGGTCTGGATCTGCGGTTACTACCTGTCCTAAGTAGACATATTCGCCTACTATTTCCAGTATTTCGCTACCTAATGTAAACTGCTGTTCCTTCCCGAGGCTGTTGAACATTACCTTAGTCTTCTGCATATTGATTTTCAAGCCTACCATTCTACTTTTTCTGTCTAGGTCATCAATCATTATTTGCAGTTCATCCCCCGAGTTGCTTAGCAAGGCAATGTCATCAGCAAATCGCAGATTACTGAGGTATTCTCCATCTACCCTTATCCCTAACTGCTCCCATTCCAAGTCTCTGAATACTTCCTCTAAACAAGCTGTGAATAGTACTGGGGAGATTGTGTCTCCTTGCCTAACACCTTTCTTTATGGGAATTTTATTGCTTTCTTTATGTAGAACTATGGTTGCTGTGCAGCCACTATATATATCTTTCAGCACTTTCACGTACGGCTCGTCTACCCCCTGATTTCGCAATGCCTGCATCACCGCCGAGGTTTCAACTGAGTCAAATGCTTTTTCGTAATCAATGAATGCTATGTATAAGGGCTGGTTATATTCCGAGCATTTTTCTATCACCTGATTGATGGTATGGATATGATCGATAGTAGAGTACCGTTTCCGAAACCCTGCTTGATCCTTTGCTTGATTGCAGTCTAAGGTTGTCTTGATTCTATTGGCGATTACCTTAGTAAATACCTTATACGTAACAGACAGTAAGCTGATTGGTCTGTAATTTTTAAGGTCCTTAGAGTCCCCTTTCTTGTGAATGAGGATAATGTTTGCATTCTTCCATGCTTCCGGTACCGTCGATGACACCAGGCACTGCGTATACAGGGTGGCCAGTTTTTCTAGCACGATATCCCCCCCGTCCTTCAGCAAATCTGCAGTTATCTGATCCTCTCCAGCTGATTTCCCCCTTTTCATAGTTTCTAGTGCTTTCTTGACCTCGTCCTTCGTCACTGGTGGAACGTCTGACTGTTTTTCCCTACCGCCAATCTCACTACGGTCCTGACTACTTTGGCTACTGTAGAGATCTGTATAGAACTCCTCGGCTACTTTGACTATCTTGTCCATATTAGTGATGACGTTGCCCGCCTTGTCCCTTATCGCATACATCTGGTTTTTGCCTATGCCCAATTTCTTCTTTACCGCTTTAAGGCTTCCCCCGTTCTTTACAGCATGCTCAATTTTCTCCATGTTATACTTCCTTATATCGGCCACCTTGCGCTTATTGATTAGCTTTGATATCTCGGCCAATTCGATCTGGTCTGTTGGATTGGAAGCTTTCATACTCTGCCGTTTCTTAATCAAATCTTTCGTCTCCTTAGACAGCTTACCGGTATCCTCTTTAACTATCCTACCGCCTACTTCTACTGCGCACTCAGTAATGATATCTCTGAAATTATTGTTCATTGCCTCTAGGGTAATGTCGCCATCCTCAGTTAGAGCTGAAAACCTATTCTGTAGCGAGATTCTGAACTCTTCTGCCCTCCCCCTCACCGCTAATTCGTTGATGGGTTTCTTTCTTACTAATCTATTGCGTTCCTTCTTCAGATTTAGGCTAATTCGGGACCTCACCATCCTATGGTCACTACATCGAACTTCCCCGATTACCTCTACATCCTGCACAATGGCGGGGGTTGAACACATTATGAAGTCGATTTCATTTTTAGTCTCTCCGTTAGGACTTTTCCATGTCCATTTCCGGTTCTTCCGTTTGCTGAAGAAGGTATTCATGATTCGTAAGTTATTGCGCTCTGCAAACTCAACTAGTAACTCCCCCCTGCTATTCCTAGAACCAATGCCATAGTCACCTACTGCCTTGTCTCCTGCCTGTTTTTTCCCTACCTTGGCATTGAAGTCGCCCATTAGTACAGTATACTGCGTCTTTACTTTTCGTGTCACGGTATAGGGCTGCAAAGCCGCTATACCGAAAGCGATTGGGGACTCTGAGCAGGAGAGGAGGGGAGATTCTTGTACCCACGCATTGTACTATGCCAGAGTGATGCTTCAGTTGCTTCCTCAGGCACTCTGCCACCTCAGCAGAGGAGATAAGGAGAACTCCCACTTTCCATGGCATCGTTTATATATTGTTACAAAGGCACCCTTGTCGCAAAGTGCTGTTACGCATCCCTGAATGACATCCATGTTTCTACATGCAGCAGCATAGGTGGCTGAATGCCTTCCCAAAATAGAGTGCTTCACCCATAATAGAGAAAGTTGCTTAGGCAGGTGCTGGAGGCATGGATCTCTTTGTGAGTGGCAGACCTCCAGAGTCCCTACTGCACCACAATAACATACATATTAACTGGCAAAATGTTACTGCGCTCACCAAAGTATTGTGTTACAAATGAACGCCTATCTCCATCAGCAGTAGCCAATACAAGCACAAAGAAATGTCAAGAGAATGAAATACAGTGTAAGAACTTTGATCAAGCTAATCCTTGCTTCAAGAACCAAGGAATCAAGAATCAAGCAAAAAATTGAAGGAATCAAGCTAATTATCTGAACGATATACGAAATGTCCAAGGTGTTGGCAGTAACCTGATGGACTTGTATAAAGATGCATGAAGCCTGCTCATCACCATAAATCGTATTTAAGGTAAGAAACCAAGCTTTAGACCATCGGCTACAATGTGTGGGGTATGTGAGGTACTAGAAAATGTTTAACTGAAAATTGTCTAACAAGGTTGTTTGTTGAGCTAGTTGGTATAGCATCATTACTTTCTTCTCCCGTCCATTTCTCTTGTGTATGTCTGCCTCAGCGCTTCCAAATGTTATGAAAAATTTTCACTGTATGTCCTACAGATTTAAACCTATGTGGAGTGGGGGTTTAATGTACAAAATTATGAAGTATTTACAATCATAGATAAGCACCATACTGAGCTCCAGGGAGGCTAGTTTGGCAGTTTAACAGTTTAGAACTACTTTACTGAAGAACACTGTGCCCGAATAAATATTTTTACCCCCTCCCAGTGTCAACTAGGAATGCCCGACAGCTTTTGTGAAGCAACTCTGATTATTTGTGCTTAGTGCATTGTTACAAACAAGTCTTTAGGTGCCTAGAGCGCAGCACTGTTATAGCATATATTCACTCAATATACAGTAATCATCACTGCCGAAAACAAAGCCGACTCTTTTAAATGGCATCCAAGCGAGTTGTGTCACCTGCCTACCATTAAAGTGCTCCATAAATGAATTTAATATACCACTTCATGGGCACAGCACCCAGAGATAGGAAACTGGAGTGACGTGATGCCTATCTTGAGTATCTCAACTAAGCTTTTTTTTCTGTAGCCACTTTTGTATCGAAATGATACAAAATTCCTTTCTTTCGTTCAAGCAATCATGACTAGAGTACAGACAGGTTTACTTTTATGATTCGAGTAAGCAATGGATAAATTTCTGATCAGAATTTTGCATGAAATGTGTTTGCACAGACTGCAGATGCATAGTTTATGAAAATTGATAAGGCATCAAAGTTTATTTCTTAGTCATGCAATACAGCACCATGCTACCTCTAAGCTCCAAACTTCTACAAGGTAAAGGGCACCCTTTTCTTCAAATTATAAGATGTTCTAGTCTTTAGAGGTGTTATTTGGGATACACAATGTGTCTGAGAAGCAGGCCTTGTTGCCTGATAAAGATGGTATGTGCAATAATTGCAGTGAAGCAATCCATTCGATATCTGAGCCACTCAAGCGAATGTTCAGTGTCATAGACTCGGCTGTTTTCTTGTCGCCCTCTGCTCCGCATGTTCCACACACAGGCATCCGCCGGTCTTCTTGCAGCTTTCTGCAGAGCGAAGTAGGTTGATGTGGACGGCAAGCCTTTCATCTACATTGTTAAAAAACACAATCAGAACAATGAAAAATAGTAGTAAATGAAAGAGGACTATGGTTCATAGAAATTGTATTAACATAAAATTATGATGAAGAAAGCCTCTGCAAACAGCGTACAAATAAAGTAGCTTCACAAGGGAGTTAGAAACTGAAATTGAAGAAAAAAGTGATGCAATTCCTTTACTAAAGATATGTAACATTTTAAGAAACATGTTTAAAACAACACATTAAAAATAACAATCACATGCTCTTTCACAGTCTAGTAAAAAAGGTCTACCACCCTAAAGAAATGGCAAGTGGCTCTTACACCATGCTCGAGTTATTAGCCCCGAAAATGCACAGAAGCATAGCCTTCCCCTAAACAATTTTTTTCTCCTGAAATATCTTCCTTATGGTACTCTGCAGTCTATAGAGAACAGGTTATATTTCATGCAACCAGAAAAGTTCTGAAGTCAGAAGCTGGCTCAAAAAAAAAAAAAAAAAAAAAAAACTCTCTTGCCACCCATTTTACACCAGCTGTGCCATGCTCCGTTAACTTGAAACCAGGCAAGTTGCGAAAGTAATGGGTGAGATACCTTGAACTCATGTTATGGTCCAAATGATGTAGGCACACCGATTTAGGCATGCAAATGATAGCACACACATCGAGGGTGTGTGCCTTGCCATGGTAAACTGTGTAGAGTGCACAGTAGAGGAGCGAAAGGTGCCATAACAACTCCACTTTCACTTCAGTTGTTAACTTTCCTCGTGCAAGCATCAAAAAAGAGCAAGAAGAAATTGAGGCTTACGAATCATGCAGGACAACGGAAAGCAGTCTTGTGGTTTACTTTCCTGTCTGCCATTTTAGAAATTTTCTTACCGCCTTTTTTTTTGTTTATTTAACCCTGTAACTGGGTTGGAAGTACTTCATCGAAAGGTAGACACAAGCTAGACGGGCCGAGCATCGTGTGAATGCGACACAATACATAACTTACTTATACTAACAAGCTTCTCGGTCACAGACTGCCTGCAGGAGCCAAAATTCCTGAGGGCCTCGCTAGAGAACTTCATGGTATCCGATAGCGTAGAGGTAAATACTCACACGAAAGAGGCGACGCAGCACGCAGGCCTTTCGAAGGCGTTGCATATCACGCTCCTACTGCTCCTACTCTCGAGGAAAGCAGATGCATACCTGCACGACACAGACAGTCGGCGTGGCGACATAACACATAAACGCAAGCACCTGCGTGCTGAAATTTGAGCAAGGCAAGCGGCACCACTATCAATAACGAAAAAGGTGTTGCGCTAGTTTAATGAAATTCGCTGTTAATTTAAACGCACTATCGCGCACAATCGCAATCTCATCAAAAATCACATTAAAAAAAAAAAAAAAAAAAAAAAAAAAAAAGCTTATCCTCGGAAACGAAAACATACTGTATATTCCATTCAAGTTGAATACTGTCGTAATCGTTACCTGCAGTCCTTACCTGCAGCAAAATGTGAACCACCGTGATGTGAACACACTGCAGTGTCAACGTCACGTCGCTTTGCTCCACGGTAGATTTCGCAAACGCGGTCGTCAGCTGATCACGATTTCTTGAGGATATTCAGCGACGCCGTAGCCTGAACTTTGGTCTCATAGTCCCTGGTGTACTTGGAGTATGTCAGAATGAAATGTGAACCGTCACAAACGCGACCACTTTTCACAAAACTAGCCAGAACATATATATTTCCTCCATTTTGTCCAGTGTGGCCATACTTCTCAGTCCCCCACCCCATAGTGGCTACATTGCATTCGCTCTAAATTGCTTTGCACCCTCCTAAAGTGTACTGAAATGTTCAAGCTCAGCCTTCCTGACCTGCCCACATCCGCGGTGGGTTGCATTGCCTAATTCTGTCAATTGTAGAATCAAGTGGTCATGCCGTTATCGCAGACACATCCACCCTGGCTACTGCATGCACAACAACGCCCATTGATATATCTGTCATAAATACAAATGCATGCGATAGTTTATTAGGTGCACTGAGCTAAGATAAAAGTGATCGTTTCCCTTTTTTCCTCTTGAAATGCAGTACCGTAAAACTAATGACTGAGGTGCAGAAATGTCATGTAAAAATATCACTCCCCGAAATTTGACTCTTACTTCCTGTGCTCGCCTCGTAGACGAATAGTGGAATGCAGTCAAAAGCTGCGACTCCACAAATGTTGCCAAAGAAACATTTTTTCGTGTATACGAATAAGCGAATTTACTAGGAAAATTTTCTTCATAATACATCGCACGAAATATAACATTAGCACCATCTGGTCCAGGACATCGGATACATGTTCTTCCTTAAAGGCTTTGGCACTTTAGGAGGATAGAAACTTCTAGATGGACCCACAGTGCTCTCGGATCTTGATGGTCCTTTAGCCGGACGTCACATCGGTCCAGATGGTTCACACGACATGCGTAGCAGAAAAGGGTGCCCTGAATTCACCGCGGCTAGAGCCGTCCACATGAAGCGTCGCCCGGATCACCTGCTGGTGCTTGCAAGACCAAGATGGTAGCTCAATCTTGTAGTCCTCCTTGTACGTGGCCTCCTCGTGGACGTTGACGTACACGAGCGCTGCGTCAACGGCCAGCACAGGTGTGTCCACCGCGATGAAGGCTGGATAAGTAGCAATCCACAACTGGCGCTCAAGCTTCATCTCTAGATAAAGCATTCTTTCGAGTTCACCCCTAGCCTCTCGTGAGGAGTTCCTTTCGTTGAGATATGTTCCAGCACGGCGGTCATCGACTTTGTCACACGTAGACGAATGCGGACACGCGCAGCTCGTGCAGTACCTTTCGCTTGCAGGGTGCGCGCCTTTCACGCGCTTCGCCAGTGTTGCCAGGTCAAAAATAGAAAACCTGCCATAAGAAATCCCAGAACCCGCTATTTTCAATATTTCCACCAAAAACCACACTTTCACGCATTTCGTTTTGCTATCTTGTCTTTAAACAACAACACCAATCTTATATTTTAAGGCGAAAGCTTTAATGGCTCATTGGTGTGCGCAGGAGGTGTTCTTCCGTTGAGGGTGTCAAACGATCCATGTCGGATTTATCAGTAAAAGAATGATTGTATGAGATATTTGGTTAAAAATGTGTATGTGCTAATTTTCGTTCATGTATACTGATTAGGTAATCAATTAGAGCCAGAAACGTCAATTCGACGTTGAAATATAGCTGTGGTCATAGATATAGTGTGCAATGACAAAAATGCCACAGGCATCAAAATTGGGCTAAAACTTCCTAAAAGGTTGCAAACTTTCATTGTAAGGCTTCATCATATCATTACAGCATCGAAAACAATCACTCAAGGGTAAAAGAGAAAGAAAGCAGTAAAAGTGGAAACAAGAGCAAAAACAGTAAATAACACAAAAATAGCCAAAAGCGACAAAAGTAGAGTAGAAAGAAAAAAGACCAATGAAAATGAGCATAAAAGAAAAAAAAAACAGGATAAAGATGCAAATGAGTACATAGAGTCGGAGGAAAGGCTTTCGCCTTACGGCACTTGAGACAGGAGTGCATCCAACGAACTTTACAAAGCACTCTTCACCCTTTCGACAAAAAAAAAAAAAAAAAAAAAAAAAAACCTTCAATAACTTTCCGCATTAACATATTGGGAAACTGAGATAAATTTGGATCGTATAGAAGGGGGGAGGTGTTATTCCATATGGCATTGTTAGCCGAGCGCGCAGGCGATTCTGAGGTAGGCATGCCAGGCGACTTTTCGTAGTAAACGACCGCCACAGTACAGCCACCATAGCCATAGCGCAACACTATATACCGGGTGTCCCAGCTAACTTGAACCAAGGGGTACAAAATAATATATTTGAGGTAGGTCAGTGAAACCAATTGCATACAACTGGCAGCCTCCTTGCGCACTACAGGCAATTTTTTGTTTTGCAATTACTTCATTAGCTAATTATGTTAATTTCTCTAATTTATTAAATATCGACTTTAGACCAAAAATGTGAATTGGAAAGTTGTAGAGCATCTTCAGAAACCCCCATTTCATTAATTGCGATAAAGAAAGTTTCACGTGTATCTTTTTTTCCGGGCTCAGAAGAAAGCCCGCGAAATACAAATAATACCACGTGACTAGTGCCTTTGTGCGTCGCGATTGTGGTGCTCTCAGTCATGGTTTGAGCGAACGAAATTAGCTGCGGCCGTGTCTTCTTGGCCCCGTTAAAGCGGCAGGCCGATATGCCTGCGATGGCTTCTTCGCCCGCGTCAGACAGCCGGCCCATGTGACGGTGCAGTAGCAGAGAGAGCGGCGAGCCGACACTACCGAGATTGTAACAAGGCCTCCTTCTCTCCCATCAGCGAACGTCACGACAAACGGATGAGCGATAAGGTATCAGCCACTGAATCTGCGCATACATGCTTGGGTAAAGGGGCGAGATGACATCATGTGACTCGACTAAAATTAGCGCTCCACCTTCATTTGCCGGTTCTTTATCGTCATCCGCCTGTCGTGATGTAGGCTGCTGCGGTGCGCATCGGTCTGACCAAAATCGCGGTGGCGACGGGCGAGCTCGAGCTCGCTCGAACCATCGCCAACATTTCTGCCTGCCGCTGCAACGGGACCATCGGGTCACGGCCGCAGCTGATTTCGTTCGCTCAAACCACGACTGAGAGCACCACAATCGCGGCGCACAAATGCGCTAGTCACGTGGTATTTTTTGTATTTCGCGGGCTTTCTTCTGAGCCCGGAAAAAAAAAATACACGTGAGACTTTCTTTATCGCAATTAATGGAATGGGGGTTTCTGAAGGTGCTCTACAACTTTCCTATTCACATTTTTGGTCTAAAGTCGATATTTAATAAATTAGAGAAATTAACATAATTAGCTAATTAAGTAATTGCAAAACAAAGAATTGCCTGTAGTGCGCAAACAGGCTGGCAGTTGTATGCAATCGGTTTCACTGACCTACCTCAAATATATTATTTTGTAACCCTTGGTTCAAGTTAGCTGGGACACCCGGTATATGCCAGCCTTGATTAACCTACGAAAATTGCAATAAACTACCAGTGGCCTGCTGGGTCGCTCTTTCAGTTTAGGAACTTTCCTTCCTGTTGCTTTATGGGGTTTAAAGGGACAGAACACTGGCCATAATACGTCATGAGATTATGGTGGAAATGAATAGATCCTGCCTCATATCCTGCAGGTTGGGCACTACAATGTTAAAGAAAATAGGCTTTACAATTTTAATTTGCCATTGAAACTCTCATAAAAAAACTGAGGCGCTATCTTGCGGAGAAACCCTATTACTTTCTCTTTATTACCCCATGTGACTACATCTCAACAACATATCGTTGATTTTCGTAAGTGCACATTGTTACATTTCTTCTATGAGTGCTTGCCATATTTTATTATATCTTGCGCTCTCTCCAGTGCTCCCTAAATAAAAACCACCCTTCCCTTGGCCTCGCGAGATGCTTGCTTTCAGGTTTATTCACTAGATGGCGCCACAGTGTTTTGTATTCCGTGGATGAAGGGATGACATTGCCGACTAAAACTTTCGGCAGCGAGGTGTACGTTATTTTTGCTATAACAGCCTTGCGTGTGGGAACTGAAAAGTACGCTTCCCTACGCTAAAAATGCCTAATACCTGCCTGGCGAATAAAATATATATTTGTGTCCGGTACGTCTTTTTTGTCGACCGCCAGTCGTCATCGCGATCCCTGGTCATGGTTTCCGCCATCGGGCTACATAAAAACGGGCGCATGCACGGATAAAAAAATTCTCGCGAAATCTTTTCTACGGCGTTTCTACCAAAACAGTAATCTTTCAGTTGCGCTGGAAAAAAAAAATTCCATGCATAGTGTTCTTTTCCTTTAACGTCCCAAAACAAAGGATCCGGGCTATAGTGATGCTGTAGTGGAGGGCTCCGGAAATTTTGAGCGCCGACCCTGCTGTTCGCGTCCATCGAAAAGCGGCCGCCACAGCCAGAATTTCATTCCGCATGCTTTGGAACAGGTCCAGTGCCCTAACCACTTCACCACCACGTGAAGGCCTATAGAAATGTCGGCCAAAATAACCTCTTGTTTATGGGAGCTCAGTTGCATGGATAAGCAAGGGGAGACAGTGTGTCCAGACTACAGGCTTCTCTTTTTTTTTCTTTGCCGTTTTGTCTGGAGGAAGAGGAGAAAACTTTATTGAGGAGAATTTGGAAAGTTCTTTCGTCGTGGGAGTTCGCTTCTCCTCAAGCCGCCCCAGGGGTGGTCATCGCTCGATGGCGCTCGACGACCTCCTTGGCCCAAGCCGTGATTGCGTGTTGCCGGCTTGGATCAGAGCTAAGCAATGCGGCCTCCCACTGTTCCGAATTGGTAATCTGCAAGCCCTCCGGCGGATGCATGCTTTCACATTTAAACATGATGTGTTCGAGATCTGCCCTCTGGTCACCGCAAAGTGAACATGAGGGGCTGTATTCGCCTAAGTACCATTGTGCTAGCTTATACGGATTAAAGCACGTATTTGTTTGAAGTTTTCTAAGTAGTGTTTGTTGTGATTTGCTGAGTGTATAGTTGGGCGCCGGATATTTCAGTCTGTTGTTTTTATACCAATTCGTAATTCCTCTGTACGTAGGGTCTCTCTCGCGAGCCGATCTTAGTTCGGGGTAACGCACCTCCCGGCCTACGACGAATCCTCGGGTATACTGGTGCGCCGCCTCGTTTCCAGGGTGACCCGCGTGTGCGGGGACCCACAAAATTTTGATCGAATGTGCGTTTTTAGAGTAATCAAAAAATTTCAAAATTTTGGCTGCTGGTTGATGAATTCTACCTTTTGCGAAATTTCTAATGGCTGTTTTTGAGTCGCTAAAAATGTATTTGGAGTCCGTCGTGACAGTCGCCAGAGCTACAGCCGCCTCTTCTGCCTCCTCTAGCGTTCGTACTTCGTTTATCGTCGCTGAATTTTGTAAGCGATACTTGTGATCGACTAGTGCCAGGGCATAGGCTCTCTTATTCCCGTATTCTGCTGCGTCCACATATGTCGTATTTGGTAGACTGGAATAGTATTTCTCTAATGATTGGGCTCTTGCTACCCGACGCTGCAGGTGAAACTCCGGGTGCATGTTTTTAGGTAGTGGAGGGACTACCAGTATTTTGTGTATTGGACGGGGAACCGACGTAACCTGTGAGTGTCTGCCCTCGTAGTGTATGTCGGTCTTTTGCAGTATCTGTCTTCCGGTCGATGTTGCGGTCAACCGCTCGTACTGCGCCATGAGGTGTGCTTCGATCATTTCTTCTAGTGTGTTATGTATCCCCAGTTGCATGAGTTTCTCGGTAGCCGTGCAAATGGGAAGACCGAGTGCTGTTTTGAAGGACTGCCGAATAATGGAATCGATCGCTTCTCTTTCCTTGGCCTGTAGGAATAAGCAGGGCGTGGAATATATAATGCGGCTGAGAACGAATGCTTGCACAAGTTTTAGTGTCTCTTTTTCTTTCATCCCTCTTTCTTTGTTTGATATCCTCCGAATAAGGCGAGATGTTTGATTACTTATCGTTCGGAGTTTTTGGATTAAATCCGTGTTTTTGCCATTTGATTGAATGTACATACCCAGTATGCGTAATTTTTCTACTCTCGGGATAGTGAAACCATCCATGTATATATTGGTGTTTGTGTTATTGTTTTTTGTATATCTTTTTGGTTTAATGACTAAAAGTTCCGATTTTTGAGATGAGCATTCTAAGCCAATTTTCTCCGTCTCCTCCACTACAGCATCTGCTGCTTGCTGCAGCGTGTCCTCAATTGTGCCGGCGTGACCCTTCGTTGTCCATAGACTAATTTCGTCGGCATAGAAAGAGTGTTCTAGATCTGGGATTTGCTTTCTCACATCTTTTAGATAAAACTTGCGCGGTTTGCACTTCGGCTGCCACCAAGCCAACCGAGCTGCCATTCGTTCAGATTTTCTGTACTGCTTCTTTGGCCTCCTTCTGATGATCCCTGCCCATGGACCATAGTGACCATGGTATGGAGCTATAGTTTTTTCAGGGACCATATCCTTCGCAAGCACATCAAGAATGCTTGCAAAGTGTCAACAGGGTCGATGCAACACGTCAAGAGAGAGCGCAACAAGAGTGTTGCAAAATTTAAGAAAATAAGTTATTTATTAAAATAGCCTAACTCTTTGGCAATACACAATATCAAAATATTTGTTATGTGTACATTCGTGATTCCAGCAATCAATGCGGCATCTGGCGACAAAACCATGCAACGCGCTAATAAGGTATAGTATCAGACGCCCCTTTATAGGGAACCAAAGGTGGAGTTTGCTCCGCGACGCCAGCGCTCGGTTTCCAGCGGAGCGGAGAGGAACTACAAAACCTACGCGCATCCGCGCCGGCGCGGCTGTCTGCGGAGTCTGCGCAGCCCGCTCGCTCGGGAGCGCGTGCTACAGGCAGCCGCACGTGCACGCGGAGCGGGAGAAGGAGAGTGAGGACGAGGGTATCGAGGGGAGATGGACGCGTGTCTGCGCGCGCAAAGCCGGCGCTCTTTGCCAGTGGGGTTTCTTGTTTTTGCTTTTTTCTTTGTCCCGGCTGACATCTAGGCTGGCTGGAAGCATGCCTTTATCGGTGCCTTCGAAAGCGAGAAATTATGATTATTTGATCGTCGCGGACATTGTTTTCAAAGAGCGCTTGTTGGCAGGATCAGACATTAAAAAAAAAAAAAAAAAAACATGAACGCGAATTCGCTGCTCGAAGGCAGAGGCAAGCGAGAGGTATTTTGAAGGACTTGAGGCGGCACCTCTTGATGTCTCTGTCCATGTTCACAGAATGAAGGGTCCAGCCAGAATTGATACACGTGTACACAGTGACGAGTGCTCCGGGCGCTGGTTGGGGAGCTTCCTTTCCATTTGTGACTGCTCACTTGAAAGGGGCCTATTCAACTCTTTGGGGACACGGTTTAGGCGATGCTACCGGCGCCGTGGTGCCTGTTTCGGCGCGTTTAGGACGCGTTCCTTACAAAAACACAAAGCATGCCGCCTTATCCTTTGGTTCCTGCTGACAGCGGTCAGGGGGAGTTCGCTGCTGCGGCACTGACATCCGAAATCAATGACCTATCTACCTTTAACGATAAGGGGTTTCTTAACGACGTAGGTCACTGACGAGAAGCCGAGGCATGCCATTTTCGCGGCAGTTTCCTCTCTCCACGAGACGAAGAGCGAGGAAATGCCTGACGACTTTCCATGCAGGCGGGGACATCTCTCCACGGAAACCTTTGTATTCTTAATTCCACAGCTACGCTGTGCAATTCCAAGTTCAGTTATCTCCTCTAGCGAATGCGCAGTTTTGAGCTCCCGAAGCAGGATCGCGTATGAGGATAGATTGAACGATTGACGTATGTGTTTTTCCTTTATAAGCGCCAAGTGATGGCAATAATGACGTATATTTGTTTCTTGAGGCCGACTTGGTCCCGCGATGGCTGCTGCGGCACCGCCAGTTACAAACAGAGGTGCGAGATACCTAAAAAAAAAAAGGCCGACAACCATTCCGTTACTGTTTCCACACAAGTTTTGCTAAAAAGCGTGCCGTCGCTTTTTCATTCGTTCTTTTTTTTTTTTTTATCCTTTGTTGGAGCGCGACGGCGGCCAGAACGCGGACGGAGGAGGAGAGAAACAACCGAGCACGCGCGCACAAACACGTGCTGGAAAGCAGCTCAGAGCAGACGACAGCGTGCTTTTCGATGCGGCGGGGAGCAGATGACGCGGCCGCGTTGCGCGGAGGTTTTGACGGGGTCTCCATGGAGGGCGCTGACGCACAGAGCGGCGCAGCGCCCCCTGGCCCAGGTTTTCTCCCCTATGGAAACCCGCTAGCAAAGCGCTCGTTGCACCGCGAAAACGAAAAAAAAAAATAATAATGGCAAACTGATTCTGCAGCCGTTTCGCAGCGCGTGTCAGCACAGTGGCACAGCGTTTCATGTATTTCCTTCATGCTCCAGCGATCGGCGCCAGAGATTCTATGCATTTCTAATCTCCTGAGAACACATTGAAGGTGGCGTCGACAATTTATATATAGTCTTGCCAGTTTTTTTTTTTTTTTTTTTTGTACGATTTCGTTCCTGGTATCAAGTGCCTTCTATTAACCTTCCTAAAGCACAGAACACCTACGGATAAGTACAAGTGAACAACAATATACAGCAGCTCGACATCTCGCGTCGCGTACAAAATTCGATTAGTTTGTGACAGCTTGATCAGAGCGCCTTTTAAGCTCGTTCTGCTAAGATCGTCATTATCAAATGCGCGTAAGGAAGCAATCTACGACGATCGGCTGAATTCTTCGCCGCGTCAAGCAGGCGTCTCGATATCTGCAAGTCATGCAGCGCGTGACACTGCGCTCGATCTTCTACCGCGCATGTTACGAGAACTGGGTTCCTTGCGTGATCGCGCTTGCGTATGCGGCCGCTCACTTTTCGCGTCGCAGCTTATCACCCTTGAATAAGATCCCAGAATCAGTGCCATTTTGTCGGCGACAGGCCTGTGACGACCGCGGTGAACTGATCAAGCCGGCTTTTTTTTTTTTTTTTTGATGATCTCAAATAAAGCTGTAATTCGCTGGCGACAGAGCTCGCTTGCAGGACGCTCATTTGGTCAAGTGCTTGCGTGCCTATAACACCTTGTCAGTTATCAGAGCAGCAGTGGTCAAAAATCCTGACTCCAAAGGATTTTCGTCTCAGCCGCAAAATGAACAAGTCACGCCTTCATTAAAAGCCATAAGGCATTTAAAATGCTGTGTAATGATTTATTACCACAGCTAGAAACTATCTGATAGCATTTCAGGGCAATTTATTCTTAAATGCCACTGTGATGGCTTCCTTTTGCAGATGAGACAAAAATCATTTGGCTTCAGCTTTCCCTTTTCTTTCTCGAAAGCTGCCTTTCATTAACAGAGCACAATGCCTCTCGCGGTGTCCACTACTGTACATACATACATACATCTGATCCAAAATTAGCTTAATTACCGTATTATTCAAACATTTAGGGCATCGTTCAATTAACTCATATATACTGAAATGTGCTCAAATTGAAACTTAGATGAGCTCATCTTTTGAACTCAAGTACTTAATGGCCCTTCACACATGCCTTTCATGTGCCCTGCCCCAATCGTTTAGTTCTAGGATATTTCATACATGTGATATATGCTGAAATAAAAGTGGAGTAAACATTGCACAGTAAGAAAAGGGTATCAGTAAAACAAATGAATGATATTACAAATATATCCAAACATCACCTTGTCAACTGCAACAATGACCCCTGTGAATGAGTGAAAATGAATGCAGATTGGCCATACAGAACTGATGCACACAACCTTCCTTGCATATATATGTAAAGTGTGGTTTCCTGGACACCTGGCGATAAATTGCAAGAAATGATTTGCGGCTGCTCAAAAGATTAAGACTCGTAAAACAGCTGTGCAGTGGAGCTTGATAGGACGAGGCCCATCAGCTGTACGAGAAAGGCAATGCACTCATCACTTTTTTGTGTTTGATGACACACTCTTAAAGGTGATTGCTTTCTTCACAGCAACTAATAGTTAAATAATTCCACAGCTTCTTGAGAATGTTTTTCTACATGTGCAGTGCACGAGAGTATTGCAAATGTGCATAAGCACTCACTGCATAACTGGAGTAGAATAAACAAAACCAAATAAAGGTTGCAATGAGAATACAATTCAGTCTTTATTTAGCATTTTTACAGGAAAATGCAGGGAGCGGGGAGAAAAAGATGCTCTGCGGCAAGCTTGACTCAGTTTGCAGTTGACTCGGCCTCTGTTCGCAAGCAATCATTTCAACAAGAGGATATGTCTACACCTGGGCCGAAGAGAATTCTTGTTGAAATGTTTGCTTCCGAACTAAGGCTTCCCCTCAACCTTTGTTTGTTTCTCTTTGATACTAGATGATCAAGACTTCCATTTGTCACTTTTCCAATGCTCTATTTTCAAACTGCTAAATACAAGGTTAAAGGCACATCATCTGGCACAAGCATTCAATGCCGTGTGCCGCCTGCACCTATCAGATTTCTTGTTCACTTTGCAGCAGAACGTTTACACCCAGCAGCTCATGCTTTTGCATCCTCCTAAGCGCTAAATAAGCCACTCAGTATCGGCAACAGGTTAACTCAGAAAGGTGTCAAAAACTTCTTTCAGTAAACTTGCACGCTTGTGTTTACAAAGTACCATTGCATCTGTGTCTAAATCGTAGTGACATACTGTACCTGATTACATGCCAATGCCCGATAGTTCTCTTGAAAAGTATTGCTTTCTGTACCTTTTTCACTATTCTAGTTTACACCTTTTGAAGCCAAGTAGGCAACAGCAGCAAGTGTGCGTGGCATTGTTCGAGTTGTGTGAAACTATAAATGGGTATTAGGTAAAGAAAGAACACAAGATATGGCCACCATGTACAATAAAGCACAAGTATGCATTATTAGCCTTCCTGCAGTGGAGCTTACGTTGAAAGCGAAACTACTTACCACATACAGACAAGGTAATCAGCACGGCTTTTGGCTGGAACATAGTGTTTCCACAGTCACTGAAGCCGCACTTCATGCTTTCACTTTGGGTTGGCCCATGAATATTATTTATCAATGTTTAATTTTTCGAGCAGTGTTTTCCTGCTACAACTCCGGCATTGCTGCGATCAGCTTGCAGTGAGCAGGAACTGTGTTGCTTTTTTATGAGAATGCACACTCAGACATTATACATGAATTATTTTTATTACAAACCAGGTAATGATTTACTAGTTTTCTCGATGACAGCTTTGCACTGTTCTACTGTGTCCTAATCATTGAACAGCTATGACAAACACATAAAGTGGCCCTGTCCTTACATTCAGCAAGGATCACAGTGCCATTCGGTGTCAAAGATGTTATCTTCAACAAATACCAGAACACATTTTAATCGTGTAGTTTAGAACCGGAGACCAGGAGGCATGCTTGAAGATGATGGCAGCAGAGCATATATTTCGAGGATTATATATATTCGGAGTAAAACTAAAAGGACCAAAACTGAATTAACAAAAACAACTACTTTACGCTACTTAACTGGCTAGGGCCTAAGCACCTCCAAGCTCAGAATGGACTGGACTACCCTTTCTTCAATCACCTCATTAACAAAGAAATAAGGGCAGTAACGTTTCATAGTCAGGCCTACAAGTCAATTCGTATTGCTAGCCTGGCCATAACCAGAGCCCCACTATATGAACTACATCAAGAGCAAATACAGCAGCACTAGCTCCAAAAAGGTTATAGAACCCTCTCCCGTCAGGAAGCTGTCTTAAAATACGCCTCCTGTACGCCGTCGCCACATCCACACACGCGTTGCCACTCAAATTCTTTCCAGTGACGCGCTTCCATGTGTCATCCATGCTCGTCTTCTACCAAGAACAAAGAAAGGGCTGCAAAGCCGCTATACCGAAAGCGATTGGGGGCTCGGAGCAGGAGAGGAGGGGAGATTCTTGTACCCACGCATTGTACTATGCCAGAGTGATGCTTCAATTGCTTCCTCAGGCACTCTACCACCTCAGCAGAGAAGATAAGGAGAATTCCCACTTTCCATGGCATCGTTTATATATTGTTATAAAGGCACCCTTGTCACAAAGTGCTGTTACGCATCCCTGAATGACATCCATGTTTGTGCATGCAGCAGCATAGGTGGCTGAATGCCTTCCCCAAATAGAGTGCTTCAGCAATAATAGAGAAAGTTGCTTAGGCAGGTGCTGGAGGCACGCATCTCTATGTGAGTGGCACACCTCCAGAATCCCTACTGCACAACAACATACATATTAACTGGCAAAATGTTACTGCACTCACCAAAGTATTGCGTTACAAATGAACACCTATCTCCATCAGCAGTAGCCAATACAAGCACAAAGAAATGTCAAGAGAATGAAATACAGTGTAAGAACTTTGATCAAGCTAATCCTTGCTTCAAGAACCAAGGAATCAAGAATCAAGCTAAAAATTGAAGGAATCAAGCTAATTATCTGAACGATATACGAAATGTCCAAGGTGTTGGCAGTAACCTGATGGTCTTGTATAAAGATGCATGAAGCCTTCTCGTCACCATGAATCATATACAAGTTTAAAAACCAAGCTTAAGACCATCAGCTACAATGTGTGGGGTACATGAGGTACTAGAAAATGTTTAACTGAAAATTGTCTAACAAGGTTGCTTGTTGGGCTAGTTGGTATAGCATCATTACTTTCTTTTCCCGTCCATTTCTCTTGTGTATGTCTGCCTCAGCGCTTCCAAAAGTTATGAAAAATTTTCACTGTATGTCCTACAAATTTAAACCTTATGTGGAGTGGGGCTTTAATGTACAAAATTATGAAGTATTTACAATCATAGATAAACACAATACTGAGCTCCAGGGAGGCTGGTTTGGCAGTTTAACAGTTTAGAACTACTTTACTGAAGAATACTGTGCCCGAATAAATATTTTTACCCCCTCCCAGTTTCGACTAGGAATGCCCGACAGATTTTGTGAAGCAACTCTTATTATTTGTGCTTAGTACATTGTTACAAACAAGTCTTTAGGTGCCTAGAGTGCAGCACTGTCATAGCATATATTCACTCAATATACAATAATCATCACTGCCGAAAACGAAGCAGACTCTTTTAGATGGCATTCAAGCGAGTTGTGTCACCTACCTACCATTCTAGTGCTCCATAAATGAATGTAATATACCACTTCATGGGCACAGCACCCAGAGATAGGAAACTGGAGTGACGTGATGCCTATCTTGAGTATCTCAACTATGTTTTTTATCTGTAGCCACTTTTGTATAGAAATTATACAAAATTCTCTTCTTTCGTTCAAGCAATCATGACTAGAGTACAGGCAGGTTTACTTTTATGATTCGAGTAAGCAATGGATAAATGTCTGATCAGAATTTTGCATGGAATGTGTTTGCACAGACTGCAGATGCATAGTTTATAAAAACTGATAAAGCATCAAAGTTTATTTCTTAGTCATGCAATACAGCACCATGCTACCTCTAAGCTCCAAACTTCTACAAGGTAAAGGGCACCCTTTTCTTCAAATTATAAGATGTTCTAGTCTTTAGAGGTGTTATTTGGGATACACTATGTGTCTGAGAAGCAGGCCTTGTTGCCTGATAAAGATGGTATGTGCAATAATTGCAGTGAAGCAATCCTTTCGATATCTGAGCCACTCAAGCGAATGTTCAGTGTCATAGACTCGGCTGTTTTCTTGTCGCCCTCTGCGCCGCATGTTCCACACACAGGCATCCACCGGTCCTCTTGCAGTTTTGTGCAGAAGCTCTTTAGCCTTTAAGAACTTCATCGAAGTAGGTTGATGTGGACGGCAGGCCTTTCATCTACATTGTTAAAAAACAGAATCAGAACAATGAAAAATACTAGTAGTAAATGAAAGAGCACTACGGTTCATAGAAATTGTATAAACATAAAGTTATGATGAAGAAAGCCTCTGCAAACCGTGTACAAATAAAATAGCTTCACAAGGGAGTTAGCAACTGAAATTGAAAATAAAAATGATGCAATTCCTTTACCAAAGATATGTAACATTTTAAGAAACATGTTTAAACCAACACATTAAAAATAACAATCATATGCTCTTTCACAGTCTAGTAAAAAAGGTCTACCACCCTAAAGAAATGGCAAGTGGCTCTTACTCCATGCTCGAGTTATTAGCCCCGAAAATGCACAGAAGCATAGGCTTCACCCAAACAATTTTTTTCTCCTGAAATATCTTCCTTATGGTACTCTGCAGTTAAAGAGAACAGGTTATATATCATGTAACCAGAAAAGTTCTAAAGTCAGAAGCTGGCTCAAAAAAGCTAAGAGCTAAGATAAAAGTGATCGTTTCCCTTCTTTTTTCCTCTTTAAATGTAGTACCGTACAACTAATGACTGAGATGCAGAAATGTCATGTAAAAATATCACTCCCCGAAATTTGACTCTTACTTCCTGTGCTCGCCTCGTAGACGAATAGTGGAATGCAGTCAAAAGCTGCGACTCCACAAATGTTGCCAAAGAAGCCTTTTTTTCGTGTATACGAACAAGCGAATTTACTAGGAAAATTTTCTTCATAATACATCGCACGAAATACAACATTAGCACCATCTGGTCCAGGACATCGGAGACAAGTTCTGCCTTCAACGCTTTGGCACATTAGGAGGCTAGAATCTTCTGGATGGACCCACAGTGCTCTCGGATCTTGGTCCTTTAGCCGGACGTCACATCGGTCCAGATGGTTCACACGACATGCGTAGCAGAAAAGGGTGCCCTGAATTCACCGCGGCTAGAGCCGTCCACATGAAGCGTCGCCCGGATCACCTGCTGGTGCTTGCAAGACCAAGCTGGTAGCTCAATCTTGTAGTCCTCCTTGTACGTGGCCTCCTCGTGGACGTTGACGTACACGAGCGCTGCGTCGACGGCGAGCACAGGTGTGTCCACCGCGATGAAGGCTGGATAAGCAGCAATCCACAACTGGCGCTGAAGCTTCATCTCTAGATAAAGCATTCTTTCGAGTTCACCCCTAGCCTCTCGTGTGGCGTTCCTTTCGATGAGATGTTCCAGCACTGCGGTCATCGACTTTGTCACACGTAGACGAATGCGGACACGCGCAGCTCGTGCAGTACCTTTCGCTATTCTAGCCACCGTACTTTCGCTTGCAGGGTGCGGGTATAGTGCGGGCTTTTCACGCGCTTCGCCAGTGTTGCCAGGTCAAAATAGAAAACCTTCCATAAGAACTCCCAGAACCCGTTATTTTCAATATTTGCACCAAAAACCACACTTTCACGCTTTTCATTTTGCTATTTTGCCATTAAACAATTTCACCAATTTTATATTTTAAGGCGAATCCTTCATAGGCTCATGGTGTGCGCAAAGTTGTTTTCCCCAGAGGGTGTCACACCATCCATGTCGAATTTATGAGTAAAAGAATGATTGTAGGAGGTATATGGTAAAAACAAAAATGCCTTTGTGTGCTAATTTTTTCTAATATATAGTAATTCGGTAATCAATTAGAGCCAGAAACGACAATTCGACGTTGAAATAGCCGTGGTCGTAGAAATGTCAACGCTGCCACGGGCGTCAAAATTAGCAAAAACCTTGAAAAAGGTTGCACCTTCAATGTTCGGCCTCATCATATTATTACAGCATCGAAAGCAATCAGTCAAGGGCAAAAGAGAAAGCAGTAAAAGTGAAAAAAAGACCAAAAACAGTATAAAAACGCACAAAAATAGCCAAAAGCGACAAAAGTAGATTAGAAAGAAAAAAGAGCAATATAAACAGAAAATGACCATAAAAAAAAACAGAAAAAGAGAAGCAAATGAGTGCAAAGAGTCGCAGGAAAGGCTTTCGCCTTACCGCACTTAAGCCAGATATAAGTGCTTCCAACGAACTTTACAAAGCACTTTTCACCCGTTTCACAAAAAACAAACCTCCGATAATTTTGCGCAATAACATAATGGGAAACTGAGCAAAATTTGGATCATACAGAAGGGAGAGGGGTTATTCCAAATCGGATTGTTAGCCGAGCACGCAGTTGATCCTGAGGTTAGCATGTCAGGCGACTTTTCGCTGTAAACGACCGCCACAGCAAAACAATATATATATATATATATATATATATATATATATATATATATATATATATATATATATATATATATATATATATATATATATATATATATACCGGGTGTCCCAGCTAACTTGAACCAAGGGGTACAAAATAATATATTTGAGGTAGGTCAGCGAAACCAATTGCATACAACTGCCAGCCGCCTTGGGCACTACAGGCAATTTTTTGTTTTGCAATTACTTAATTAGCTAATTATGTTAATTTCTCTAATTTATTAAATATCAACTTTATACCAAAAATGTGAATTGGAAAGTTGTAGAGCACCTTCAGAAACCCCCATTTCATTCATTGCGATAAAGAAAGCCTCACGTGTTTCTTTTTTTCCGGGCTCAGAAGAAAGCCCGCGAAATACAAATAATACCACGTGACTAGTGCATTTGTGCGCCGCGATTGTGGTGCTCTCAGTCGTGGTTTGAGCGAACGAAATTAGCGGCGGCCGTGTCTTCTTGGCCCCGTTATAGTGCTCTAGAAGATTGGGCAGTGTGTCGACCGCGCCGCGAAATGCATGGGAGCGAGGGGCCGCTTTTGCGATGACGGAGGCGCCGCAGCTTAGAGGGCGCCACCAGCAACTGGTGTGTCAGTCGTCCGGGCGCCCGCGTATGCGCGCTGTGCGGCGGGGCGGATACCGCGCGGACTGTACGTTCTTGTTTGCTTGTGCGTCGTCTCGAGCTGTTCGCGACAAGATTTTACAAATATGCCGGTTAACGGTGCTCAGTACTGTTAGCAATCACCTAATTTATTTTCCATTTTAGCCGTCGGCAACACCTCGGGGAAGTAACATGACCGGAGTTCGCTCCGAAGAAAACAGCTTGGAGAGGGCCGGCGTACGACTCGCACAGCACGCTTCACTCGCCGTACAGCTTGCTTTAGCATTCCTAAAGCACCTAATTCACGTCCAGAAATGTAGTCGTTTTGAAAAGAGGGCAGGGTGGAGGCAGGATGTATGAAGAAGTGAAACATACAGCACGTGCGTTCGAGCGCTGACTAGAACTGGTCACAGTAACCCCATTATCAAAACAGTCCAAAATGGTATATTGCGTTGTTTTTCACGCCAACTATGCCGACTACAGTACGTCATTGAAGCCACAAGAGAAGTCGGCATTCAGTTGGAATGAAATAAATGTGGACTACCCCGCATGGAGGTAGAGATATTGTAAAGTAAGGGCATGAAAAACGAACGACACCACGCCAACTGGCTACTGAATAACGGAACACAGTGGGTCAGGAAAGGTGGAAGAAGTGGGAGATAAAGGTTGCTGTCGTGACGCTGGGGCTACGTCGACCCGGCCTTCACTTGGTAGCGTGCAGAGACTCGGGGTTGAAGTAGGATTGAATCTTCGAAGTTGGTGAAATATGTACAAGCAGGTTTACTGGCACTTTGAGAAAACGTATTTACAAGAATATTTACATGAAGAAGAAGGGTACATCAGCAAAATGACAAGCGTTAAGAGTTCATAGCGAGAAGCGACTGGATGAGCCGTTTACCCAGGGCTCAGAGCGACATTTCGTGCTCTGCAGCGTCCTTAAAAACCCCCTATGTCCAGCCCCTCTCTGAAGATGCTGACCAACCAAATCCAGGGCACGCCCCTCAGGTATCGGCATCCAATCGAACACTTCACTGCACTGATGGTCTGAAGCACTGACTGGTCCGGCATTCATTCGTTGGGCGTGATCACTTGTTGGCGGGAAAAGCTTGGGAACGGCGAGGAGAGGAGGTACATTTCTATTCTTCAGCAAAGAAACCACAAGCTGGTTCTGACAAGGGGTTTTACTTCTCAGAAACCCGAGTGCACGTGGCGCCGCATAGGGCTCCCAACATGGTCCCTTTTCGACAATTGCAAATCTTTCCTGCATTCCCGGGAAATCACTTAATGGCCGTATGAGTCATGCTCCTTTCTTGTCCTGCACGTCAGCGGACATGTCACTCTGTCGTCTCCTTTGGATAGGAGGCATTCATCACTGGAGGATAGCACTTCTCGACTGGAAGGGTGGACAAAAGAAAGAAAGCACTTCCTGCTATTTCCCGCAGGGGGACGTTTCTTTGTGTTTTTCCAGACGTTCTCTTGACAGGGTCAATTTGGCATTTGCAGGTTGTCCACAAAGCAAAACATGCTTACAAAACAGGATTCCTGGAAACAGGCTCACTTAGAGCCATTGGACCATCACCACATATTCACAAAACTTATCCATGCCCACAGGCGAACAATAGAGCGCGCAATTGCGGATGCTTGGTCGTAACAGCCTCCTCCCCCGCCAGAAGAGTCTCGGAGGGCAGCAGTCCCAGCTGCTGCATGAAGAGACGACTTAATGGCCTGCACGTGAACGCTTGAAGCTCGCTGTTGCTTGTCGCGTTGTCTTGATTGTTGTAGGCCAAATTGCTCGAGCTGTCTGAAACTCAACCACATGTCGAAGCAAGCACTCGGCTCCCGTCTGAAGAGACCAGGTCAAAAGAAAACTGCCATTGTTGTTCGAGAAAAGCCCACACTCAAGACGTTAGGACCTACGTATTCCTAGAAAACCAAACGTGCTGCTTTACATAGTCACACATATACAAGCGCACGAAAAAAAAAAAAAAAAAAAAAAAAAAAAAAAAAAAAAAAAAAAAAAAAAACTGATTATCAATTTGGATACATGGTGAGGAACATCTCGGACCGCTTAGAAAGAGCGGCTAAGCGCGTCCGCATTCCCATTTAACTTCCCTTTTTTGTATCTTATTTCAAAATTGTACTGCTGTAAAATCAAGCTCCACCTAAGAAGGCGACTGTTCTTCGATGTCGCAGTTTGCAGCCAAGCCAGGGGACAATGGTCCGTCTCTACGGTGAATTTGGCCCCTCCAAGATAGCACTGCAATTTTTGAATGGCCCATACAATGCAAGCGCATTCTTTCTCTGACGCGCAATAAGCCCTCTCTCTAGAACTCAGTTTTCTGCTCAAGTAGAGCACGGGGTGCTCATTACCGTCGTCATCTCTCTGGCAGAGAACAGCACCTAACCCTCGATCACTGGCATCACACTGGACCGTGAATTCTCGGCCATAGTCTGGAGCTCGCAATACCGGACGGCTAATCAGCACAGCCTTCAGGTTTACGAAGGAGGCTTCCTTTTGTTCGTCCCAGACTACATTTGTCGGTTCTGTCTTGCGGAGAGCGTCGGTCAGAGGGCTAGCCAAAGATGAATAGTTAGGGATGTAGTGATTGTAGTATCCCGTCAGACCTAGGAATGCTCGAATTTCCGTCTTCGTGCTCGGCCGCGGGTAGTCTGCTACCGCAGAAATCTTAATCTCGCTGGGTTTCCTGAAACCTTGACCTACATTGTGACCCAAGTAGTCCACGGTCGCCCTTGCCAGGCAACATTTCTCGGCCTTTACGGTTAGTCCAGCTTGACGCAAAAGGCTCAGTACAGCTCTTAGATGTACCATATGGTCCGCCCATGAGTCGGAAAAAACCGCAATGTCGTCTAAATAAGGCACCGCGAATGTTTCACACCCCTTTAAAACCCTATCCATGAGTCGTGAAAAACAAAATGGAGCATTTTTGAGCCCGAAACTCATCATTGTTGGCTGGTAGCTGCCCGTCGGAGTGACGAAAGCCGCGTATCTGCTGGCGCGTTCAGTGAGCGGTACTTGCCAATATCCTCGAGTAAGGTCCAGCGTAGTCACATATGCCGCTCTACTGACCTGTTCTACTCTCTCCTCAATATTCGGAATAGGATACACTTGATCCCTGGTGAGAGAATTTAGCTTTCGGTAGTCTACCACAGGCCTAGGGTCTTTACCTGGAGCTTCTACTAAGATCATAGGCGAAGCATAATCGCTTTCCGAAGGTTTTATTACTCCCAATTCCAGCATGCGAGTTACTTCCCTATCCAGAATTTCTCTTTGCCTTGGAGAAAATCGGTAGCACCTTGATCGCACTGGCACGTCTGAAGTCAGCTCAATATCGTGCTCAGTCAAATCAGTTCTGCCTGGCCTGTCCACGAAGCAGGCCTCAAACTCTGTTATTATCTCGCCCAGATCGGACAGCTGGGATTTCTTTAGTTCTCCTCTCTGCTCCGTCTTTTTGAGAAGCTCCTGAGCGTTGCTTCCTTTTCCGCTGAGGCAAATCAAGTTGTCCCCCATCTCCTCGGGAAGGTTTAAAGTTAGATTTACCACGGCTTCCCTCTGCACATAAGGCTTCATAAGATTGCAATGATAAATGCGCACTTCTTTACGCCTACCGGGAATTTTCACTGCGTAGTTAGTGTTAGAAAGCTTTGCAACGACTTCAGCCGGTCCTTCCCACTGTACTTCGAGCTTATTCTGCCTTGAACTTCTCAGCAACATCACCTGGTCCCCGATACAAAACGTCCTTTGACGGGCTGTCTTATCATAGTACACCTTGGAACGAGCCTGGGCTGACTTCATGCTGGCCTCAACGAGTTCCTTAGTGTTATGTAAGCGATTCAAGAGGTTCAGAATGAATTCTACTACTGTTGGGTCTTCTCCGCGCCCCTCCCAGGCTTCGCGCACCATTCGCAAAGGTGAGCGCAGTGACCTTCCGTACACCAACTCGGCTGGGCTAAATCCAGTGGATTCGTGCGGCACTGACCGCAAAGCGAAAAGCGCTGCAGGCAGGCAGGTATCCCATTCGCGCTTGTTTTCATAGCACAGTCCCCTCAGGACTCGTTTGAGAAAAGAGTGCCATCTTTCTACGCTGTTGCTCTGCGGATGATGGATCGAGCTATGCACTACCTTAATGCCGCATCGCTCGAGAAATGAGGTGGTGAGGACACTCGTGAAAACGCTACCCTGATCACTTTGGACCTCGGAAGGGAATCCAACTCGTGCAAACACTGACAGCAGCGAATCCACTACACTCTCGGACGTCACCTCGCGCAGCGGAACAGCCTCTGGAAACTTTGTGGCTGGGCATAACATAGTGAGGATATAACGGTACCCTGACTCTGTCACAGGAAGTGGCCCAACTACATCTATTACTAACCGGTGAAACGGCTCGGTAATGATTGGTACTAACACCATCGGAGCTTTCCACTTATCTTGCGCCTTTCCAACCCGCTGGCACGTGTCGCATGACCGTACAAAATTTTCCGTGTCCTTAAAACATCCAGGCCAATAGTATTCTTGCAACAGCCTCTGCTTTGTTTTCTTTATTCCAAGGTGACATGACCACGAGCTGCCATGGGAAAGTCGCAGTAAGTCTCCGCGATACTTTTGGGGAACGACTAATTGGTCCCGCTCTACTCCGCGCTTATCCTTGAATAAGCGATACAGCACTCCCTTTCTCATCTCGAAAGAAATATTGTTTGCTGTCTTAGTGGCGCGGTGGCGCTCTCTTATCTCCTGTATCTTGGGATCATTGGCTTGCTCCATAGCTAAGTCCTCTCGAGTTCCACTTAAAAGTCTCGTGAGATTACTAGACACTGGCGGCAAGAGGTTACTCTCAAGAGCGTCCTCATTCCGCGTCTCATCAAGCTCCCTTTCAAGTTGACATATCTGAGATGCCTCGCTCTCAAAGTTTTCTGACCTGCTATCTTCCGCATTTACCACTGTTTTAACTGCCGTTTCCTCCGCTGTGGATTTTTCTGGAATGAGCAGTGTAGCTAGTTCTCGCGCCTTTGAACGTGTTAAGGCTTGCACAACTCTGTCTCCGAAAAGGATGCCCCTCTTTCGCAGCAGCATGTCCGATTTGTTGGAGAACAAATACGGATAGCACTTAGGAAGCTTTCCTGAAACGGCAGCCTCGGTTGTTAATTCGCCGAAAGGGCCCTCGATGACCACGTTCGCGATCGGCAAGCACACACTCTGTTCCTCAACTACCTGTCGGATCCATGCACACTGTCCTGTATAGTCGGAAGGCGACACATACGCCGGATGGACAACATCCATCGTTGCGGCCGAATCGCGCAGTACCTTGCAAGGCTTCCCGTTGACTACTAGGTCATGCAGGTAGGGTTCTAAAAGCTGCATATTTTCATCGCAGTCCCTGACATACGAGAAAGCAATCTTTTCTTTCCGGCAGTTGACGGCAATGTGACCCTGCTCATTACACCTAAAGCATGTGAGCGGCTTCCTAGCCTCAAGCTTATTCTTTGTGTTCTGCACGTTGGTCACTTCCCCACTTTTCTCACTGCCGTCCTTTCTAGGGAATTTGCCTGAAGAAACCTTCATTTCTTCGTTTCCAACTCTAGCAAAGTGCCTTTCCTGACGGTTTTTCACACTGAACTTGGGATTGCGGGGCCTATCCACTGCTGGGTTGCTGAATTGTCGGCGCGAAGCATACTCCTCAATAAGTTCGGCAGCTTCAGTTGCCGACTTAATTTCGCCTCGGTCCTGTAACCAATTTCTTTCTTTTTCTGGGAGGCAGTTATAAAACTGCTCCAAAAGAATTCGCTCGACTACAGCGTCCCTATCACTGTAGGAATCTGTGCTCTTTAGCCACTCGCCCAAATTTACTCTTAAATTGTACAGGAATTCAGGGTAACTCTCGTCCCTGGACTTAGTAGCGTTCCGAAAACGTTGTCTGAACGCCTCGGCGCTAAGCCTATACTTTCTCAGAAGGCAAGCTTTGACCTTCTCGTAGTTGTCCGCGTCCTCCTTGCTTAGCCGCGCGACAACCTCCGCTGCCTCGCAGGGCAGAACCGTCAATAATCTCTGAGACCAAGTGTCTCGCTGGAAGGACAGTTTTTCGCAGGTTCGCTCAAAGTTAGCCAGATACAGACCGATATCCCCTGATATCACATATGGCTGCATGTACTTTGACATCTTGAAATCTGCCTCCTTGTTGAGAAGAGGTACCGCTAGCTGGGGACAATTGCCCGACCTCTTGCTCAACTCTAGTTCTAATTTCCGGAGCTCAATTTCTTGGTCCAGCTTTTTTGCTTCTCTTTCACGCTTCTTTTCCTCTTTTTCCCACTCACGTTCGCGCTCACGCCTCTTTTCCTCTTTTTCCCGCTCTTTCTGCTGTCTGAGCTGCTCCTTTTTTTGACCGATGAGGTTCCATGCTTCACTGAGCTCCTCATCATCGGTTCCCAGATCAGTGATTGCCTTTATAATCAAGGGTTTTCGTGCCAAACCACTTGTATCAATTCCCAATTCCTCACACAATTGCAACAGTTCCGGTTTCTGCAGCTTTTGTAGGTCCATGATCGCTCCGAGTGTCGGCTACTTCCAAAACAACAGTGCAAACTACCAAACCTAAAGGCGTTTCAACACTTTTTACCAGTTCTAAAATCTAACCCTGTTCTAGAACCTGGTCCACATCAGAAGAAAAGCCAAGCACTCACCCACACATGCGATCGATGTTCCGAGCTGCTGTCTTGTTGGCCGATTGTTGCGCCTGCTTGTTGCTTGAGATGCCACCTCCGATCACAAGATGTTGTGGCTTGTAGCTTCAGATCCACCTCCAATCACCAGATGTTGTGGCTTGTAGATTCAGATCCCAACGCTGGTCACCAGTCGTTGTGCTTGTAGATTCAGATCCCACCGCTGATCACCAGTTGTCGTGACGCTGGGGCTACGTCGACCCGGCCTTCACTTGGTAGCGTGCAGAGACTCGGGGTTGAAGTAGGATTGAATCTTCGAAGTTGGTGAAATATGTACAAGCAGGTTTACTGGCACTTTGAGAAAACGTATTTACAAGAATATTTACATGAAGAAGAAGGGTACATCAGCAAAATGACAAGCGTTAAGAGTTCATAGCGAGAAGCGACTGGATGAGCCGTTTACCCAGGGCTCAGAGCGACATTTCGTGCTCTGCAGCGTCCTTAAAAACCCCCTATGTCCAGCCCCTCTCTGAAGATGCTGACCAACCAAATCCAGGGCACGCCCCTCAGGTATCGGCATCCAATCGAACACTTCACTGCACTGATGGTCTGAAGCACTGACTGGTCCGGCATTCATTCGTTGGGCGTGATCACTTGTTGGCGGGAAAAGCTTGGGAACGGCGAGGAGAGGAGGTACATTTCTATTCTTCAGCAAAGAAACCACAAGCTGGTTCTGACAAGGGGTTTTACTTCTCAGAAACCCGAGTGCACGTGGCGCCGCATAGGGCTCCCAACATGGTCCCTTTTCGACAATTGCAAATCTTTCCTGCATTCCCGGGAAATCACTTAATGGCCGTATGAGTCATGCTCCTTTCTTGTCCTGCACGTCAGCGGACATGTCACTCTGTCGTCTCCTTTGGATAGGAGGCATTCATCACTGGAGGATAGCACTTCTCGACTGGAAGGGTGGACAAAAGAAAGAAAGCACTTCCTGCTATTTCCCGCAGGGGGACGTTTCTTTGTGTTTTTCCAGACGTTCTCTTGACAGGGTCAATTTGGCATTTGCAGGTTGTCCACAAAGCAAAACATGCTTACAAAACAGGATTCCTGGAAACAGGCTCACTTAGAGCCATTGGACCATCACCACATATTCACAAAACTTATCCATGCCCACAGGCGAACAATAGAGCGCGCAATTGCGGATGCTTGGTCGTAACAGCCTCCTCCCCCGCCAGAAGAGTCTCGGAGGGCAGCAGTCCCAGCTGCTGCATGAAGAGACGACTTAATGGCCTGCACGTGAACGCTTGAAGCTCGCTGTTGCTTGTCGCGTTGTCTTGATTGTTGTAGGCCAAATTGCTCGAGCTGTCTGAAACTCAACCACATGTCGAAGCAAGCACTCGGCTCCCGTCTGAAGAGACCAGGTCAAAAGAAAACTGCCATTGTTGTTCGAGAAAAGCCCACACTCAAGACGTTAGGACCTACGTATTCCTAGAAAACCAAACGTGCTGCTTTACATAGTCACACATATACAAGCGCACGAAAAAAAAAAAAAAAAAAAAAAAAAAAAAAAAAAAAAAAAAAAACTGATTATCAATTTGGATACATGGTGAGGAACATCTCGGACCGCTTAGAAAGAGCGGCTAAGCGCGTCCGCATTCCCATTTAACTTCCCTTTTTTGTATCTTATTTCAAAATTGTACTGCTGTAAAATCAAGCTCCACCTAAGAAGGCGACTGTTCTTCGATGTCGCAGTTTGCAGCCAAGCCAGGGGACAATGGTCCGTCTCTACGGTGAATTTGGCCCCTCCAAGATAGCACTGCAATTTTTGAATGGCCCATACAATGCAAGCGCATTCTTTCTCTGACGCGCAATAAGCCCTCTCTCTAGAACTCAGTTTTCTGCTCAAGTAGAGCACGGGGTGCTCATTACCGTCGTCATCTCTCTGGCAGAGAACAGCACCTAACCCTCGATCACTGGCATCACACTGGACCGTGAATTCTCGGCCATAGTCTGGAGCTCGCAATACCGGACGGCTAATCAGCACAGCCTTCAGGTTTACGAAGGAGGCTTCCTTTTGTTCGTCCCAGACTACATTTGTCGGTTCTGTCTTGCGGAGAGCGTCGGTCAGAGGGCTAGCCAAAGATGAATAGTTAGGGATGTAGTGATTGTAGTATCCCGTCAGACCTAGGAATGCTCGAATTTCCGTCTTCGTGCTCGGCCGCGGGTAGTCTGCTACCGCAGAAATCTTAATCTCGCTGGGTTTCCTGAAACCTTGACCTACATTGTGACCCAAGTAGTCCACGGTCGCCCTTGCCAGGCAACATTTCTCGGCCTTTACGGTTAGTCCAGCTTGACGCAAAAGGCTCAGTACAGCTCTTAGATGTACCATATGGTCCGCCCATGAGTCGGAAAAAACCGCAATGTCGTCTAAATAAGGCACCGCGAATGTTTCACACCCCTTTAAAACCCTATCCATGAGTCGTGAAAAACAAAATGGAGCATTTTTGAGCCCGAAACTCATCATTGTTGGCTGGTAGCTGCCCGTCGGAGTGACGAAAGCCGCGTATCTGCTGGCGCGTTCAGTGAGCGGTACTTGCCAATATCCTCGAGTAAGGTCCAGCGTAGTCACATATGCCGCTCTACTGACCTGTTCTACTCTCTCCTCAATATTCGGAATAGGATACACTTGATCCCTGGTGAGAGAATTTAGCTTTCGGTAGTCTACCACAGGCCTAGGGTCTTTACCTGGAGCTTCTACTAAGATCATAGGCGAAGCATAATCGCTTTCCGAAGGTTTTATTACTCCCAATTCCAGCATGCGAGTTACTTCCCTATCCAGAATTTCTCTTTGCCTTGGAGAAAATCGGTAGCACCTTGATCGCACTGGCACGTCTGAAGTCAGCTCAATATCGTGCTCAGTCAAATCAGTTCTGCCTGGCCTGTCCACGAAGCAGGCCTCAAACTCTGTTATTATCTCGCCCAGATCGGACAGCTGGGATTTCTTTAGTTCTCCTCTCTGCTCCGTCTTTTTGAGAAGCTCCTGAGCGTTGCTTCCTTTTCCGCTGAGGCAAATCAAGTTGTCCCCCATCTCCTCGGGAAGGTTTAAAGTTAGATTTACCACGGCTTCCCTCTGCACATAAGGCTTCATAAGATTGCAATGATAAATGCGCACTTCTTTACGCCTACCGGGAATTTTCACTGCGTAGTTAGTGTTAGAAAGCTTTGCAACGACTTCAGCCGGTCCTTCCCACTGTACTTCGAGCTTATTCTGCCTTGAACTTCTCAGCAACATCACCTGGTCCCCGATACAAAACGTCCTTTGACGGGCTGTCTTATCATAGTACACCTTGGAACGAGCCTGGGCTGACTTCATGCTGGCCTCAACGAGTTCCTTAGTGTTATGTAAGCGATTCAAGAGGTTCAGAATGAATTCTACTACTGTTGGGTCTTCTCCGCGCCCCTCCCAGGCTTCGCGCACCATTCGCAAAGGTGAGCGCAGTGACCTTCCGTACACCAACTCGGCTGGGCTAAATCCAGTGGATTCGTGCGGCACTGACCGCAAAGCGAAAAGCGCTGCAGGCAGGCAGGTATCCCATTCGCGCTTGTTTTCATAGCACAGTCCCCTCAGGACTCGTTTGAGAAAAGAGTGCCATCTTTCTACGCTGTTGCTCTGCGGATGATGGATCGAGCTATGCACTACCTTAATGCCGCATCGCTCGAGAAATGAGGTGGTGAGGACACTCGTGAAAACGCTACCCTGATCACTTTGGACCTCGGAAGGGAATCCAACTCGTGCAAACACTGACAGCAGCGAATCCACTACACTCTCGGACGTCACCTCGCGCAGCGGAACAGCCTCTGGAAACTTTGTGGCTGGGCATAACATAGTGAGGATATAACGGTACCCTGACTCTGTCACAGGAAGTGGCCCAACTACATCTATTACTAACCGGTGAAACGGCTCGGTAATGATTGGTACTAACACCATCGGAGCTTTCCACTTATCTTGCGCCTTTCCAACCCGCTGGCACGTGTCGCATGACCGTACAAAATTTTCCGTGTCCTTAAAACATCCAGGCCAATAGTATTCTTGCAACAGCCTCTGCTTTGTTTTCTTTATTCCAAGGTGACATGACCACGAGCTGCCATGGGAAAGTCGCAGTAAGTCTCCGCGATACTTTTGGGGAACGACTAATTGGTCCCGCTCTACTCCGCGCTTATCCTTGAATAAGCGATACAGCACTCCCTTTCTCATCTCGAAAGAAATATTGTTTGCTGTCTTAGTGGCGCGGTGGCGCTCTCTTATCTCCTGTATCTTGGGATCATTGGCTTGCTCCATAGCTAAGTCCTCTCGAGTTCCACTTAAAAGTCTCGTGAGATTACTAGACACTGGCGGCAAGAGGTTACTCTCAAGAGCGTCCTCATTCCGCGTCTCATCAAGCTCCCTTTCAAGTTGACATATCTGAGATGCCTCGCTCTCAAAGTTTTCTGACCTGCTATCTTCCGCATTTACCACTGTTTTAACTGCCGTTTCCTCCGCTGTGGATTTTTCTGGAATGAGCAGTGTAGCTAGTTCTCGCGCCTTTGAACGTGTTAAGGCTTGCACAACTCTGTCTCCGAAAAGGATGCCCCTCTTTCGCAGCAGCATGTCCGATTTGTTGGAGAACAAATACGGATAGCACTTAGGAAGCTTTCCTGAAACGGCAGCCTCGGTTGTTAATTCGCCGAAAGGGCCCTCGATGACCACGTTCGCGATCGGCAAGCACACACTCTGTTCCTCAACTACCTGTCGGATCCATGCACACTGTCCTGTATAGTCGGAAGGCGACACATACGCCGGATGGACAACATCCATCGTTGCGGCCGAATCGCGCAGTACCTTGCAAGGCTTCCCGTTGACTACTAGGTCATGCAGGTAGGGTTCTAAAAGCTGCATATTTTCATCGCAGTCCCTGACATACGAGAAAGCAATCTTTTCTTTCCGGCAGTTGACGGCAATGTGACCCTGCTCATTACACCTAAAGCATGTGAGCGGCTTCCTAGCCTCAAGCTTATTCTTTGTGTTCTGCACGTTGGTCACTTCCCCACTTTTCTCACTGCCGTCCTTTCTAGGGAATTTGCCTGAAGAAACCTTCATTTCTTCGTTTCCAACTCTAGCAAAGTGCCTTTCCTGACGGTTTTTCACACTGAACTTGGGATTGCGGGGCCTATCCACTGCTGGGTTGCTGAATTGTCGGCGCGAAGCATACTCCTCAATAAGTTCGGCAGCTTCAGTTGCCGACTTAATTTCGCCTCGGTCCTGTAACCAATTTCTTTCTTTTTCTGGGAGGCAGTTATAAAACTGCTCCAAAAGAATTCGCTCGACTACAGCGTCCCTATCACTGTAGGAATCTGTGCTCTTTAGCCACTCGCCCAAATTTACTCTTAAATTGTACAGGAATTCAGGGTAACTCTCGTCCCTGGACTTAGTAGCGTTCCGAAAACGTTGTCTGAACGCCTCGGCGCTAAGCCTATACTTTCTCAGAAGGCAAGCTTTGACCTTCTCGTAGTTGTCCGCGTCCTCCTTGCTTAGCCGCGCGACAACCTCCGCTGCCTCGCAGGGCAGAACCGTCAATAATCTCTGAGACCAAGTGTCTCGCTGGAAGGACAGTTTTTCGCAGGTTCGCTCAAAGTTAGCCAGATACAGACCGATATCCCCTGATATCACATATGGCTGCATGTACTTTGACATCTTGAAATCTGCCTCCTTGTTGAGAAGAGGTACCGCTAGCTGGGGACAATTGCCCGACCTCTTGCTCAACTCTAGTTCTAATTTCCGGAGCTCAATTTCTTGGTCCAGCTTTTTTGCTTCTCTTTCACGCTTCTTTTCCTCTTTTTCCCACTCACGTTCGCGCTCACGCCTCTTTTCCTCTTTTTCCCGCTCTTTCTGCTGTCTGAGCTGCTCCTTTTTTTGACCGATGAGGTTCCATGCTTCACTGAGCTCCTCATCATCGGTTCCCAGATCAGTGATTGCCTTTATAATCAAGGGTTTTCGTGCCAAACCACTTGTATCAATTCCCAATTCCTCACACAATTGCAACAGTTCCGGTTTCTGCAGCTTTTGTAGGTCCATGATCGCTCCGAGTGTCGGCTACTTCCAAAACAACAGTGCAAACTACCAAACCTAAAGGCGTTTCAACACTTTTTACCAGTTCTAAAATCTAACCCTGTTCTAGAACCTGGTCCACATCAGAAGAAAAGCCAAGCACTCACCCACACATGCGATCGATGTTCCGAGCTGCTGTCTTGTTGGCCGATTGTTGCGCCTGCTTGTTGCTTGAGATGCCACCTCCGATCACAAGATGTTGTGGCTTGTAGCTTCAGATCCACCTCCAATCACCAGATGTTGTGGCTTGTAGATTCAGATCCCAACGCTGGTCACCAGTCGTTGTGCTTGTAGATTCAGATCCCACCGCTGATCACCAGTTGTCGTGACGCTGGGGCTACGTCGACCCGGCCTTCACTTGGTAGCGTGCAGAGACTCGGGGTTGAAGTAGGATTGAATCTTCGAAGTTGGTGAAATATGTACAAGCAGGTTTACTGGCACTTTGAGAAAACGTATTTACAAGAATATTTACATGAAGAAGAAGGGTACATCAGCAAAATGACAAGCGTTAAGAGTTCATAGCGAGAAGCGACTGGATGAGCCGTTTACCCAGGGCTCAGAGCGACATTTCGTGCTCTGCAGCGTCCTTAAAAACCCCCTATGTCCAGCCCCTCTCTGAAGATGCTGACCAACCAAATCCAGGGCACGCCCCTCAGGTATCGGCATCCAATCGAACACTTCACTGCACTGATGGTCTGAAGCACTGACTGGTCCGGCATTCATTCGTTGGGCGTGATCACTTGTTGGCGGGAAAAGCTTGGGAACGGCGAGGAGAGGAGGTACATTTCTATTCTTCAGCAAAGAAACCACAAGCTGGTTCTGACAAGGGGTTTTACTTCTCAGAAACCCGAGTGCACGTGGCGCCGCATAGGGCTCCCAACATGGTCCCTTTTCGACAATTGCAAATCTTTCCTGCATTCCCGGGAAATCACTTAATGGCCGTATGAGTCATGCTCCTTTCTTGTCCTGCACGTCAGCGGACATGTCACTCTGTCGTCTCCTTTGGATAGGAGGCATTCATCACTGGAGGATAGCACTTCTCGACTGGAAGGGTGGACAAAAGAAAGAAAGCACTTCCTGCTATTTCCCGCAGGGGGACGTTTCTTTGTGTTTTTCCAGACGTTCTCTTGACAGGGTCAATTTGGCATTTGCAGGTTGTCCACAAAGCAAAACATGCTTACAAAACAGGATTCCTGGAAACAGGCTCACTTAGAGCCATTGGACCATCACCACATATTCACAAAACTTATCCATGCCCACAGGCGAACAATAGAGCGCGCAATTGCGGATGCTTGGTCGTAACAGTTGCACAGAAAAATAAAAAGAAACGTGTCGCCTACCAGGGAGGGAGAAGGGTTGGTGGAAGGCACGCAGCGCCGTGAAAAGAGCGACCGCGAATTTGAACAAAGGTTCAGAATTTTCGTGCGGCACTGCAAACGCACGACGAAGAAAGCAGGCAGCTAAAGACAAATAAAAATGGAGATATATTAAAAACAATAAAAAAAAAGGAAACAACCGAGCATAAGAACCAAATGAGGGCCCGGGAAGAGGAAAGCAGTGCACAAACAGGCTGCAATCGAACGCGTATAAAGATATAAGCATCGAAATTTAAGAGACAGCAATTTGTGAAACTGCACACTAATCTAAGAACACACCATTTTCTTTTCTCTCCATAAGCTGAAACATTGTTGTAACGGGTAGCTTTAAAAATACCCAGAGATGTGCGCTATACTTATGACATTTAATCTCAATGCGTTAGTTTAACAATGACATAATTGTTCAAGAAAATGTTTCCATTCTAGGGTGCGCAAGCCACCGGTAATATACAAGTCATTGCCTCCAGAAGATCGCTCTAGTCCTGTTTTATGTACATGCAAAATAAAAAAAAAAAATGAATAGCTTTGAAAAAGAAATAACGACGGAAAATAGAGGACGCAGAGGCTATAGGGTACGCTTAATTCGCTTCCGCTAGATCATCCTTCTGCGATAGAGAGGTTGTGAGGCCGGCACGGTTTCTCACCACGAACAAAAATAGCGCTATAGGTTCGAAGCTAGATCGCAATTTACTCAAAAATTTGGCTCGGATGCACGGTCCTTTTCGACTGCTTTGCACTTCAGATTTTGCAAACTTTCTGTAAAATGTGAAGGTTAAAAAAGTTTATCTACTTGGAGCACCATGAAAAGCTCCCACTTGAAGCAATGAAATTTAATGTGTTTTTGTAAGCGAATCACGACAAGAGTTCCCAAAGGGAAAATAATTAAATTCCCTTGGAAGTATTTCACGTGTAATATCAACCTTGTTAACAGTTATAGTCTGGTTAGTACTGCAAAGAGCACCCGCGGCAAGTAGCCCGATTATATATAGTCCGGTAAGCAGTATAGTTGCAAGTATATCCAGTCGATTACTCATATTTCATACCACACACTCAAAGAATAAACACGTATTATGTCCGCATTTGATTTCGGCGTTATATTAATTGCTTGCGTATTAGATGCTCGTCATCTTTTTCGCATTTTTCCGCTTTCTCTCGGTGCGCAGAACTGCATCACACCTGCCAATTCGACGCGCAATTATCAGTGCTTTTTTTTTTTGTTTGCTTGCTCTGTACCATTTGATGCCAGTAAAGCGTCCGTACTCAAGTGCCCACTATGAACGTATTACGTATGTGACAGGTTTAATTTTTCACATTTTCTTTGAAGTAATGCCGCAGCTGTACTTGATATTTTTTTTCATCTAAACAGCTGGTTCACCCTTTGGTTAGTGGCACGCAAACAAATGTCCGTGGTATACGTATATGTTAATCACGAACAAAGAATAAATGCTTGAGTCGCGTATACCTTGTTTATCTTTTTTTCCCGTAAATACCACAGTGTTTTAAATTAGTACGGTAGTGAATAAATGTGTTTTGCTCGCACACTGTATTTGTAATTTATATAAGCGGTGATTAGGGCACATAAAGAACACCGATTAAAGAGATATATTACAGATTACTTACGATTTAAGATAAACGTTGTTATGTATTAATAAGCGCAAGCTGCAAAATGTAAGCAGGTGTTCGTAAATAGGGTTTGTAAAAAATAAGTGTTCCTAAAGAGGCATTACGAAGCACAACTTTTGATTCGCATGTACACTGTTCTTCTCCGCGTGTTAATAGCGCTCCTGGGCAGTAGCCTTTATTCCCGTACGGGAAAAACGAATGCAAAACACCACGCTTCGTTGCAAACATTAAGTACAAATTGCTCATCTGGACGATTTGTAACTGTCCGCAGGAAGAAATGTTGAGAGTTTCAGATAGCGATTCAAACATCGCGCGTTGCTCCGAAGGACTACCCAAGCGTGCACGATGTCTCCAGATAGACGTAAAGAATGGCAGGGATCAGTTTAAGCACCTGGAATAAGTTGCCTCTTTATAAATTATCACACTAATTGCGTAGCGTCTGAAAATCGCTCCAAAGAGAACCGCACCCCTCCTCTGTACCCCCGCTATCCCGCGGCCGCTACGCGCCGAGCGGCGAACGTGGCACCCCTGTTGCACGTCGCGCCCTCTCGCGGGAGTCGGTTCTTGTCATCGCAAAAGCGGCCCGCTCTCCGGCGCCGGTCGTCACACTGCCCAATATTCTAGAGCACTATAGCCCCGTCAAAGCGCCAGGCCGATATGCCTGCGATGGCTTCTTCGCCCGCGTCAGACAGCCGGCCCACGTGACGGTGCAGTAGCAGCGAGAGCGGCGAGCCGACACCAACGACATTCTAACAAGGCCAACTTCTCTCCCATCAGCGAACGTCACGACAAACGGATGAGCGATAAGGTATAAGCCACTGAATCTGCGCATACAGGCTTGGGTAAAGGGGTGAGATGACATCATGTGACTCAAAAAAATTAGCGCTGCACCTTCATTTGCCGGTTCTTTATCGCCATCCGCCTGTCGTGATGTAGGCTGCTGCGTCATAGGCTGCGTTGCGCAGGCCTGTCCAAAATCGCGGTGGCGACGGGCGAGCTCGAGCTCGCTCGAACCATCGCCAACATTTCTGCCTGCCGCTGCAAGGGACCATCGGGTCACGGCCGCAGCTGATTTCGTTCGCTCAAACCACGACTGAGAGCACCACAATCGCGGCGCACAAATGCGCTAGTCACGTGGTATTATTTGTATTTCGCGGGCTTTCTTCTGAGCCCGGAAAAAAAGATACACGTGAGACTTTCTTTATCGCAATTAATGGAATAGGGGTTTCTGAAGGTGCTCTACAACTTTCCAATTCACATTTTTGGTCTAAAGTCGATGTTTAATAAATTAGAGAAATTAACATAATTATATAATTAAGTAATTGCTAAACAAAAAATTGCCTGTAGTGCGCAAATAGGCTGGCAGTTGTATGCAATTGGTTTCACTGACCTACCTCAAATATATTATTTTGTAACCCTTGGTTCAAGTTAGCTGGGACACCCGGTATATATATACCAGCTGTGACTAACCTACGAAATTTGCAATGAACTACCAGCGGCCTGCCGGGACGCTCTTTCACTTTAATAATTTTCCTTTCTTTGATTTATGGGGTGTAAAAGGACTGAGCACTGGCCAAAATAAGTCATGAGATTATGATGGAAATGAACAGGTCGTGCCTCATATCCTACAGGTTGGGCACTACAATGGTAAAGAAAAGAGGGTTTACAATTTTAATTTGTCGTTTACACTCTCATAAAAACAGCTGAGGCGCTATGTTGCGGAGAGACCTGGCCTATTACTTTCTCTGTCATAGAGCTCTCTGTTGTACACCATCTGACTACATCTCAACAAAATATCGCTGATTTTCGTAAGTGCACATTGTTATTTTTCGTCTATGAGTGCTTACTATATTTTATTTTATTTGGCGCTCGCTCCCGTGCACCCTAAATTAAAACCACCCATTCATTCATTCATTCATTCATTCATTCATTCATTCATTCATTCATCCAAAAACCTTTATTCATGAGGATGAGCTGAGGCTTTCGCATCGCCATATGCTTATTTTGAACTTTGTGACTAGATGGCACCACAGTGTTTTGAATTCCGTGGAGGAAGCAATGACAGTGCACTGCTGACTAAAACTTTCGTCGGCGAGGTGTACGTCATTGTGCCATATAACAGCCTTGCTTGTGGAAACTGAGAACGGCGCTACCCTACGATAAAAATCCGTAATTACCTTCTGGCGAATGAAATTTATATTTGTTTTCGGTAGGCCCTTTTTGTTGACCGCTAGTCGTCATCGCGGTCGCTGGTCACGGTTTCCAGCATCGGACTACATAAAAACGGGCGCATCAACTAATCGAAAAATTTTCGGTAAAATTTTTCTACGGCGTTTCTGCTAAAGCCGCTCAGGACTTGAACATTTTAAAATCAATCTTTCAAATGCGCTGAAAAAAAATTCGATGCCTAATTTTCAGTGTTCTCTCCCGTTAACGTCCCAAAACAAAGAATCCGGGTTATTAGCGACGCCGTAGTGGAGGGCTCCGGAAATTCCGAGCGCCCAGCTTTTCTCTTCCATCGAAAAGCGGCCATCACAGTCTAGATTTCATTCCGCATGCTTTGGAACAGAGGTCCAGTACCATGACCACTTCACCACCACATGAAGGCCTTTAGAAATGTAAGCTAAAATAACCCGTTGTTTATGGGAGCAGTTGCATGGATGTGCAAGTGGAGACAGTGTGCCCAGACTCCAGACTTCTCTTTTTTTTTTTCTTCGCCGTTTCGTTTGCTTTCTCACATCTTTGGGATTTCAAAACTTGCGCGCTTTGCATTTCGGCTGCCACCAAACCGAGCTGCCATTCGTTCAAATTTTCTGTACTGCTTCGTTGCCTCCTTCTTATGGCTACAGTCCCTGCCCAGGGACCATAGTATGGCCCTCCAGGGACCATATCCTTCGCAAGCACCTCAAAAAGGGCTGCAAAGTTTCAAGAAGGTGGATGCAACACTCAGTCATCAAGAGAGGGCGCAACAAAAGTGTTTTAAAATTTAAGAAAGTAAGTTATTTAATAAAATAGCCTAACTCTTTGACAATACACAAAATCAAAATATTTGTTATGCGCATGTTAGTGCTTTTTTTTTTTAGTTTTTGTTGTACAAATTTTTATTTCACTAGTCCTCCACCCCATAATGGCTATGTTCCATTCGCTCTAAATTGCTTTGCGCCCACCTACAGTGTAAAGTGTTCAAGCTCAGCCTTCCTGACCTGCCCACTTCCGCCGCGGGTAGTATTGCTTCTGTCAACTATTGAATCAAGTGGTCATGCCGTTATCTGACACATCCACCCTGGTTACTGCATGCACAGCGACGGCCACTGATATATCTGTCACGAATGCAAATGCATGCGATAGTTTATTAGGTGCACTGAGCTAAGAAAAAAAGTGATCGTTTCCCTCCTTTATTTTTTCCCCTTTTTAAATATACAGTAAAACCAATGACTGAGATTCATAAATGTCTTGTCAAAATATCACGCCTCGCATTTTGACTCTTACTTCCTGTGCTCGCCTCGTGTACGAATAGTGGAATACAATAAAATGCTGCGACTCCACAGATGCTGCCAAAGAAGAATTTTTTCGTGTATTCGAACAAGATAATTTATGAGGAGAATTTTCTTCAAAATACATCGCACGAAATATGACATGAGCACCATGGTCGAGGACATCGATTTGGATTGGAAAACATTTATTGTCAGCAATGAGCGATTTGTGGGCACTACACTTAGATGGCCTCAAGACCGTTGCTCTCGGCGATCTTTTGAGCCCACTCAGTAGCCCGAACTTGCGTTAACGGGTCTGAGCTGGCCAGTATAGCCTCCCACCGCTCAAAAGAAGGACTGGTAGTAGGTCCACTGGTGGCGGGGTTTTTTGCAGCTCCATAATATGTGATCATATCCTGCTATTTCGCTGCAGTGTTTACAATTTGTATTGTATTGTGCTGGGTACATGTGCGCTAATTTAGAAGGGCTGAAGAAGGCACGCGTCTGGAGCCGACGCCAGATTACTTCTTGCCTTTTGTCCAGTTTCTTGTCTGGTGGAGGATATATCCGCCTTTCTAGTTTAAAGTGATTAGTGTAGTCATGAAATGAGATTAGTGCATCTCTCGAGAAATATGGGGAATCTACCTGGCTCACTGCTCTGCTGACATAACCTCGAGCTATACTGTGACCAAATCGTTTCCTTTGTTCCCCGAGTGTGCCGGCACCTATAATAATTCCACCTCTTTTTGGTCCCAGTCTTTATATCTTAAAATTCGCTCTGTCTCTTTGGAGATCATGCCCCTTGCAAAATTGTTTATAGCAGATTTGGAGTCGCTAATTATGGTAACCGTTTTGGTGCTGACCATCGGCATGGCGATAGCCGCCTCCTCCGCTGTCCCTGAGTAGTTTGTTTTTATTGAACCTGCCATTAATGTTTTACCCGAGTCGTTCACGCCCACGATAGTAAAAGAATTGCCTCCTTTGTATTCCGCCGCGTCTACATAAACAGCGTATTTAGAGCCTTCTAACTTGGCCTCAAGGGCCTTGCTCTTGCTTTTCTCCTGCCTTCATGAAAAGCAGGGTGTATGTTTTTTGGTAGCGGTTTAATAGTAAGCGCGTTCCTTACTTCAGGCGGAAGTTTTACTTGTGCATTTATTTCCGGGATTCTATCTTGTAGTCTTAATTTACCCAGGATTTTCCATCCCGTGGATGCGGTGGCGAGCCTCTTTAGCTGTGTTATTATATGTGCCTCGCATAGTTCCGTGGTGTTATTGTAGATCCCCAGTTTAAGAAGTCTTTCCGTAGGGGTGCAGTGGGGTAGCCCCAGTGCTGCTTTATATGCCTGCCTTATGATCGTTTCAATTTTGTTCTATTCTGCCACCCCTAGCTTGAGGTAGGGGGTGGTGTACACTAATCTGCTTATCACAAAAGCCTGAACAATTCGGCACGAATCTTTCTTCTTGATACCGCGTCTTTTGTTGGCTATTCGCCTTATCAACCTGGTTGTCATGTTAATTGTTGACTTAAGTCGATTTATTATTTCTGTGTTCTTTCCATTGTCTTGTATTATCAGTCCCAAGACCCTGATTTTGTCCACTCTGGTTATCGGTGTGCCATTTAATTCCACCAAAATGTCTTCAGCGTTGATATTGCGTTTTTTGTTCCTCGGATTACCAGCAGTTACGATTTGCTTGGTGAGCATTTTAGCCCTGCCCATCCCGCATATTCTTCAACAATGTCGATTGCCTGTTGAAGATTTTCTTCTATTTCTCCATCGTTGCTTGTGTATGTCCATAACGGGACATAATCAGCATATAGCGTATGTTTCACCCCTTTCAGTCTTCAGTAATGGTGGAAGGTTCTTTAAAGCTAGGTTGAAGGAGAAAGGAGAAAGAACTGAGCCTTGTGGGGTGCCCTTGTCTCCTAGCTTAATTGTTTCAGACCTGATGTCTCCAAGGCTTATTTCTGCTATTATTTCGGTTAGAAAATCCCTAACGTAATCGTAAATACTCTTGCCAGGAGCAATTTCCTCCAGATTATTTAATATGGCTTCGTGTTTGACATTATCAAAGGCTTTCTGTAGATCAAGGCCAAGTACAGTTTTTGTGCCCCCTTTATTGGGTGCGTCAATTATGTCTGCTTTGAGTTGAATCATTACATCCTGCGTGGACAGCTTGCTCCTGAAACCTAGCATTGTTTCGAAAAATGCCTCCCTTTCCTCTTCATACTCCTGAAGTCGGTTTAGAATTACATGCTCCATCAGCTTCCCTAGACACGATGTTAGCGATATCGGCCTGAGGTTGCCTACTTCAAGTTTCTTCCCAGGCTTCGGAATGAAGACCACTTAGCATGTTTCCACTCTGAAGGCATTCTACCTCGTTTCCATACTCCATTAAGAAAGTCTGTGAGTGCCGTGACTGATACTAAATCTAGGTTTCTCAGCATTTTATTGCTGACCCTATCTGCTCCCGCTGCTGATGTGGTTCTTAGCTGACTCATTGCTCTCCATACCTCCGCTATTGATATGTCTCTATCTAGCTCTGTGTTTTCTGGTCCTCGATATGGTGCAGATGAACCCCCTTTGCACGTATTAAGGTATCTGCTCTTCAATTCCTCCATGAGATCTTCACCCGTGCCCTGGTATTTATGAACCAATCTTTTCAGCTCTCCTTTAGCGGCGATCTTAGTTTGTCCTGGATCTAGCAAGTGGCGAAGAAGATGCCACGTGTTTTTACATCCAAGTTTCCCATTCAATTCATCGCAAATCTGCCTCCAGTGTTGACTCTGCATGAACTTCGTTCGCGTATTCTTCTATCTGTCGTTCAAGTGTAGATATTATCTTCTTTAGCCTTCTATTGCGCTTCTGCTTTTTCCATCTTTTCGTAAGGCTCCCGTGGGCTTCCCACATGTGGGCCAACCTCGAATCTGTAATATCATTTCCGGCAGTTGGGATCTCTTTAGTGTGTGTGTTTACATCACTTTTGAGTCGTTCAACCCATTGATTTAGATTAACGATCTTCCTCGGAGCGGTTCTGTCCCTGACTTTTCTAAGAGTATCCCAATCTGTCAGCTTTTTTGTGCAGCATCCCCTTCAGCGGTCTGGTACGTATTTCAGTCTCTATAATATAGTGATCACTACCTAAGGTGTGTCCTGTGTTTGACCACTTCTCGCCCTCAATGTCTCTGCCCAGCGTCAAGTCTGGGGACGTGTCTACACTGGTGCTGTTGCCTATCCTTGTGGGGTCTTGTGGGTTGTTTAGTATTGTTAGTCTTAAGTGTTGAATTTCTACCCATAGTTTGTTTCCTTTGGGGGAGGTCATCCTATATCCCCAAGCTGGATGCGGGGCATTCAAGTCCCCAGTGATTATTAGCCCTTTCCTGTCAGCTATAGTCTTATGGCTTTCCGTAAAAGATCTGCCAGCCCTGCCCCTCGGTTTTTGGGCGAGTTGTACGTATTCAGAATAAAGAGCATGTTGTCTCCCTTTGTGTTTGGGATTAGTTCAATCATTACATAGTCTTCACTCGTGTTTTCGAGTTCGTGTTGTATTGCTGTCAAATTTCTCTGCACTAACGTTGCCGTGAACAACCTAGGTTTATGGCCCCTTTGTAATTCTAGCGGGTTATACGCGGCGTAGCCGGTTACTTTTACTGTGCCGCTTGCCTCTTGTAGCGTGATTACATCGGGTGTGTTTTCAATTTTTTGAATATGTGCCTGCACGCTCCCTCTCTTAGAGTGGAAACCTCTGCAGTTCCACTGCCAGATTTTAATTTGGTGGTGAGGGGCCATGATGTCCTAGGACTGTTGCTGCGGTGGCAGCTGAGGGAGGGCGTTGCCGGCAACCGGGGGAAGCCTTGCTTCTGTGGTCGTAAGTCGTTCCATAATTTGCTGGAAGCAAGTCATTGTTTGTTCTCTGACCATGACGAATTTCGCCGTAAGATTATCTACCTGCTCGGTTAGTTTGTCAACTCTAGCCGAAACTACATCTATTCTGGCATCTTGAGCTCCTGCCCGCTTCATGAGTACATTCATGTCCAACCTAAGCTTGCTGTAAGTCGGGGTCGATGCTTCCTCATTTGAATTTTCTGCCACCTTTTTGGGTTTGCTGTCTTCTGTGTTTTCCTCTCTGAGTAGAGGTCTTTTCGCGGGAACTCGGGTGTCCGTCTCCATTGATTTTTCGTTATGTACCATTTCGTTAATATTACATGGAGACGATTGACTAGTGCTTTGTGAATTCTGAATAGGTGACTTGTCGAGTACCCTCTGCATTTTCGTGTTATGAATAATAAGTTTCCTCATTTCTGCCAATTCCTTCTTTATGGTTTCAAGCTCTCTGTCCCTATTAGCGAGTTGTTCTACCAGTTCCTTCTCTCGAGCCGTTTCCCAAGGTAGGTCTTAACTGGCCAGCTCACCTTTTTGCTTCTGTCTCCATTCTTGCTTGGACTCTTTCCTTTGACTTGGTCAGGACCTGAGCCGACGACTCCGTCTTCTATCCCCGGCAGTGCTGGAAAGGAGTTCGACCTACTTCTCCCCCGGTAGCCTTTGTGGTTGTCGTTGACCCGCGATCGTGGCTGGTGTGCAGAGTCATGTTGCCCTAGGTCGTTCTTGGGTTTGTGGGGCCGTGTGTTGAGCAGCCTATACTTGCAATTCCTACTGCCGGTTTTGTGCATCCCCCCGCATACAATGCATTCGGACTTACACGTCGGTAGTTCTCCATCCGTTGACTCCGGGTGGTTTTCGCCGCATCTGCGGCAACGCTCTAGCCGTGGCTTGTAGCACACATCCGTCCTGTGCCCCGTCTTCCTACAGTTGTGACACGTCTCCACCACAAGTTCTGCCTTCGAGGCTGTGGTCCATTATAGGATGTCAGAATCTTCTGGGTGGACCCTCAGTGCTCTCGGATTTTGATTTTCTTGTAGCCTGCAGTCACATCGGTCCAGATGGTTCGGACGGCAGCTTAGCAGAAAAGGGTGCGCTGGAATCACCGCTGCGAGAGCCATTCATGCACGCACTATGCCTGGGAATAGTCCTGGAATGCCAGCTTGAGGGTGAGGCTGGCACAGAGTGAGGCACCATATAGGAGCAGCGAAACGCTAATTCCTGATCGACGGAGCCGGTGTCCATCGGATTCCAGCATGCTCCAATCGGAAGCATGGCATGTAAAGAGGGAGGTATTGTTGCCAGCGGAGTGAGGCGACCGCGGCCGTACTCGCGGGATGGTCGTTCGCTACCTCACCTGGTGTGCCAAACCAGACGAAGAGCTGGTTGATGTCTCGGTGGACCGGATGGGTGACTAGAGGAAAGTCCTCCGTGTAGCAGGGCATCAACCACCGGAGAACCATTATCGAATCCTTAACAGCTTTCCTTATTCTGCTTGCATGAAGCCTCGCCTGGACGAACTGCTGGTACTTGTAAGACCAATAGAGGCTTGTAATAGCTGGCAGCTCAATCTTGTAGTCCACCTGGTACACGACATCCTCGTGGATGCTGGCGAACACCAGCGCTGCGTCGACGGCTAGCAAAGGTGTTGGTTGGTTGGTTTGTGGGGTTTAACGTCCCAAAGCGACTAAGGCTATGAGAGACGCCGTAGTAGAGGACTCCGGAAATTTCGACCACCTGGGGTTCTTTAACGTGCACTGACATCGTACAGCACACGGACGCCACTTTGTTTCGCCTCCATCGAAACGCAGCCGCCGAGGTCGGGTTCGAACCCGGGTACTCCGGCACAGTAGTCGGGCGTCTTACCACTGCACCATTCCGGCGCAGTGTGTCCGCCGCGATGAAGGCTTGATAAGCAGCAAGCCGCTAATTGTGACTGTGGCCATAACTGGAAATCAGGCACAACTGTTGAAGCTTCATCTCTAGGTAAAGCGTTCTTTCGAGTTCACCCGTAGACTCTCGTGTGAGGTTCTTTCCGATGAAATCATCCAGCGCTGCGGTAGCTCGTGCGCGCTTTTCACGCTGTGGCGGCTACCCTAACTCTAACTATATAGAGCACTATGCTCTAATCACGCAATCGATGCTCCCGTCGTGTTGCCAAACGAAAAATAGAAAACCCGCAACAAGCACTCTCAAAGCCCACTGTTTCAATAGTTCATAACAAATCATATATTCACGTATTTTATTCTGTTATTTTCTATTGAAACAATATAAGCAATAATATAATATATCAAGGCGCGCTAGAGCCTTTTTGGCTCATTGGTGTACGCAGATTGTGCCCGTCCGCAGATGGAGTCACACTGTCCCTGTAGAAGAAGACGTGATTTTTAAATAAAGAACGATTGTATGAAGTAAAGGGTGAAAAATATTTCTATGTGCTAAGTTTCGTCGATGTGTAATAATTAATTAAAATATAAAAAGTCAATTCGACGTTGAATAAGCCATGGTCGTCGATGTATAGTGCAGAATTGTGAAAACCGTAATGGACGTTGAAATTGTGCAAAGTATATGTCAAAATTGAGCAAAAAACGTACAAATACGTTGTAAACTTTATTTCAAGCCTTGTCATTGCATTACAACATCGAAAACTGCACTCAAGAGTAAAATGGGGGAAAAAGTTGTAATTTAAAAAACAGGAAAGCAACCAAAAAGAATAAAGTTGAAATCGTAAAAAGAAAAAGAATCAGAGTAAAATGGAAGAGGAGCATGAAGAATTTCGCCTTACCCCACGTGAGAGAGATCTAAATGCCTCCAACGAATTTTACAAAACACTTTTTTTACCCTTTCGACAAGAACGAGTAAACAGCAAAATTTGGAGCATGTAGTCGGGAGTGTTTCTCCCATATCGCTTTGTTAACCGGACACGCAAATGATTCTGAGGTCAGCATGACAGTCGAATTTTCGTAAAACTCCCTCCATAGCAGAAGAAATATATTCTAGCTCCTGATTAGCCCACGAAAATTTCAACTGAAGTACCAGTGAGCCGCTTGGGCGCATTAGTCACTTTAACAAATTTAGGTTTTGTTGACTGGTTTATGAGGTTAGGGGGGTAAAGGGGCGCCGTGACGTTCGCCAAACTACTAATTCCAGTCGGCCTCTAAGTTCTCTACACCTTCCCGATGCCCTGAAGCCTAAACGTAACGAAATCGTAGCGCCTTATATTTTAATCCGCTTCATTAATCAGTGTTTTGGTACCGATGTGAGCGGCACACGACGGCGAAGTTCGTTGACGGATATGACGTTTCCTTCTCGCTTGGGCACTGCTTCGCTGATTGGTTCAGCACGTACTTTAGATTTTACTTCGAATGTTTTTCAAGATGCTATGCAGAAAACAAAATATATTTTAATTCCGCATGTGTTTTTGAATTGCTTGTAAAGATAGGGACTGTAAACTCGGGTAGATACGGTGTTGTCAACAAGCCCTCAAATCCCAGGGCAGCTGACAACGTTCGGATCTCGGAGGTCAGCAAGATCGCTGGACAGTCCGAAATCACGTGGCTGATCGTTTCTGCCGACACTCCACTGACGGCACAAATTGTGTCGAGATCGCTTGTGAAGCGCGCTCGCCACACTCGAGTCCGCAGCACTCCACAGCGGGCTTCCGCCAGCTGCTGGCCCTGTACAGATACAGGGTAGGCTTCGTCTTAGCTCATGTACGCCATTCCTCTGCTTCCGCCTTTCGCACTCGTTTTCGAACTTTCGCACAAGTAGCGTTCGAGTGATCCGCGGCAGCAGCAGCGATGGACACCGGCAGAACACCAAAACAGCGGCGCAGATTTGCTGACCGTCGGGTCCACCTCGTCGATACTCCCGCAAAGATGGTGTGGAACAGCGTCTAGTGGGCTAGGCTAGCTTTGGGCAGACGGAGAAGCCGGTCCTCATAGCACCATGGTAACCATGGTGTTATGAGGACCGTCGGACATGGCAGCGTTGCTGCCAAAAAACGCGGTTACAGGTTGAGTTGGGCAGGCAACCATGGTGGTTAGCTTCCGATACGTCAGCAGAAAGCTGTGTTTCTATGTCCAGCCCAAATGGAGCACTGGGCGAGCGAAATGGGAGAGGGGCTCCATCTCGCACCTGCTCAGGCGCACCGTTCTTTTATTGCGATAGAAATACTATGTACTGCGCCAGGTTTCGAGCCGTAACGTATCCCCGGCGGACGCCGCGTTTGACCTTGAACAGCAACCGCTTCAACCAAGCTCCGCCAGATGGCGGCACCGTCGGCGCGCCGCGCGCTGCCCTGCTTCGGCCTCGCCGTGTTTGCTTTTCTCTGCAAGCTGCTAAAGAGAGGTGTCAGCTACAAGCTGCAGCAAGGAAGCGACAACGTGCACAAGAGACTGTGGAAGAACGTAAAGAACGTCGTGCTAAGCGTCGTGCACAAGATGAAGCTCGGCGACTGCGTTCTAGCTCTCCGAGTGCTGCCACCTCGTCGGCTACTGATGAACACATGACTGTTCAGGAACGCCGCAATGCCACCAAGCGAAGACAGCGCGCTGAAGAACCGCCGGAAGAACAGTCGTAACCATTGTGTGTCATGTGTTACTCTATAGCCAAAATATCGAACCACACAAGCTACGCCACAGGCGAACACACAAGCGTAGCCATGCGGTCATTGCTAACGCAATTTACCAGGCTTAACCAGAGCCACGGCCGCTCGATAGAAGCGCACTAGGTGCGGCCTGCTACGTCGCCCGAAACCGGCGGGAGGCGCCTACTTCCAGTCGCCACCGCCGCGGCGCCACCGTTCGGGGACAGCCGCGCGCGGAGAGCTGCGCCTGGCTGCGCTTTGAGGGAGGCGTCGGCGTGATAGAAGCCTATTATTTTAAGGATATAAGAGCTCCGCTTCACACAATTTGGCAACATGAATTAGTATATACTGTCATGTCTAGTGTGACCATGTCAGCACTTAGCGCTTGCTCGGCAAGGATGTATACTGGAGTGTACCCCGAGAGACTTATAGTGACGGTGGTTCAAGGCCACTCGATTGGAGAGCTCGCATTACCGTGATGTTGCATTCGGATCCAGTTGTTCGTCACATTAAAATGTGACCAAGCTGTGAACAATTCGAAGCTGTTCAGCTGCCATGGTAGCCTAATGCATAACCACTTAACTATGTCGTGAATTCCGTGTGTCCTTTTCATACCATTTACTCATTCCTGCATACAGCTTTTATACACAAATTGATGTCAACCTGTTCTAAGCTGCCAGCGCTATCCAATAAAAAATGTACTACTATGAGCAACCTCTGTGAAAATGCGACATGTAACCAACCTCTCTATCTCATTGTGACAAATGTTACGGTGGAAATATGAAGATGTTTATTACGTTAAATCTAGATGATAACCTGGAATCTTTGACTCAATTGGAGACCTTAAACTTTGTACGCCAGAACGCTATCCATCATGGCTTCCCGCATTTTGCATGACCGGACAAAGTAAGCGTGTTTGATAGAGTCGGTCTGCCTCAAGGTGCTACGTATATGCGCCGAAAGTTTTTATTACTATTTTTATTGGCTGCTCGCAAACCCATAAAATTTTTCTGGTTCGTAATTTTCAATGGAAGAACGCGCGTCAAGTGTTGCTGTTGTGAAACTCTTAGCTGCGATCACAAAAATGTTCACGCGTCAAAGCGCAACTGCAGCCGAGATTCAGCGAGCAGCCGAGTACGCTTATCTAATGGCCACACAAAAGAAGGAAGAAAATTACCAATCGCAGACGGAAAACCTTTCTTGAGAGAGGTTTATGCCATAGCCATAAACATTGCTCCACTTTTGAGTTGACATTTCCAGCCCAGCTCGCTATCAGTGGGGGCAGCAACTTAACGATATCTTGCATAGCGCCTTAGCATGGGCACGATCATTGTCTTTATAGATTAGCTGCAGGCACTGTGTACACTGAGAAAACAATGATGAAACCAAGTTTACACGGCTTGCTACTTCGCCGGACCTCTTCAGACTTCATCATCCTGTTAATGAAGGTGCTCGTAAGCTGACAAAGCTTGATTATTTCATTTGCAGGCTACATTCAAGCCTCCACTGTCCTTGGTTTTCATTAACCTGTAACTGGTCCAGTTGACTCATATTTCCTGCAACGGGCTCTTGCTCGACTGACATGTCGCCTCAAAACCATTACCAAATATCGCATAAATTAAGCAACCTGGTAATGATAAACAAAACTTGGAGTTCTTAAGTCTCCTTGAGGAGCCTCGTTAGAGTGCCCGCACTTTGCTACCTGCTTATTCACCGTATCCCGTAATTGCTGCCTCTGTTGCATATCATTAGAATGCAGCCTTAAGCCACCGCATTATATAAAATAGCACCCTACACATAAGTATATAAAGCACCTCCTTACCGAAGCTGTAAAACGTGCCCTATAGGATTATAGTGTGCCTGACTTGGGATCTAAGGGTCCCGCTTTCAATAATTCTCATTTCACCCTTACATCTTATTGACTCTCTCTGGTTTTGCAGCTCCTGCCACATTTAACATGTCATGAGTTCTCATTGCGCCAAAGGTGTTTGGCCATATCACCAACTAAAGTGCCTCTTACCAGAAATGTTTTTTTCCGACTTTCCGCCGTCAGACCGGGCGCCGGATTTCCTGTAGAACATGGCTTTTCATTTTATCGCATCGGCTCAAACAGTCTCAACAGTATAAACGAATGTTGTATGCTCAGGCTCCTTTACTTAAAAGGCCACTCAGACTAGCGCGGCAAAATATAGAATAAATTGCATGCTTACATAAAAAAAAAAAAAACCCCTTCGTAGCTTTTTCTGATATGTCCTCGCAACATAACCTGCGAGAAAAGCTTCTGGTGCTACCTCATCTTGTTCATCTGCTTCACAACTAGCGCGGTTGTGCCGTCTTCTCCTGTGTTCCCGTCACGTTGTTTGCATGGTTAATCTATAATTAATCACCAACATGTCTAATCTGCTGTCTCTTGTAGCAAATTCAATGGCAGCTGATAGGGCATTATGCTTCAGCATCTGGACTTTTTAACCTCAGCGCCGCTTTCATTTCAGAGGAAGCGAGTGCATTTCCACTCCACGCTGCTGTCTTTGCCTGAAGCGAGCTCAGCAGATAAAATTAGAGGGTCTCTTAGATGTCTCTTAAGCGGAGGACGGCGAAAGCTCACCCTTCTCCTATCATTTGCCTCTCATCGTTTGCCACAATTCGTCATTTCAAGTCGTCGTTTGATATATTGGTCGTTTCTCAGTCATGATGAGTCTGCCTGCGTAGTCATTGCAGCCCTTATCACTCATAACTAAGCAGGTTACTCATTTAGAATCAGCAGTGGTCATTACATGTCGTTGTTTGACATATTGGTCATGTCGTAGTCATTAACAGTAATGATGAGTCATGCCTAGCTATTATAGTCATTACCTCACATCGCTAAGCTCTTTTAATCATTTCTAATCAATTGCGGTCATTGCATATCATAGTTTGATATACTGGTCATTACAAATCATTTTAGTCATTATTAACCATTATTAGTCATTGGCTTTAGTCATTACCTCTATCAATGTCTATTAACTTTCATTGATTACCTATCACCATCAATCATTTTCATCCTTAATCTCCCTCCTTGCACGTCCGCTTTTGCGACTGACACACCAGTGCACAGATGCGACGCACAGATAACAGGCACAGCTTCTGCGCATAGATTTTCGCTTCTTGAGCCTAGAACGGCTTTCGCCTTAAAAAAGAAACGCATCCAGTCTCAACGTTAACGTGCTTGCACACGCGCACACAAAAACGTTTGCGTTTACCACGCAGACGCGAGGCGAATGCGCCCAGAAAGGAAGCTAACCACGCTCTCAGAGCCGGCGACCCCGGCGGCGACGTGTCCCCGAACAGTGGCGCCCTCAGCAGAAATAGCGGGCGCAACTGTAAACTCCCCAAGGACGCGCTTGCCCATTGACTACCGCGCGACGCAGCAGGCCGCACCCAGTGCGCTTCCATCGAGCGGCCGTGCCAGAGCTAAGACCCTGCCATTTTTTTTCTTGTATTTAGAATTTTATAAACCCAATAACTTTCGTTTCCGCGTGCCGATTTTTAAAATTATTTTTGAACTGACGTCGGCACAGTGCAAATAACCTAGACTCTGGCTGGAATTGTCGGCCTGATGAACGTCACTTTGCCCCTTTAACGCCCCGAAACAAGCGACTCATTTTATGAGACGCCGTAGTGGAGGGCTTCGGAAATTTCGACCATCTGGGGTTCTTTAGCCTGCTCTGACATCACGCCGTACACGGGCGCCTTGCATTTCGTCTCTATCAAAAAGCGGCCGCTGCCAGGATTCGATTCCGCGTCCTTGGCCCAGACGCCGAGCGCCCTATCCGCTGCTTCACCACGGCAAAGCTCTTTATGAACTTTTTAGTGCGCCCTGTTACAAACCGTTTGTTCAGAGTGGGCTTTTGAAATGTGGGCCAAAATCACCTGGGGTAGTTTCTGGGAGCAGTTGAATGGATTTGGAAGAGGAGACAGCAAGTCCAGACCTCTTTTTTTTTTTCTTTGCCGCCTCGTCTGCTTTTTGACGGCTTTGTGATTTCAAAAGTTGCGCAGTTTCCACTTGGGCTGCCGTTGATTGGGTTGCCACCAAGTCAACCGAGCTGCCATTTATTCCACGCTTTCTTGGGCCCTTGGAAGGTAGGAATGAAGGAAATACAACTTTACTATTGAAAGAAAGGTAAAGGTTGGCCTTGGGTCCTTGGTTGTTTACAAGTTTACTTACCGGAAAGTATAGTCGTCGTCGCTGCTCCGCAAAGCGCCACAGTCATTGCTTGCCTCGCCTCCGTGACATATATTTCCTATCGCTACAGTGCTCTATCACTTATTTGGCGCGTTCTCTTTCCACTTTCACTTTCTCCTTCCTCCTTTTCCTTACGGTGCTTTTCAGGGGGCAACACAAATCTCACAGCATATATCCTCCACCGGGGCGATCCCCCTCACTTCTGTGACGTGCCTCTACGTCACCGCTTGGCCGAGCGTTTGTGAAGTATGCGGCCGAAAAAGACCTGGCGTGCTCACCGCAGAAGTCAGAGCTCTTTGTGTTAGTGACGGCAGGAACAAGAGAGAAGTAGAAATTAACGTGGTGATGGGAGGCCTGGAAGTGCCTAGGGTCGAAGAAATGAGGATCCTAGGCATGTTTATCAACAAAAAAGGCGACAACACCAACATCATAAAGAAATTAGCCACTTATGCAGACCAAGTGGTAGACACATTCAGGAGGGTAGTGATAAAGGGAGAGAACTAAAAGAAAGGAATCTCCAGGAAATTTTTGCAGGCCTACGTAATAAGTTGGATCTGCTACACGACGCCGTACCTAAACACGAGCAAGGCAGAAATAAAGAAGGTAGACAGAATATTGAGGAAATGCGTCAAGCGAGCTTTGGGACTCCCCATATCTACGTCGACGGAGCGGCTTGAGAAAATGGGAGTACACAACAGATAGGTTGAGCTGGCAGAGGGGGTGAGAATATCCCAATTGGAACGGCTCGGTCAGTCTGAAACGGGCAGGACAATACTCGAATGGGTAGGAAACCGGCCAGAAAGTAGCACACACTAGATGGTAACAATCCCGCTAGGAATCAGGGCCAAGATACGCGTCCCACCTATGCTACGGAAAAAGGCAAGAACATATGGCTGAGGCCTACGGGAGGAAGATGAGGGAACGGCCGGCATACCAGGTGGCTTATGTAGACGCGGCGTGCGGAGAGCACGGAGCGGCTGTATCCGCGGGGTGGTTGACGGAGCAGTAGCACTAACGGTAGCGGTTTCGAGCCGCACAAGAGTGGCGGTACCAAGGTCACGACGATTTTAGGTGACAGCAAAAACTCAAGTTACCGACATTCTAGTAGAAATTAAGAAGAAGAAATGGACATGGGCAGGACATGTAGTGCGAAGAGAGGATAACCGATGGTCGCTGAGGGTAACAAACTGGATTCCAAGGGAAGGAAAGCGTAGCAGGGGGCGGCAGAAGGTTAGGTGGGCGGATGAGATTAAGAAGTTCGCAGGGGTCAAGTGGATGCAGCTAGCACAGAACCGGGTTAAGTGGAGAAATATGGGAGAGGCCTTCGCCCTGCAGTGGGTATAATCAGGCTGATGATGATGGTGGTGGTGGTGGTGGTGGTGATGATGATGATGATGATGATGAAAAATGAAGTGAGGAACTTTGAGAAAGTAAGAATCTCGAAAGAGGCCAAACTCGTCCTCGGGGCGAGGCCGATAGAAAGTAACATAGAGATAATATCATTAATATGGATTCCAACACACGAGTTTATTGCAAGAAATGAGGCTGCGCACGAGGTTGCCCGAGCTCTCTATCACCGGGTGGCAGTAGGGTAGCCCTCTCGCATAGACATGAAAGATAGCTTGATTTCGTACAACGAGATCACAGAACATTATAAGCTGAGCAGGAGGGTCTATCCGCCGCCCGACCGCTCCCTCGAAAACGAGGAGGCAATTGCGTGGAGATTACAACGGAGAAATATAAGCCCCTTCCGAGTATACATGACAGTCTCGAAAGAGGAGAAAGACCAATATTTGCATAACGTGCGGTGAGAGGGACAGTCCCGACCACGTAATTTGGGAATGTGCTGGCAGCTCGGGCGTCGAGCAAAATATGAAGATAGAGAATACCTGGGAGACCTTGCTGCGGAGTGAGGACCCCGCTCAATTCAGCAACAATTAAGCCATCCGTCTGGCCGTGAAGCGACAATGTATTTTCACCAGACCTTAGTTTGCGAGGCTCCTGAGTAGGCAATGTTTGTTGCTGGGCGAGTTGGTAGAGCATGATGGAAAACAGCGCTGGCAGGCGAAGAGTAAGAAGAAGGAGGACGCACAACTGCGCTGATAGCAGCACAGTTGGGTGTACTCCTCCTTGTCCTTCGTCTGCCAGCGCTGTTTTCCATTATCCTGAGTAGGGCGCTCCCTTAGTCCTGCGTGTCGGGGTGTTCAAAAAGGAGTTTCTTTTCGCTGGAAATAAACGTTTTGATGATGATGATCATACCCGGTCGGTCGGCGGCGGCTGCGACAGCTGAGTGCGAGTGCCGCCTGCTTCTACGCTACGCTGCGCGCTAACGAGCAGCATTTCTGTTTTCAATCGTTTTTTTTTTTTCGCGCTAGTTACAAAGTACAAAGAGTACAAAGAAGCCTTGAGGAACTTCTTCGTACTTCTTTTCTTTTCTTTGAACTTTTTTTCTGACACAGATACATGGAGTGGATACAGTACGCATAATAGCAGTTTTACTAACCGGGAAATTAGCAGAGGATATATCCCAAATCCAATTTTAAAGATTCCTGCTCCTATTACAGCCTTGTTTGATCCATCAATATAGTTACCCCCTCCCCACCTGGCTCAACAAAGTGGCCTGTACTGCGCGAAGCTAGACTCTGAGTACGCCTGCACGGCCACCGCGTTGCAGCGCCGAGACCTGCAAATGCTGCTGGGCAAGCTGCAGGCTGCAGTGCCCCTGGACGCCAGCGAGGAGAAATGGCGCCCTGCGCGCAATGGCTACGCCCCTGCTGGTCGTGTTTCTCCGAGTCTCTTGCGTCTTTGTTGGGATTTCTGTGGGCGGGCCCGCCGTCCTGGTTGACTATATTCCAATAACTTAGCTCTCCGCGATTGTGATACAAACACGGTAGTACAGATGTGTCCATGGCTCCTTGAGTGTGGAGCACTATTCAGAATGCCTTGTTAGAACTGTGTTCTTAAACTTGCAAAAAGATGAACTCAGAGAAACAATTCTTTTTTGTTTGAAATTGAAATTCTTTTAATTTCTACAACATGGGAACAAAAAACGCCACTATTCGAAAACATATTTGCTAACAAATGTATTATCAAACTGCAAAAACAACCTAGCAATGCACACTAGACAGCAAAAAAAAAAAAAAAAACTGCTAATTGATTTTAACCCATACAACGAAAGTTTACAAGAGGCCCAAACTGAACTGATTTGTTCACTGACAATCTTTTTGAAGCTTTTTTTAGGTGCGTGGCAAAACACACACGCACGCACACGCACGCACACACACACACAAAAGGAAAATGCGATAGCTACGAATTAAACCAACATGACACTAGTACTGAGCTATAGTTTTTTTTCTAGCATAGCTAATTAGGCTGGCGGCGCCTTCACTTTGATAAGGGTTTGAGTGAGGAGAACCCTTTCGTTGGTGAGCCCCTTATGGGAAGCCCGGAACTTTCGGGTACGGCTGCCACTATGTTCTGGAAAGTAGCCTGAACTAAATGTTTAATTCCAAGCAGCGTTTTAACTCGATGGCAATGAAAAAAAAAAAACATTGCATTTCTGCAACTCTTCTATAATATCTCTTTGCTGCAGCCGCTGAAATAGAAGGAGCCAGTTCAAACACTGGGTCCTCAGGTAGTTCTATATAGTGCTCATCTCAGCAGTACTGTTCTTGTTAAGGATTTCATCGAATTGCGTAAAATTGTTGGGAATCCCACATTTTCATCCCACCTGAAGCGATGATCGAGGTTTAAAAAAAAATAACGGCGCTTATCCAGATTGAGCACTGTTTCACGGAATACGGGATCGTCATAACTATCCGGAATCTGAATATCAAATCTATACGAGAAAATAAGTTTGCTTCGGGCCCTTTAACCTATCTCAAAAGTTGAAGAAATACTCATGCCTTTCAGCGATGCATTTCTTGAAGTTCGTACAGCGTACTTCACATTTGCAGCGGTTACTGATCTTTCAAAAAGCTTTAGATATCGTCGTATATATTGTGAGCCTTCCACGGATACATATATAATATATATATATAACCCCGCTCCGCAAGGTTATGCACGATCAGTTTCATCTCAGTAAGTTGAAAGGTTAGTTACAGTATTTGCCATAAAAATAATCTAAGCTTGAGCTTCTCCCTACGATTTGCAGCGTAGAAGCAGACGACACTGTTGGAGCAGCCGCCGCCGCTTACCGACCGCGCACTCGGTCAAGCGCTGACGTAGAGTCACATGACAGCAGCGAGGCAGCACCATACATGGCCATGGGAGCGCCTCCCCAGTAGCTGCAAGATTTGTGTCGCCCCTGTTCAGGTGCCCAAAAAAACAAGGGTGACAGATACTGCGCCTTTCTCTTCCTGTGAACCAGTTATTATTATTATTATTATTATTATTATTATTATTATTATTATTATTATTATTATTATTATTATTATTATTATTATTATTATTATTATTATTATTATTATTATTATTATTATTATTATTGCTCAGCGGGCCATGCGCACACTCGGATTTGTCTGCCGCTTTTGGAGCACGCATCGGTTGTTTGGAATGCCACTTGCAAATCAAACTTGTACAAGGTTGACAGAGTACAGCAAAAAAATTTACAAATATTTCGATATCGCTTTCCTTGCACAACTTCCTCCTCTCCACCAGGAGTACCCGCCACTAAATCAAACTCAGTTTCACGGCTCCTCATACCGCCCAGCGGAGGAGTGTGTCCCAGGTGGCGGTCGCGAGAACTAGCGGTGGTGCAGTCAATTCTTGCTCCTTGAGTAAAGTAAAAAATTTAGCGCAAAAATAGAACACAAAGGACAAAGAAGAACACATACGACGTTCGAAGCTTATAAGTGTTCTTCTTTGTCCTTTGTGTTCTTTTTTTGCGCAATTTTTTTTACTTAATGGATCTTGCTCCTCGCCGGGCGCGTCGTCTGCTACACGCGGCGCGAAAGCATGAAGCGGCCAGCACACACGTAGCTTTTGCGTGCTGCCGTTGCACTGTACATGGCTGCAGTATAATTATAACTACATTACGACAGCTTTGGCTTCGAAGCGACGCATTACCTTGGAGAACGCGTTTGTGTTATGCGAAATTCACTTAAAATTGTGAGCGACATCGGCTTGCTCACAAGCACTGTTTCTTGCTTTACTCCCTGGCCTGTGTTTTATAGTATGTTCTTTCAGGGCATAGATCCTGTCATGAAAACAAATTAGTCAAATTTTCAGTGCATATGAGCACTCTAACCTTATAAGCTAACGCTGTGGGTGTCATGTTAATACTACGCTGCGCAGATTGCCTCAAAGTTGACAGTCTCGCACTTGAAAGTTGAAATAAACACAAACACGCCCCGAAAACACAAAAACACACATAGAGAAGGGACGCACACGGGCAAATGCCCTCTTCCAAGAAACGTCGGGGTGGGAGCCGTCCCGCGTCCGAGCCTAGGTCGCTTCCTCGGAATTGGCAACACTGCTTCGGGCCCCTCGCGCGCACGGACTCTCACACAAAGAAGGACCTCACCCCTCTTGGCCGTAAAATAAGAGGAATGGCCATTAGTAAAGTGCACACACAGAAAGAAACGGACGCCCGTTACACTTGCTTACAGTAGTGAACACAGATTACGCATAAACGGCCTCCGTCGTCGCCTAATCAGAAGCGTTTTTCTTATTGTTTCACTTTCGAGGTATGTCGTGGAAAGTAGCTCCGGATCGGCACTCTCGCACTCCCGTATATATACAATATGTAAAGAAACAATACTCCTTTCTCATCTAAAAGAACGTCAGGTGTGAAGAGTTATTTAATGAGTTCACTAAAAGAGAAGTTAGTGAGTATGGGCGTGTGCACTGCGAAAGGAAATGACTGAACAAGCGCATGTGTCCATTAAAAAACTTTATATTGCGAGCAATCAAGTCGTGCCATGGAGAGATTCCCCTCCCCCTTTACACTCACACACACACATAGAAAAGAAAAACGACATATTTACTGCTTGTAGGAGAAGTTGATGTAATTTCAAACTAGCAGTGGACTGCACTTTTAAAACACAATATTCAAGGATCTACAGCACCGGAAAGGGCGTTACAAGTTCTTAACGTATTTATTAGCGCAACAAGAAAAAATGAGCAAAAATGCAATATTGTTAACAGCACTAATGTCGTATGCAAATGAAATGCAGCAAACAACCAGAACTTGACTTCATCAACGTAGACAAATATTGCAAAGTTACAAGCAACTCAGTGGAGAACATTATACTTCTTTTGGGAAATATTTGAGTGGGCAGCATAATCCTTTTGTTTGTGTGTGTGTGTGTGGGGGGGGGGGGGGGAATGCATCGTTAGCGTTCCTAACTTCCCCTGACCATTTTTTTTTTTTTGGGACGTGATTTGGTATTGCTTCAACAGCAAAAACCATATCTGCAGCGAATGCACTTCAATGCATGCATTAAGGAGCTCATATGCTTGGTTAGTAGCATATATTGAGCTCATTCAGAAGCTTATACGCGTTTGTGCTTGCCCGCCTGCCGTTCGACATATCATACCTCAGTCCGGGCAGGAACTTGACGTACAAGCCATTGCAATTGTCTGCAAGGCCTAGTTTGTAGATGGCGATCAAGATCCTCTTCTGAGCTTTTTAGATGCTTATCTTTTAACAACGAGAAACCGCTCGAAGAACCGTGATGAAGCGGCAAGCTACACTCCCATCCCTCCTAACTAATTACCCACACAGCGGCCGAGAGTCATCCCTTCACTCACATAAAGGCTTTATTCATTCATTATCTGTCTTTCTTTTTCTTTTTTTCTTTTGTGAGCTGCCGCAGCTCGCTGCGTTTTCTACGCCGCATGCTCATTTATTTGAAAGATATTTTAATTTTTGTGATCATCTTGCTTGTCGAATTTCCCAGCAGTTCTTATGATGTCGCATTAACTCCGAGTTGGAAGCCCCGTGCACAATTTCGCTTCATCATTAACATGCTTCAGAAGAGGTTCCACGTAATCAACGCTCAATTCACATGATATGAGAACTTTATGCACAACATATCATTGCCGCGACAATTAACCGCTCAATGACAAAAGTCTTCTCAACAAGCAAAATTCATCACCCTCATGGCTCGTGTATTTACTTGTTGCGAAAATACTCCAATTTCCTTCGAATTACTGGTACTGCGACGAACTCAAAGTGATCCAAATCAAAATTCGTTTATGCAGCTCGCTGTCCTATTTGCGCTATGTACACTGATAGGCTCTTGGGATCTTGCAAGTTCTCTGCTGGCATTGCTGTCGAAACACACGGGGCAGTGCTATTATTAGGGTGCTTTCTCTTCGGTATATAATGCCTTTTGCTTTCGAAAAATATGCACCAGCAAGAAAATAAAGATCCTTGCTACACGAAATATCACGAGAGTACTTGAATATAGTTTCTTTTCTAAATGCAGATCAAAAACTGTTCACTTCGAAGTAAGTTATCTCTTATGTGCAGAGCTTGTGCCCACCTTAATCTCGAGGAAGTCTACAGTGACACGAACAAATGGCGGACTTAGTAATTGTTTCAATAGACTTAGTTGCCCCCAGTGCAAAGCTTGCAGGCCAGCATGAAGAGGTCTGATGTTAAACAAAATATATAGCAGAAAGCTTCGTCTGAAGAGAGATGATAGCGCCTTTAACGCCGTCTCTTCACTCAGCCAATTTTAGACATCTAGAGGTTGGCACGTAGTTCTCAATGCGTACGTCTATTTGTTTGTGATTTTAGGGTAAAGACGCAGCATCTTCTCGGCGCACACCCTACGTTTACAGTGGCATAGAATTGGAGGTGCACTTGTCGGCGGCTTGAATCCCTGTCACAAATTGGACTGAAACTGGAAAAGAAGGTGAATGCTAAATAAGAAGTGAAAAATTATATGACAGCAGGCTGAACGCTGCGCAGTGTACGGCTACATCATAATTTAATACGAAATGACTTGCGCATCACGATATTGCGTAATGAAAAGAAATGAAACCAAAGTGCAGACAACGTCACTAGAATGCTGGTTCTGGCGAGCAAGTCGACAAAGCTGTCACACTTGTTTCACGGCATTAAATTTTCGCAGCCCACAAACGCGTTCGCTGAGGTAATGCATGCCTTCGAAGCCAAAACTATCATAATGTAGTCATAACTGCACTGTAGCCGTGTAGAGTGCAACGGCAGCACGTAGCAGCTACGTGTATAGGGGAGAAAACCTGGGCCAGGGGGCGCTGCGCCGCTCTGTGCGTCAGCGCCCTCCATGGAGATCCCGTCAAAACCTACGCGCAGTGCGGCCGCGTCGTCTGCTCCCCGCCGCATAGAAAAGGGAACCAAAGCTGGAGTTTGCTCCGCGACGCCAGCGCTCGGTTTCCAGCGGAGCGGAGAGGAACTACAAAACCTACGCGCATCCGCGCCCGCGCTGCGCGCGGCTAGGGTCCCTAGCGCGGCTGTCTGCGGAGTCGGCGCAGCCCGCTCGCTCGGGAGCGCGTGCTACAGGCAGCCGCACGTGCACGCGGAGCGGGAGAAGGAGAGTGAGGACGAGGGGGGATGGTCGTGCGTCTGTGCGCGCAAAGCCGGCGCTCTTTGCCAGTGGTGTTTCTTATTTTTGCTTTTTTCTGTGCCCCGGCTGACATAAAGGGTGGCTGGAGGCACGCTTTTTATCAGTGCTTTCGAAAGTGAGAAATTATGACTAATTGATCGCCGCGGACATTGTTTTCAAAGAGCGCTTGTTGGCAGGCTCAGACAAAAAAAAAAAAAAACGAACGCGAATTCGGTACTCGAATTGGCAGAGGCAAGCGACAGGTATTTTGAAGGACTTGAGGCGGCACCTCTTGATGTCTCTTCCATGTTGTTCAGAGAATGAAGGGACCAGCCTTCTCGTTGAGAATTGATACGCGTATACACAGCGACGAGTGCTCTGGGCGCTGGTTGGGGAGCTTCCTTTCCATTTGTGACTGCTCACTTGAAAGGGGCCTATCCAACTCTTTGGGGACAGACGTTTTAGGCGACGCTGCCGGCGCCGTGGTGCCTGCTTTCGGCGCGTTTAGGCAACACCACCTAGGACGCGTTCCCTACAAAGGCACAAAGCATGCCGCCTTACCCTTTGGTTCCTGCTGACAGCGGTCATGGGGAGTTCGCTGCTGTGGCGCTGCCATCCGAAATCAAGGACTTATCTACCTTTAACGATGAGAGGTTTCTTAACGACCTGGATCACTGACGAGAAGCCGAGGCATGCCATTTTTTCGGCAGTTTCCTCTCTCCGCGAGACGAAGAGCGAGGAAATGCCTGACGACTTTTCATGCAGGCGGGGACATCTCTCCAAGTAAACATTTGTCTTCTTAATTCCACAGCTACGCTGTGCAATCCCTAGTTCAGTTATCTCCTCTAGCGAATGCGCAGTTTTGAGCTCCCGAAGCAGGATCGCGCATGAGGATAGAACAATTAACGTATGTGTTTTCCCTTTATAAGCGCCGAGTGATGGCATTAATGACATATATCTGTTTCTTGAGGTCGACTTGGTGCCGCGATGGCTGCTGCGGCACCGCCAGTTACAAACAGAGGTGCGAGATACGAGCGGTACGAGAAACCTAAAAAAAAAACAAAAAACGACAACCATCGTTTCAACACGAAAGAGAGAAGAGAGAAAAACACTTTCACAAGTTTTGCGAAAAAGGGCGCCATCACTTTTTCATTCGTTTTTTTTTTTTTTTTTTTTTTCTTGCCCCCTTTGTTGGAGCGCGACGGCGGCCAGAATGCGGCCGGAGGAGGAGAGAAACAACCGAGCGCGCGCGCGCAAACACGTGCTGGAGAGCAGCGCGGGGCTAGCAGACGACGCGGCCGGGCTGCGCGTAGATTTTGACGGGGTCTCCATGGAGGGCGCTGACGCACAGAGCGGCGCAGCGCCCCCTGGCTCAGGTTTTCTCCCCCCATGCTTCCGCGCCGCCCGTAGCAGACGACGCGCACGGCTAGGAGCAAGAGTAGGGTGCCTCGATACCAGCGCCGCGCTACATCGAGGCACCCTAAGCAACAGTCGACTGCAGCGCCGATAGTTCACGCGACCGCCACTGGGGACACCTCTCCGGGCGGAGCTGGGAAACTGAGACTGTTCTAGTAATGTTGCTCTTAAAGGTGGATTCACACGACGGACCGAATAGCGAAGCGATCGGTCACGTGACCTCTGATCCGAGGTCCGTCCGTCCGCGGCGAGCATTCACACGGTGGGAGAGAATAGCAGACGACAGAGCCGACTTACTCTTTCTCCCAGGCACTGCGCGAGAGGAGAGCCTTGTTCTGGCGCGCTGTTATCGAGGGTAGCCTACCATGGACGATGCATGGACGGTGGGTGAATGCGCGGGTTGCGGCGGCCTACAGCTACTGCTGCTGCGCCGTTTTGCCAAAGTATTGTGGTGACTGTTTCGCTCGATGTGGTATACTACGCAGGCAGTTCTCTGCAGTGCAAACGATCGCGCTTGCTCTATGAGAGCTGCATGAAAATACTGCTTTCAACCCTTGGAAGACGACCATTCGGACTGCCCCTATGCTCCCGGTACGTGCCAAATGCCAAAACGCTTGAGGAAAGCGATGAATACATTCAAGCGACTGCTCTGTGCAGTCACAAAACTCACGCATTCGGTATCGCGCAGTGCAAGAGCCTGTCACTGTAAATTCTGTGAAAACCATGTACTGCGAATGAAGGCAAAAACAGGCTAGTTCGACTCCAAAATAGAAACGACTGCCGTCAGTCGTCAGAAGCCGCTTCTCGCTTTCCTCCAGCGTTTTAGTGCAATGTATGTTACGTTGTCTATGCTTGGGCACCGGGAGCATAGCTGGAAAGCGTTCCGCGAGAGAAATAAATAAATAAAAAAATGTCTTGTCCGTGAAGGATCCGAATTGTGAAAAGGACTCTCGACCTTGTCGCGAATTGCTGCTCGCGGACTGAAGCGAAGCAGCGGAAATCACTGACGTAGGGCCACGTCACAGCGAATCGTGAGAGCGATTCGCTATTCGGTCCGTCGTGTGAATCCACCTTAACTGCCGTCGTGTCAGAGTAGATATAATTTTTCTGTACAAACTCCTTCATGGCCACATTATGCGTCCTCAGCTCTTAGAGCACATCTTACTGCGCGTTCCGCGAAAGAGCATGAGGGAATTCAGACCGTTTCAAGTTTCTCCGCTTCTTCATTCCCATTCCCCTCTGGACAGAATGCAGAGGTTACTTAACTCTTTTTGCCTTCACCTTGACATCTTCCAAAACTCGCTCTCTTCATTTATATCGGATATTCGTAGCGTTGTATTGTAAACGGTACTTTATCACATACATAACTTCCACTTTCTAGCCTAAATATTGTACTTCACTTTTTGCTTTTTCTCTTGTTCAATGCTGTTTGTACCTTGAACTGCTTTTTATCTGTTTCTTATTTATATTTTAACTTTAAACTTTATATTCGAATCTGTCCCATGTCTGTCCCGCGTTCAACTCTATTTCTTTATTGTATTTCCCTGTATTTCTAGCCTGTGTTTTAGATACCACACACTGGTCGCACCTCGAGTGGTTGTTTATTTTATGTATATTTCTATATTACTATAGTCAATGACGGTTATTTGTTTTGTTTTTCTCTCTGTCTATCGTTTTTTTGTTTCTATCTACTCATTGATTTCTTTCTCTCCGTGACTCTTTTCGTTTAAGTTTCATTTCATGTGTTATCTGTTTCTTTTTTTGTGTTCTATCTGTGTGTGTAAAATTTGTGGGTGCATATATATATTTTTTTTTTTGTGCTGCAGCACTAAGACCACATGGTTGTTCCTGCGCACATTAAATAAAGATTTATTATTATTATTATTATTATTATTATTATTATTATTATTATTATTATTATTATTATTATTATTATTATTATTATTATTATTATTATTATTATTATTATTATTATTCAGCTTTACTTTACATAGCTTAGCCATGGCTTAGCGCTTCGCCCAAAATTTCTCTGTCTCTAGTGCACTGCATTTTGCAGGTGGGCAACGTGCTCACCCGTCACGTGCCCGTCACGTTTCCCTGTTTGAAATGCTGTCTGCTTTCGTCTGCGAAAAGGTAATCGTAATACCCTGTAATAACACATTTCCTTGATTTCCATGAGAACCTATCAAAATTTGATTCGGAAGAAAATTCGTTACTGTTTTCGATGGCTGTTCATCTTAACTTTATTTTCTTATGTTGTGTCGACTGCAACCTGTGACCACATTTCTTCCGTGGTTAAAGCCCCGCTCTTTAGTCCCTTAAACGCGTCGTTTAAACGCAATTGTCTTGCCTCTGAGCGGTAAAATGGGTGATCAAGTTGTCGAGGAGGTATTGAGTCAAGTGTATGACGACGAGGAAGTCTTCCAAGACATCGACGTGTTGCAAAACCATGGCATTAACGTGGCTGACATAAAGAAGCTCAAGGCAGCCGGAATTTGCACTGTCAAAGGGGTACAAATGACCACTCGGAAGAGGCTGTGCGCAATTAAAGGCATCTCCGAAGCAAAGGTGGACAAGATCAAGGAAATAATTGGCAAAATATCCGATTGCTCAAGTTTTCTGACGGCACTTGAAGTGTGCGAAAAACGGCGGTATGTATTCAGAGTCGCCACTGGCAGCAAAGAACTTGACAAGCTGATGGGTGGTGGAGTTGAAAGCATGGCTATCACAGAGGTATTCGGCGAATTTCGCACCGGAAAAACGCAGCTCTCGCATACTCTCTGCGTCACTTGCCAGCTCCCCGGTGAAAATGGTTATAGCGGAGGTAAGGCGATTTTCATCGACACTGAGAATACTTTCCGACCGGACCGACTGCGCAGCATCGCCGACCGGTTCGACCTCGATCATTCAGCCGTGCTTGAAAACGTTCTCTACGCCCGAGCCTTTACGAGCGAGCATCAAATGGAAATGTTGGATCAAGTGGCAGCAAAGTTTCACGAGGAGGCTGGTGTGTACAAGTTGCTCGTGGTTGATTCAGTTATGGCACTTTTCCGAGTCGATTTCAGTGGTCGTGGTGAGCTGGCCGACAGACAACAGAAGCTGGCGCAGATGCTTTCCAAGCTTCAGAAGATCTCGGAGGAGTACAACGTGGCAGTGTTTATCACCAATCAAATGACTGCTGATCCGGGAGCAGCCATGAGTTTCCAGGCGGATCCTAAGAAACCGATTGGGGGACATATCTTGGCGCATGCTTCTACAACACGCATAGCCCTTCGCAAGGGCCGCGGAGAAACGCGCATCGCAAAGATTTACGACAGCCCCGATCAGCCAGAGAATGAGGCGACATTCGCCATCACAGCTGGTGGCATTGCAGACGTCACAGAGTAGAACACTGCATGCGCACTCGTTGCTGGAAGAGCTAGGTGTGAATTTTAAGCGGCATTTTTGAACTTTTGCATGCTTCTTCCGTTATAGCAATTTCTTTAAGCTGTTTACTTTTCTTTTGAGAAAATAAACAAGTTGGTTTAATGCCATTTTGTTTGTTACTAGTAATTGTCTGATTTAAAATGTCATTGTTATGTTGTTTTATCGACAGACTGACACGTGTTAACATTGCAGCAATTACATGCACTAGTTTTATTTTAAAATGAATGAAATTATATGAACACATCCATGGTGGAGTGTATCTGCTTTAGGTGAAACTCAGAAATGTAATGTACAGGGCCAGCATTTTTTTAGATATTTATTTGAAAGCATGCTATCAGTAGAAGTCTTCCCAACGACTGTGGGCTCACACCATACAATCAGTTTCACTTTGCTCTACTCCAAAAGCATCTGCTAAAGCTGTGTGTGTTCGAGGAAGGTCACACAGCAGTAACTCAAATAAAGAAACAAATAATAAATTTTAGCAGAAAAACTATTTCCCATGTATGAGTGCAGCATGCCAAATAGAAAAAGTGCCATATATTTTAACTATTGCCCTATCTTTGATGCAGGTCTACTTCATTAAATAGCTAGGTCATGGTGTTGTATGTTGCTGCAAAAACTGAAGGTATTCTGTGGGATATCCTGAAAGATATAAAAGCTAGCTTACACACCACTAAAACTAGTTTTCCCATGTTTGTTTGTTTTTTTGCTTCCGTTTCTTGTGTTCTTAAAGCTAATTTATTGCGAAAGAAATACTAGGTGATGAAAAATGATAAGAAGGAAAAGGCAACATGCATTTAGATTTTCATTTCTTATTTCTTATTTTTCTTTCCTGATAGCTCAAGTGAACCTGCATACTGAGGTCCTTCTGATCTTTTTTACAGTTGGCTACAGGTTGGATATGTTGTCTAAGTGATATGCATGCTGAGTCTGATATTTTGCTCTCAAGCATGTTTAAATATGTTCTTGTAAAGCATACCATTTGATTTTCTATGTTCCAGCTTGATATACTTTATTCTAGCCTTACAGAATACCTTGAATTATAGGTTCCGAGGATTGTAGTAGATATTCTTAGAGATGCTTGTCTATGCCACCCACACAGAGGTTTCTTTTGTTTATTCATATTTATGGCCAAGAAATGTATTTATGATATGGTAGCTTTTCTGGGGTGTTGTGTATTTTTACTTCATTATGTCTTAGCTGAAGGAGTGTGTAAAAATATTTCTTTATTGGTTAGAGTAGGAAAGAAAGAAGAATGCTATAATCAAACTTTTTGCTGAAAGTGCCATTTACTGAGGAGGAGAGACTTAATTTTGGCCCTGCATCCTGCATAATGTTGATTAAATAATATCTAATAATTTTACTGGTGCATGTTTTAGTGATAAGCTTGCTGAAAAGCAGTTTTAACAGTAAATGACACTGCTTTCAATTTGACACGCGCACAAAAAGAGCTACGGTAAACGATTTAACATTTAATGGTTCTTTTAAAGGAATCATGCTACTTGATTGTGCTACTAACACTGAAAACGTTGCTGGAAGGTAGTAAAGGCCAAGAAATGAAATGACATTTGTAGCCATTGACCGACAATTTCGGGAGAAAACTGTGGTGGGTTGACAGATTTTTGGCGTGAGTTCCAGAGTCTATGCTAAGTCTTTGACCTCAAAACTTTAATTGTGAAGTGCTTTTTGATGTAGATGCCAGAAGCTCGAACTGAGTGACAGGGAAATTTTTAAGTGCAGTTTTCTCAGAAATTAATGCATTATTGGTTACGAGACAAACATCAGTGTAGTCAGGAAGAGCCGTGTAATCGAGTTTTACTAGAAAGTAAATTGGATGGAGTTGTCCCCCAGGGCCCATTTTAAAAACATATTAAAGGGACAGTCTACTGACTTCTTCAGCAATTTTTTTTTTTGCTTCATTCGTGAGCTTCATCCCCAAGTTAACAAATATCCGGCTGTGGTGCTGAGAAGCACAGCAGAAGCATATAAATCTGAATTTTTTCTATGCAATTGCCTCATTTTCTCAGTGGTGGGCCGCATCTGTAAACATTGACGTTGTGGACACGACATGTAGTTAATATAGTAACTCTATGCAGCTCTATGAACATGACTGCTGCATTGCCTAAGTTGCATGCAGAACGTGTCATTAACTTCGAAGCACAGATTTTATTAAAGCTATAACTGAGAGGACAAAATGGTTTGAAATAGAATGAAATGAATAAATAAACTAAATAAACCCGGTGACGTCTACCGCAGATACCAACGGCCGTTTTTGCCTCTAGCAGCTCTGCTGTTGGCAGCACCACTGCAAGTAGGGCGATTTTTTTGTTTCAAATGCAATTTAGCAAGGTTGAAGAATAGAAGCAGCTGTAATTTGTTGAAAGAGAAAAAAAGCAGGCTGCCTTGAGTTGATATGAGCACAAATATCTGTCGATAGGACGCTGTGGCATAGTCATGAAGTGTAGCATATTTACTTCAGACACTCCAAATAGATGCCATGTTGGTAGCAATGAAAGGACACTGTGTGGAACCACCATCTGCTAAAACCTGATTTTGGGGATCAATTTATACATTCCTGGTTAAACCACGAGTTCTCTCAATACTGACTCCAAGTGGTAAGATCTGCCAAAATATGCCAATATTTTTATGCTCGTCTCCAGGAGTAGACTGTCCCTTTAAAGGCCCACTGTCCACCCTCCGGTCGAAAATATTTTCTTCCCCGGTGACTGTGAGACTTCGCCCCTAGAACGCAAGGCCGCAAAATGTTTTTGAAAAGAGTAACTAATAACGCAGTTACAGCCACCGCAATCACCCGATTCTATCATGCCTCTCTCCTTCCGTTCCCTCGCAAAGGTTTTTCACTCTCCTGTCCGAGATCGTCTAGCCTCCGCAATACAAATTCCCCTTCCTCCTCCGCGTTTGGCGGGAGGTGGGGCGTGGCTCTCCGCGAGCGCGAAAAAAAAAAAAAAAAAAAAAACGGTCGAGGGAGCGCGCGCCGCTGGATTGTCTGGTCGTGGCGAGGGAAAAGCGCGCTGCGAGCGGTAGACACCCATCCTTCTCCCGTCAGTCAGCGAGACGGACCAATGGACATCGTTCCCGATACGTACGTCATTATTGTGGGCCGTCGGTCCAGCGCAGGAAAAGAGGAAGCTGGCTTCCCGGAGGAGAGCATGAGAGAGCTTTGAATTGTATTTTCGATGCTTTGCGGCGCGCGTGTCACTGTAGCATTTTGCACAGACTATCTCCGGTACCTGATCGAAACACTGGGCTCCTTTGCTTAAAAGGGCCTTCCCTGGACAGTGGCCCTTTAAGGCTGAACTGAGATTGTTGTCAAATAGTTTGCTTTGCATTCCTTTCTTTAGAGTGTGCTAACTAGTTTGCTTTCAATCCTTATTAATAGCGTGTAAAATTTTTTTCTAGTTGTATGTATGCTATTAATGTTTAATTTGGGGAATTTCCCATTTTCAGAGATTATGAAAAATAAAATTTGTAAAAAAAAAATAATTTTTACAGTTTCAGAAAATTTCGACCATTGGAATTGTCGCACATTTCCGAAATTGATGGAGTTTTCAAGCTGCTCTTGAAAAGAAGAGCCTGAAATAATGGATTTGGGGGTCTAACATTTAGTTATGGCAAGGAGCAGCGCTAATGCATGCATACTACTAAATTGCAAATATTCCAAGGATATGTTACTGCAATCAGTTAATTTGATATTTGAAGGCTAATAACGACGTAAAGTTCGGAGCTGTGAAGTTCCAAACAATTGTGATATCAATCTTTAAAGAATTTGAGAGGAAAGAAGCAATAGACTCAATGCGTTATATGTAGGAATTGTTACCTGCCCTCTTCAATCCTGATTGCTTGTTTCATCTTTTCCCCGTTCAAGCTTTGGCTCGCCTAAAAGGCAGGCGGAAGCGTTGGTACGTCTTCGACCAGCATGGCTGCTGTTTGCATTCCTACAAGAGTGACTTGGACGCTGTAGCAAGAAAGGCTCCGTTATTCAGCATTGATCTCCGTAACGCTGCAATTTCTTTCCTCGTGGATGAGGAAAACTGCTTTGTTATCCAGTAAGTGATACTGGCTTTTACTCTTCCGGTGAATCCATCCAGTGATATGAAGATGTTCTTTTGTCTGAACATCTGGAAGCTTTAACAAGCTTAGCTATGGGAACTTTGAGGTACCAGAGCAAGTAGCATGTCCGTCTACACCCTGTTTTAATTAATTGTGTTCTTAGAGGGACTTGTTTGTTGCTATTTGTTTCTTCATTTTTCATCTCCTTCTGTTGTAGCTTCTTGTGAGGCTGCAGTATGTCAAAATAATAGTAACTATTATTGGCAAGAATTGCCAAAGTGCCAAGGAAATTGTATTGCTTACTTTTGGACATCCGCAGTAGTATTGAAATCAGTGTCTTCAACTATTTTAGATATTAGTTCTAATATTGCACATTAAAAATGAGCCCTGAAGCAGTTGTCAGTTTTGGACTGCGAGTCAAAACTAACCATCGACCAGAAACTCTGAGTTGCTCACCGGGCCGCCCGGTGATAAGAACCACTGCAGATGGTGCGAAGAGAGCTCAGGATGCGGCTTTAATACCAAAGCAAACCAAAGCATAACAAAGCGTAGAAATTCTTTCATGTATAGTAGGGGTAAACCTACTTTGCATTTGATTAACTATTTAAATCAGCTGTATTGTTTCTTGTACAGTACATACAGTGGAGTAAGGATGGTATTTCGCTATATTTTTTACTGATTTTATATTGTTGTAATGTTGGTTTTCACATTCTCTGTGTTACTCCCCTAGTGTTCTTTTATATTAGACAGGATACCAGATGATTTTGGTGTTTACTTTGGCTGTTTGCATTTTTATTATTTTGCTGTTCGTATTTTCACCAAATGTTAGCTTACACATTTCTGACTGGGTTGCTCAAATGTTTTGTTTTTGAATTGGACAAGATGCTAGCCACGCAGGCTGTCAAGCCAAATAATTTGAGTAAATCTTTCTTGAATGAGAAAATAAAGCTTCCTTCAGCTTGAAATTTACATCTTCCCTTTCATTTTCATGGCTACCATACCCAAACTTAAAATGACTGACCTGTGCTCTGCATACCCAATTTGCAGTTCAAATGCAAGCTGTACACTTATCCTGTGAGCATTCAAGGGCATCATTCATTCATTAAAGTTTTACATTATTCATCATCAAGTGGGTATTAATCATATTTTTCCTGCTGTGGATGTCACATACTCTTGAATGTAAAGGACTGTGCAAAATAGAGGAAACAAGCGGTTAACTAAACTACTATTGTTGATGCAACAGTCTTGCATAAATAAACTGCGTTTTTCAATTAGGTCAAGACTAAAGGTATTACCTTTGAATTGTGGCAGGAATGTGGGGAAAAAAAACGACATCAGTGATGGTGCAGCTCCTCTGTCATCCAGTGCCGTCATAATGACTGTTTTTTTTTGTTTGTTTTTTTTTCCTCTCATTTCCTTCCTTTCTTAGCTCGGGAGCCAAGGAATATGTTTTTGTGGCTGGAAGTCATGAATCAATGATGGCATGGGTCATGGCCTTACAGGTGATAAAACCAACTTCTTATTACTTGGGAGTCTGATTGTTATGGTGCATTTCATCATAGCATCACCATCATAGACGGTGTTGGTGTAGTCCATAAATACTTCAGTTCTTTTTAATATGAAGCATAGGTTCCTGTAACATGCACCGTATAGCCTAAGTAATTGTTTAGCAGGTTGCGTTGACATAAATGTTTGCCCATTTATGTTGCAGTCTTACTGGTAAGAAACTGTTTTGTGTACAATTCAGCTGATAAGAATTGTTATGTCTTTGTTGAAGTCACTGTTGTCTACATGCATTTGCACATGTAATGCAGTGGAACCTGTTTACTATGAAATGTAGGATGCTTGTGATTTGTTTGATATGTTCAGTAGTTCTGCGTACTTATCCAAATTAATTTGGAGCAAATTTTTGTTAGTTGTTTGTACACTAATTTGCTGTGACCTGTAGTGCAAATGAATCCTGGTTCCTAGGTAAAAAATTGGGGGGACTTTTAATCTCTGCCTTTCAGGGTATGGTGCAGCAGCATTATTGGCTCCCATATGCGAGATTCCCTTACGAATTCTCATTTGTGTTCGTTTACTTTTTTACTTGGTTAATCAGTGCTCTTCTATTTCTGCCTGTATTGTATCAGACACGTTCGTTAGCATACAAGGCGTAAGATACCACATTAAGTGGAAGACCACTCGACATAAATATAAATCTTTGGCCAAGCCGTACTAAGTTACCTGCGTGGCCTAATGACAGCATGTCTAACTCGGGATCCAAGGGTCCTGAAAGGCCGGATTCCGTTGGGAAGACGAGATGGAATAACTATACATTATGGTCAATAAAAGGTTTCACTGGCCAGACAAAAACGAATTGCAGAATAGTTCCTTTGGGGCAGTTTAATGCGGCAAGGTAAATGGTATGTATTGTGCATGCTCTTTTTAAAAAAGTTCATTTGTGGAAAAAAAAAACCTATTTTCTGCAGGCCTGCAGAGATCTCTGCCGGGAGCAAGAGCCAGTTGATGCTGCACATCTGGAGGAAGATGACATTGCGAAAAGAAAGATCTCCCTTCCGGTAAATAATATGCGGCTCACTGAAACGGATGGCGGTTGTAATAAGAATGATGTCACATTTTGGAAGTTGTGTATGGGAGGCATAGATTGTTTGAAATATATGCTATACGGTCCAGTTTCTTTTATGCATGAGTCAGTGTTTCCTTACCTCCTTGCAGTGGTTAGTGAAGCATGCAAACCATTTTCTCCATATTTTGAATAATGGAAGTGCTTGATGATGTGTTTTTGGATCTGTTTGTGTTCAGGCTGGCATGAGGATAAATGAGAGCGGGGTGGCAAGGCAGTCTGATGAGAGCCAGTGGCAAGGGGCGCCTGGTCATGCCTCATCAACTCATCACGAACAGTGCGACCGGAAGCTCTCTCTGCAACACTTGAAAGGTGGTGATCTATGATCTTACGGTTATTGAGTGCTATAATCAACTTTGGCATTAGATGCTCTAACTTGAGTCGAGGTTAAAATTTTTCTCAGCAATGTCTCACTCTTTAATTTACACTTAGTCATGGCAGGAAGTTAGGTGATGAAATTTGTACCTAGTATGCTTGCAAGTGCAACTGGCTCTTATGAATGGCTCCTTGTTGTACCACAGTTAGACTCGGTTGATACAATTAGACTCAGGGATGGGCTGTTTTACCACGTCAGGACCTCGCGGTGGAGATGGGGTTCGTTAGAGTGCAACATATTGCAGAAGGATGAGACGGATAGACGTATACTTCTTCCAAGCACAAATGTACAATGGAGTTTATTTACACTATTTACAGACTTTTTACACTAAACAATGGCCAGAGTAGTCACTACCATTTGGAACGATCGGGAATGTCAGGCCAAGGTTCACCCGCAACAAGACCCTGTCCTTCCCGACCGACGACTTAATTATTTTTTCTCACCCTTCGCTGATGGCCAGCGGAACTGAAATACTGTATGTATCTGTACTGTGCGCACGGCTGGTGGCTATGGCGTTTGAGTGTTTTTATTATTTTACTGTTGTTTGAGGGACTGGTTCGCTCTGCCTTGTATTCAAGGGGAATAGATTGAACAAATTCCTGGAAAGGGTACTATGCTCGGAGTGAGTGGACTCGGAAGCCCCACCGTACCTTTGGCCATTTGAAATTTGAAGAAAACTCGCCAATTGGCTCCAATTAATACTTTCCCGATTGGCCACTCAGAAGGTCCCCGAAATGCCGGGAAAAGTAATTTAAGGGAGGGTTTTGGCACCAAAAAGGAGACTTGGACAGGGCCTCTCGGCGGCGAGTCGGAGGACTGAGTGTTCGGACCGGGTCAAGCTTTGCACTGACTGCGCTCCGAGGAACGAGGGACTGCTACAAATAGCGCGGCGCGAGTTAAGTGCCCCATCTTATCACAACGGCTCTCACGTGTTGTCAACTGCTAATGTCCACCTGTAGCCTTCCCTGCAGTACACTTTCCAGCTGTCCAAGAACATGGCTTCTTCAAAAAGGGCCATAAACTGCTTGCAAACATTGTGTAGAGAGCGCGACGCTCAGGCTGCACCAGCTAACATGTCCCTTTTCCAGAGAGCTTGCTGCTGGCACTGTTTTTACTATATGGTTTGACTGCCCTCTGCAAGCAGCATTTTGTCCCCTCAGTTTTGAAGTGGTTGGATGACCAAGGCGGGACGTGTAGCCATCCAAAAAAAAAAAAAAGGTGTCACAAGACACAAGACAATACGACCTCCCGATGTGCCAATGCGCATGATCTATTGCCCAGCGGCCTAAAAACTTAAATCATACTGTCACCTATTTTTGTTGCTTTGCAAGTAGTGAAAATCTCTTTATTCAAATGAGAAAAAAGTCTGTGGGGAACTTGTCAGAGTGGTGAAATTCAAAGCTGTGTTGTGATGCTTTATTGGTGAAACTTATTTCCATGAATGCAGGTTCTAATGTGCTTGATTTTAAAGCATCCTAACAGAAGCGCTTAGGGTGACAAACTGGATTTCAAGGGAAGGAAAGTGTAGCAGGGGGCGACAGAAAGTTAGGTGGGCGGATGAGGTTAAGAAGTTTGCAGGGGTCAAGTGGATGCAGCTAGCACAGAACCGGTTTAATTGGAGGAATATGGGAGTGGCCTTTGCCCTGCAGTGGGCTGATGATGATGATGATGATGATGATGATGATGATGATGAACAGAAGCATAACTGAAAGACAACATTGCCAGTACCTAACCTGAACAACCAGTCAGAATCTAAAAACAAATACCAGAGGAAAAAAAAGATAATTTTCTTGCAGAGAATCTGGAAAACAAATTTAGGCTTACAGTCACCATTGGATTTAAATTAACTTTTCTGTTCCCCCTGATCAATTCGAGGATTCTCTAAATAAGCTAGCATTTGACAAGCACATTGCTGTATCCTAAAACTGTTTTTGTTGAATTTGGTCTGGCACATTTTCAGCACCAAGGCATGCAGAGACTTGCATGAAAAAATTTGTCAGCTGTAACTTGATGAAAAAATATGGCGATTTATTGTGGATACGCTGCCTTATACGCGGAAGGTGCTGGGTTTGCCCCTCATACTGACGGATGCCTAACGATTATCCTGTAGGTACAAGCTTGTCCATCTTCTCAGTTTCCTTCAAAAAGCTTATCTGGTTTGTTGGTTTATAGAAGTCCCAAAGCAACCCACGCCATGAGAGATGCCGTAGTGGAGGGCTTAGAAAATTTGACCACCTGGGGTTCTTTAACGTGCACTGATATCGCACAGCACACAGGTGCCTTTCTTTTTGCCTCCATCGAAAAGCGGCTGCCGCAGCCGGAATTCGATCCCGCATTCGAGTGCCCTAACCACTGGGCCACTGCAGCTGACGACTGTTGTGGGTGTCGGTGAGTATGGTGGCTAGCTTTGCTAGGTTACAGATCTGTGACCCAAACTATCGCATTTAATTACTATTTGAGTGTCGCTACAATGGAAGGATTGCTAACAAAATAATCGGGAGGCTAACCCCACTAGTAATTTAGAACAGCCTCAACTCAACTCTCTCCAGGTTTGGTGTTTGGCTCCTCTGGAAAGAAATGCCAGGAAAACAACGCACCCTTTGGGCAAGGTCACCCTGGTAGCATAAAAAAATCATTTAAATTTTCATCATAGTCATTATTATTTTGAATGTCTTAATCATTAAGAAAACCAGCCATTATGAAGGCAAGCATTGTGTTCCCGTACCTAGTAAAGTTTTCAATAATGACTTGATATTGTATGGCATTGACAGTTCTAGTTTCTGAAGTTCAGAAAAAACTTCAGAAAGTGGCACTGTAAAACCTTTTAAATGTGTCATACTGTACATATTTACATTGAAAGCCTAATTTATAGCACCCAATTTTGATTGTTTTTTTTTTTTTTTTGCACAAATTTTGATTCTGCGGTCATCAGCCATTGAAATTTGCATGTCGATGAAGTTGATCTGATCGCGTATACTTTGCTGTCTAACTTGATTTGACAAAGAATTCTGAGAGAAATAGGCAGGAGAGGCTAAGAAAACGGAACTCTAGGTTTTTAAGTATGGCATTGCAGGAATATGGGGATTCCTAAACACATACAAAAAAAAAAAAAAAAAAAAGGTAGATGTTGTGTACAATAGCGAAAGTTTTAGATGCCAGCACAAAGTGTGCACCTCTAGTTTCTAGGAGAAGGTTAATTTGTGACTGCTTTTGTGACTGCAATAAGCTTTCACCATGCAAAAAGATCTTGGCCACATGTATTACATACATTATGAAGATGTGTGCTAATGATATGCATGGATACTTGTTGAAGTCCTGTACTCAAAATAGCCATTGCGACTGGTATCATTGATGACAACGTTTTTGGCTTTGAAATCGCATTTGAAAGCTGATTGCCCCTTTAATCTAGAGCTGCTCAAATCCTGTGAAAAAAAAAAAAGAAAACAGGCATTCAAGGGAATATACTATACCTACTTTTTCTTGTCAGGAGAATTTTTCACATTTAGTGCGGTACTTTAATGTTTGGGTCTTTTTTTTCTTGGAATCAATGGAATGCACTTTATATGCTCATTAGCTATAAATTGCCAAGACATTACAGAATGGGCTTAATGAGTTGGCATGGGGGGGGGGAGGTGGTGTGTCAAAAGTTGCAACGAATGTCAGTAGGTAAAATGGAAGAGGATACAAACATATGTAATTTAAATCCCAAGTAACATTGATGTTCTATTATTGATGGGTATACAATTTGGAGCTAACTGCACTTCAAATTTTATTTTACTTTTTTGCAGCTAAAGCCTGGCCAGTAATGCCTATTTCACTCGCCAACCATCAACCTACTACGAATCCTACGATAGAGGATGACTGTACAGCGCAGCCTGTCACTGCCATGTGCACAGCTGCTGAGGAACACGCTGCCGAACTGAAAAAAATGGACAGTAGTGCTCAGCCTCTTTCACAAAATAAGATGCCTCTTGTTTCAACATCATCATCCGAATGTGTTTCTGCAGTGCCCAGCTCCATTCAGTGTTGTGCCCAGCACCAAAAAGAAGGCGGTGCTGTGATGCATACACTTCGATGCAGGGATGGTAGTGGGGGAAGAAATCATTACAGGAGAGCACCACTGCGAAGGTTGGTTTCTACTCTTCTTCTTCTTCTTTTTTTCCAGGTTTCTCAGGTGTTACTGTCGTATGTAGCTTCACAGTTTATCCTTTCTCTTTCATGGTCTTTCGGAACGTCAACATTAATTTGGAAGTTATTTCCAAATGAGGAAATTATGCTTTTGTTTGTGGGAAAAAACGTACAGCTCCCACGGTTACAAAAAACAGTTAATTTCATTCTTAACAGACCAGTGATTCGTATTTGCACTAAACATATGCAAGCCTGATCTGCAAGCTTGACCTCCCTTTTCACATTTGTCTCAGGGACGTTGTTGACTAGCTGTAACTAAATTACTAGTGCTTTCATTGTACCTAGTCCACATTGCTTACTAACCTCTTGGACATGATTGCTTCTAAATGCACTTGCTTAGTCTCATTTGTCAACAACTGCTTTTCTTTCACAGCCATGGTAGCCCTGAAGGTATGTGAAATGAAATGAAGGGCAGTGTGTTTATGTCAAAGTTCCATACCTAAACCCTGTAAACCTGATGAAGTTATAAGCTTTTAGTACTGCCCTATAAGCAAGGCCTTCTCAAGAAATTTGACATAAAGAACCCCACAAGCATTCAAGAATTATATGGTCCGAGTCCTCCTGCTGTTCTGGCTGCATCTTCTCTTTTCCCTCCACATTAATGGCAAGCTTTAGGACTCACAAGCCTGCTTGTGACTCCTAAAGGATGTAGTACAGCGTTCCCACTTAGCTCAGCCATGAAGCTATCATGGCTGTGATGACAGCTAATAGTGTGATTTGTTATGCAAGCTGTGTTGTGGCCAGAGTGATACATATGGCAGCTTCGTAAATTATTTCATTGTGAGTGAGCATTTTGTCTGAAACAGAAAAGAATGCTCACACAAGAGAATAATCTTTTTTATTTTTCATGAAAACTTTCATCTTGCTATGGAAACAGGATGAATAGACAAAGTTGCTTTTATTACAAAGGCTCCCAGGTTTGAGAGTAGCATATGAAGTAAAGAATTGTATTTCTTTCTGCCTCTCATCTTCCTAATGAAATTATACCAGCTGCTGTATATCATATATCTGGGAATGGGGGGGGGGGGGGGGGGGGGTGCTAGCCTCTGTAGCAAAATTTGTTTTACAGTTTATGTTCAAGCAAGACAGTGATAACAATGTTGCAGTAAGAGTTAGCTTCTCTTAAATGCAAAAAAAAAAAAGGTTTTGTAAGTGCAACACATGAAGCTTGCTTAGTACTTTATTTTTTAAAGGTGCTCGCTGTAATTTTCCTTTTTACATTTTATATATATTTTAAAGGCCTTTACATGCATACATGAAAAGCTATGCTTAGGATCACATGGACATCCTGCAACTTCCTTGTAACACCATGGCTTCTGCTAGTGAATCGTTAGGTTTGAGACGTATTGTTACTCTAGCTGGGTCTACGAGCGGGTAAGAGGTCTGAGAATGTGCTTTGTCCAAAACAAAGGTAAGGGAACAGCATGAGACAAAAAAAAAAGTTGATATTGTTTATTCATTATGTTAACTATTACACTAGTAAAGAGGAATCGACAAAATGCAAGGATGAAGAGGCGAGAGTGCACAAATGGTTTAGGTAACGACTCCAAAGCGTGCTGTGTGGTGACAAAGTATCTGGGATATGTGTCATTATGAGGGCTCTGAAGAAGCCATAGCTTTCCTTTTGCTTCACGCATGTCTGAAACTTCAATGTGCTAAAAGCTAAATCTACTTTTGTGACCCAATTTGTATGTCTAAAGCACGTGCATGCTCTCGTGTCCACAACATACACACTATAAAATGTCTATATGGGCATAGTTTAAATTAATGGCAGCTTTAGTAATTTAATTGATTTGTTTATTTGGCACTTTTGAGCGTACATGAATGTGCTTAGGTAGACGACTGCCATTCTGAATATCTTTGACGTAATAACGCTTTATAGGCTGTTTAGGAGATTAATAACAAGGTTCTTCACTACCAGCATCCATTTTGCCTTTTTGTGCTGGTCAGATAGAGAAGTATGTTTCTTTGAAATCTTATATGAACTATAGTGCTAAGCACTGTGCAGAAAGTGTATTTGCTTCTCAACATGTGTTTGCTACCATGAATATCCCTTTTATTCACTTTAGTTCAGATTTAGTAGACAGGATTTCAGGTACACTTCCAAATGCAAATAGCAGGAGATTAGCAGAGGTGCCAGTGCCTGCTTCAATGTATAGCCTGCTTGTCACCTTGTTCTATGAAGCTAAGGTGGCTCTTTTTAAATGATGAGTCTGTTTCTCACAGTTGAAGGCATGAAAGCCCCCATTTTGTGACAGAAGGTAGTTTTCCTGCATCTCTTGTTTGTAAGTTTTCAGTTGGGGGTATACACTCATGAACAAGTTTTTACAGGATGCAGTTGTGCGAAAAATCTTTAAAAAAGTGCATGTTGTCTCCTATTCAGCCGGCATGCATTCTATCGAACGGAGCTTTGTCCTCTTAGGCCTTTTGGTGGCTTGCCGATGTGAACTGGTTGTCCTGACCATGCATAAATAAGAGCCTGCATCTCCTAAACCTTTTTTGCACAACCGTACCGTTTTTTTTTTTTTTAAGAGGGGAGGTGGGGGGGGGGGCTTATAATTAAAACAAAGTAAAAAGGGATTGCATGTTAGCAACGTGCACGCTTTGTGTTGCTTTGCATTTTCCCTGTGTGAGGGAGGTTCGTGGGCCTGGTTAAGTCTGTTGCGGCAATCATGGTTTTCTTCAGACTATGTGACTGTGTTGTTGCTTCCCACACAGGGTGAGCCACCATGGCAGCACATCTGACTGTGAGTCTGATTCGGACGCTGTGGATCGCAATGGAGTTGGCCGTGATTGTGGGGGATTTTCTGCAGCAATGTGGGAGCGCATTCGCTTTTTGCGTATGGCCAGCTCCGAGTCGGCCAAGGATAGTGGAAGGAGCCAGGAGCGAGCAGGGTGGGTGGACATGTTTGGCTGTTTTGAAATTTTATTTCTTTGCGTTGTCGTTGCAAACTGTCCTCCAGCTGGAGCAGCATTGGTAAATGATTATTCTTCACTTTTTGTTTCTATTTAGCACCCGGTGCTCATGCCACTGTCGTGTGTGCTTGATTTTCGATGCCTACTGAGCACATTTACTGTTCGTTTTGTTTCTTTGTCATCATACTCGTGACACAAAGGCTCTGTGGCAAGGGAAAGGTGTCAGAAGCATACATGAAATAGGCGTTTAGATGCAGCTGGAACACATCATTCATTAGTGACAGTAGCTCATAATGACTACCAGGAAATCATCAGTGTAGTCTATTTTATTTGCGTGTTGTTTTCAAATAGAAGGATACATTGAACAGCTCAACTTAACTATTGGGTTCTTTTCCTCTGCTATTCTAAATAACACTGTCAGCTTAAGAATGTAATAATGGAAGGCTACCCAGTGTTGACTTAAAATACATACCAAAAACTGCAGTCGGTTGGATTGCTGGACAGGCACCCAGCGTAAATGGCATTTTGCTTTTACATGCTCAAATGCCTCACGTAGCTGTAAAAGACAAATACTACAACTAGGCTCTGTACTCTCTTTGCTTGTCTGTCCAGTCCTTTGTTCCAAGGATCCAAAGTTATACGTGTGTATTAAGATGTTTGCTTTGTACAGTGGTTCTTTTGCACCTATGGGAAAATTTTCTGCATGTCATTATGATGAGCGTAGAACTTTTCATGCTTCTTCTTAACTAATCAGAACAAACACCTACAAGGCAAAATCTGACCAAGGAACTTCTATTCTAAGCCTGATAGTAGATCCGTTTTTGTTAGTAACATGTATGTGTATTGTTCAGAAAGAAAACTGGTATATTTTCAGAGCTCTTCTCGCAGAACAGTGTGTGTAGAGTGTGTTGTTGAGTGAAAAACGTTCATGTTGCACAAACATAGTTGTGCAAAGTTAACCAAACAAGGAAATGATATCGAGGAAATGATATCGTATTTTTTTGTGCTGCATATTTGATTGACTTTACTAGTACCAGGCTGCACTGCTGGACAGAAGAGTGAATAAAATAAAATAAAATATTTGATTCTCACTAAAAAGTTTTACAAGGTTATGGAAGAAAAACGGGGGAAAAGCTCCTCAATTAACATCAAAATCCTCAGCAATAGCTGCGGTAGGGTGGAAAAGCACTTGGGACTTTAGAGGCAGCTGGAGGCTAAAAGAGCTTTATCAGTGTGCTTTGTGGCTTAATATTTTTTGTTTGTGTTGTTCCAAGACCATTACTATGTGGCCTCATATAAAGTTGTGACATGTGTCATTGTTTTTGCATTTTTGTGTTTTGCACTTAGCAGTTGTAAAGTTACATTTGTCTGCACATCTGCTTGTTTGAATTGCTCAGGGCCAGTTGCATAAGAGTTGAAACCTTCTTGTGACTTTTTTTTTTATATATATATTTTATTCGTTAGTACAGATGCCAGAGAGTTGAAAGCTGAACTTTAACCAGCAAGGTGCCGTCATTTGGCCACCCCTGCTTGCCTTAAAGGGACAGCAAACCTAATTCCTGAGTGTGTCATTTCATTTATGCAGTTTAATAACCAGGCTTCTCACAGTTATTTGCCAGTTTCTTGCAGTGCAGGAAATTTTTTTAATAAAGGAATTTGCAGTTTAATTGAAAAGATTTGTATTTCGCACCTAGTAAAAATTGTGGTGATAAACACGCCATGGCTGGTACACTCGCGTGTGGTAAAATTTTCAAAGCCTGTCTTTTTTTTTTTTTTTCTCCCTCTCACTGTTTTGATGTGATACATACTTTAGGGCTTTGCAACACGTTTCTTAAGCACCAATATAATGAAGTTACTCCAAGGTGCAACTTGTCTAATTTTGTTGTGCTCTGAGTGCTATTATTTTGCAGACACGGCTTGTGAGAAGCAGCTAATTAACTGGCTTGTGTACAAATAGCCACCTCTTGTAGTGCAGACCACAGGTGCACGATTTCTATGTTTCCTCTAAGCAAAGCTTTTTCATTTGAATCTGCTGAATTGATATCTTTGAAAGTGTGCCAGATATGTTAGATATAGCTAAGGGTTGGACTTTTCAGTTGTTTTTTTTTTTTTTTTCTTTCTGAAAATTTGGCTGACATTTTTCAGTGTTTATTTTAGGATTAAATCTTCATTTTTTTTTAGACAAATATAATGTCCCATGGAAGAATTAGTTTGTTTGTTTGTTTGTTTCGGTGACATAAATGTGGCTTCCGTGCAATAAAATGTAGCTTAACTTTACAGATTTGCTTGCAAAAGCAATTGGTGTACCAGAGTAATAAACTTGCATGTGGCTGTGTTTAGAGCAAGGTTTGGGTTGCAGTATAAAATGCTATTGTGGCTAAACTGTCGACGTGAAAAGATCTACGTTGTGACAAGCATGTTAACACATGAAGGTTGACACTTGGGCTTGTTGGTACACAATACAAAGGAATATATAGCACAATGAAGACAGGGACAGATGGCGAAAGGAACTCTGAAGATGTTCTAAAGAGTTCATATCTGTAAAAGATGAGTTTTATTCCAGACATGTTGGCGTGCTGACATAAGCTTTTCCATAATCTGAAATAGTGTAGTGGGCAGGGGCTAGAGGAGTCTTTCTGGCTTCAAACAAATTGATTCACTTGGGTGCTAAAAAGGTAATAGCATGACCAAAATGTTACCACGTTACCAAAACGTTAAAAGAATGTGACCAGCTGTGAAGAGAATTTTGGCTAAAAATTTGTTGACTGCGTTGAAAACATTTGTTTACCAGATACCTGTTTCATGTGCAAAAGCAATATGTTGGGCAAATGACAGATGTTTAAGTGACAAGGTTTGCGATCCTGGTCGTGACATGTGGAATATGTGCAGTCTGTCAGTCTGCCGCCACAACTGTAAATATATAGTGAAAAAAAAAAAATAAAAATAAACAACAATTGTTATTTTAAAAGTGTACAGAAACTGGCCGACATGTTAAATGATTGGGGGTGAACAGATTGCACCTTTTGGAGAAGATTGTGTAAACAACCCTTTTTGTGGCACCGTCCTCAAAAGGGCTAGCTCATCTGTGGAAATATTTTTCTAGCTTGTGTGCATCTGTCAAACAGTGGTGCTCTAGCACAAAGGCCACCTTTTTCACTTAACCAAAGACTACTGCTCAAAGTTAGCGATGTGTGAGTATTTCCTGTCTGTGCCTGTCTTTATTGCACTGCATATTTTCTCATACGTAAATAAGTGTTCATTTGTAAATTTTGGGTTGAGCAGAAACCAAATAAATGTGATAAAAAAAGTAGAAGTCACAACTAAACAAACCGCTTGTACATTTTGTTTGGTAGGACTAGCGGAACCAGGCCCTACTCTCTATAGTTACCTCCATGCCAGAATAATTTGATGTGCCTGTGATGCCTGCTGTTTGCTTCACTCATGTTTGAATTGTGAAAGTAGCAAATGCCTGCCTCACAGGAACAAATTTTTGAATTGGAGAGAAAGAAACACTGACTGCAACAGAAATCAACAAAGGGCCCGAAAGCCTTGAGTCATGTACACTGCATAATGACTGCAGCAGTGGAAGCGCCACCAAACTGTCATGCAATGACACGAAATTACATTTTTCTGGAGGTGCTTTTGTGTAGTTTCCTGTCAGCAGTGTTGCGATACATTTGCAAATATTGCCTGTGTCCTTATATGTCTCGGACACGTCCAATTAGATCACGCTCTCATTGAAATGATACCGCGAAAGCAGAAAGAGAAAAGCATATATGTTTTAAATGTGAAGAGAGAAAGGATTGCGGCTTCGGCAGCCTATTCGCAAAAAACGAAACAGATTGCGGGCAAAAATTCAATTATCATTGTAGGGGACTTTAACGCGCATCACCCCGCATGGGGGCACAAAATTACGCACAGTAAGGGGAGGGAACTCTGGGACAGCATCTTACAGAATGAGCTAACCTTAATCACTGACCCTATGAAACCAACATGACAGGGAAATAGCATGAGTAGGGACGCTACACCCGACTTAACACTTATCGGAGGCCAAATCACGGCCACGTGGCGTAACACAGGGGAGGACCTAGGAAGCAACCACAAAATTATTGAAATTGTGGTAGAAGCCGGACTGCCCGCGCTAAAACCCAAAATGTTTGCAGCTGTAAACTGGGACCTATTCAGGCAGAACCTCCATACAGAAGACGAAATTACAGACATAGCATCTTGGAGCACAGACATTCTCATGGCAGTTAAAGAAGCCACCGAAGAGGGGGAAGCAGACGAAGCGCAAAATGTGGTCGACAAGCGCTTGATAGGTCTGTGGCGCAAGAAAAGGGAGCTAGAAGCAAAGCTTGCCCAGAACAGGGGGAACAGGAATGTACGCAAGATCCTGGCCAAACAGAACAGAGATATTAAGGAGCATGCTCTGTACTTAACTAGACAAAACTGGGGTAACATCTGCGAGCAGATGGACTGCAGAATCAGCAAAGCTAATGTGGAAAATGCTTAGACATCTTTTAGACCCTGATAAGACAAAACATGAGGCACGCCAGCAACTACAGAAACTCGCATATAAATACGAAGGCACTAGTGACCAACTGATCTCTGAAGTGAGGGACAGGTACTTGAGATAGACGGCCCCCACACCCCTCCGCGAGTGCAAGGGCGCCAAGAATCCCATTCTGGACGAACCCATCATAATCGGAGAGGCTAGAACAAAAACGGCGGCAGGTCCAGGCAGAGTCAGTAATCGCATGCTAAGGAATTTGGATGATGCATCAATAGCTAAGCTAACAGCGTATATGCAGGAATGTTGGGACAAGGGCCAAATTCACCGGCGTGGAAAAAGGCCAACCTAGTCCTTATTCCGAAGCCAGGCAAAAGCTAAGTCTAGAAAACCTGAGGCCCATTTCACTTACCTCATGTGTAAGTAAATTAATGGAGCACATAATTTAAATGAGACTAAGCAGATTCCTAGAAGAACAGGAACTTTACCCAGACACGATGATGGGATTCAGGGCACATCTTTCCGCATGCGACGTCATGCTTCAACTTAAAGAGCAAGTGCTAGACAATCAAATGTTAGATACAAGAGTAATAGTGGGTCTAGACGTGGCCAAAGCTTTTGACAACGTTGACCACTCAGCCATACTAGAACGCCTAGAAACTCTGAATGTAGGTAGAAAGACATATAATTACGTCAAAGACTTTATTTCAAATAGAAGAGTAATATCTGCCTAGGGGGGAAGGAAGAGAAAGGAATAAGACTGATTAACAAAGATGCTCCCCAAGGCTCAGTTCTATCACCAACACTCTTCAACAATGCAATGATTGACCTACTGAAGAAATTAACAGGTATAGAAGGACTCAACTAAACAATATACACAGACGATCTCACACTCTGGGTTACCAGAGGCAGTGATGCGCACATTGAAAACATGCTCCAAACAGCGATTGAGGAAATTGAGTCGTATCTAACCCAAATAGGACTCAAATGCTCTGCCGAGAAATCGGAAGGGCTCTTCCTCAGCCAACAAAATAGACAAAGAAAGCCCCAGGAACATGGGATAACGCTAACGGTAAATGTGGACAAAATACCCTGGGTAGGAACGATTAGAGTGCTGGGTCTTCGGATTCAGTCAAACAGTAAGAAGACCGGAACGTTACAGAAACTCGAATCGACTAGGCCAGACGTGTCGGCTAATCAAGAGAATAACAAACACGTGGGAATAAAAGAGGCGAACCTATTGAGACTAATTCATTAATTTGTAATTAGTAGGATCACATACGTGGCACCATACCTACGGCTGGCAAAAGCAGAAAAGAACAAGATTGAAATCCTAATTAGAAAAGGTGTCAAAACCGCCTTAGGCCTCTCTCCGTACACATCCACCCAGAAAATTCCTTACATGGGGATTTAAAACACGTTAGACGAGCTCATTGCGGCTACCAAAGTAGCACAGCAGCAACGACTCCTACGCAGCCGATCCAGACTAAAAATAAAAAAGCTAGGCTTCGAACCTCGAGCAAGGCTAAAACTGACTGAGGATATCCCAAAACACATAAGGAACAAAATAAAAATCCTACCACTTTTAAGGAACATGCATCCGGTACACCATGAGGGTAGAAGAAAAGACAGAGCGAAATCTCTGCAGAAAAAACTAGCAAACAGACAGGACGTGGTTTACACGGGCGTGGCAGAATATGAACGCAGAACAGGTTTCGTAGCCCTATCAACCAGGGAAGACGGGGGCCGGGTCTCGTGCTGCAGCATTCGACTGAGGAGGTGGCCATTGCGCTGGCCCTAATACAACAGAATTTAAGGGTGATTATAACCAATTCCCAATTGGCGTTCCAAAACTTCAACGCAGGCAGGATATCTGCCGAACAGGTTAAAATTCTGGCTGCTGGACCGCCACCAGCAGAGCTGATTAACCTTGTCTGTACTCCAGCCCATGAGTGCCTTAGAGGAAACGAGACAGTGCACTCACTGGCCCGAGGACTTACACACTGGGATACCAGTGCGGTCTCGTCGAGCAGGGAACCCCTTCAGAGCGAAGAGTTGAAAATGTACCATGATATTCTCAATCATTACAGATTAGAAAGACAGACACTGCCTCGAGCAGACAAAATTCTAAGCAGAAAAAAAGAGGTTCTTTGGAGAAAGTTGCAGGTGGGGGTCCTTCCCAACCCACTCGCACTAAGTAGATGGCATCCGGTGATACAGGACCCGCGGTGCAAACAGTGTAACGAAATTGCAGGCATGATACATATGGTGTGGACATGTCCTAGTTACCACGAACCAGACTGAAATTTGGAGTCCTGGGAGGCTTTAATGATCAGCCAGAACAAAGAAGTCCGAACAAAACTCATCCATCTGGCCCTGGACACCGCTGAATCCCAAGGGATTCCAGCCTGCTGAAAGGGGAGGAATCTTTTCCTTGACGGGTGTCGATAAAGTTATTCATCATCATCCCCGTGTAAAATCTCTGCACTTGGCTACAGCTTCAACAATTCGGCTGCATGATGATGCACCTTGCCTCTTTCACCTTTCAACACTGAAAGTTGGCAGTTGTGTTAAAAATTTGCCTTAAATAAGGAATATTGACAATATACTTTGCTTTAGAGTAAGACGTAGCAGCAAATGGTGTCTGTATATTGCGGCATAGGAAGAGAGGGCATATATTGGCTCCTCAGCTTCTGCTGCACTGTCGGAAAATTCTATCGCAGAGTATATAGCATAGTGATAAAAGTCACTCAGCAGGAAACCCCGAGCTAGTAGATGAAGTGTTATACATAGTGGGGCCTCTAGGGCTGCTCCTAGCGTGCGTCCAAAGCAGGAAGGCAGGGCTTCAAAATTTGCAACTGAGCTACGTGTTCTCATAATCTCACCGTATTGCTGGGCTCACTCCTTTGTTAGTTCCCTCTTGCAACCATTTGTGTCTTATACTTAATAAACAGCTACCTGTTTTGTGCATCTCGAGGATACTAACTCTTTTCAGTTCAAAGCAAATTTCCGAAGTGAACTCGTCATGCATTGAACTTTTTTTGTTCTGCTCAAAACTTGAACCCCTCAGTATAATGCATTGATGAAGGCTCACTTTTTATGTGAGTTTATAAATTTTTTGTGAGCTGGCTTTGGGAACCTGCAGTAGTAACACTTGTCATTTTTATTTTGTGCTGACACACTTAGAGCATAGGCTGTCATATTTTTTTCATACTTTTCTGATATGTTTAGGTCGCTCTCTGGAAATTCAATATCAAGTGATTCAGCCATTGGCCACGGAGACTCGACCCTTTCACTTCGTCTGCACGAGCTAGAGGCTGAGCTGATGTGAGAAGTTATTTTATTTTCTCATTGTGGGATAAATGAAAAGTCACTTAGTTCTTTATGATGTAGCATTTATATAGCTTATCAATAGTTTTTCTGTAAAATGTTCTCTTATTTGTGCGCTTTCCTTTTGTTTTTGGTAACTTTTTTATGTTCCCTAGAGAGGTCCTGGAGCTTTTGGGACAACCTGAAAAGTAGTTCGGTATGAAAGAGTACTACAACACTTGCAGCTGAACCAGTATCAGCAAGCGTTTATCACGAAAAGGCAGCCCGGTGCGGTGGATTTGGGGAGAAGTTCATTTTGACTGTCAGTATCTCTCAAGACTATTCTAAGGACCAGCTACTCAATCTAAAATCAGAAAAGACTAGGCTTGTGTCAGTATTCACTAATTTTGGCTGTCTAGGTGATTCGTGAGGCATTTAATATTGGATCTGTTGTAAATGTTTTGTACTCAAAATATTAAGCATGGAAGCATTTGTCACAGGTGTAACGTTTCGAAACTCTTTCTGTGAGTAGTTGTATAAATATTTTTTAGGGATTTTATTATTTGTTATCATTATTTAGGTATTTGCTACACAGATGAACATGGCTTTCCAGACATCTGAGAGCGAATTTAGTTTTTAGAGATGCACTTTGTGACTTAAATTGTAATTTTTTCTTTTTTTGTAATGATGGCCTTGTGGTCAAAACAGACTAAATGCTTTTAAGGGTCCCTAACTGTTTCATATGAATGTGCTATCAGTATTCAAAATAGTTACTTTAAACTTATTCATAGAAAACTACTTATTAGCTTTTAAGGCACTCAAATTGAAAAGCCACTATTTGCACTGCACTGATGCAAGACAAGTTGGAGTGTCTGAAAATTAAAGACATTTAAATATTCAAAATAATAGCGAATCGAGGATTCTTTCATTTGATCCACTGAATGAATCAAATAGTGCATGTTGAAAATTGTTTGCAGTGAATCGAATTCATTCTGAAATTTAAGTAGGCATGCATAGTTTTTTCGAAAATGGGAATCCCTTCGATTTTTTTGGTGACTATTCTAGAAACAGAATCTGCTCCGACACCTCACAGCGCACTGTCATGATCTGTCTGTGCGGGAACTAAAGTTCTGCGCTGTGATGCATTCCATCTGGGTGTTGGGATTCATAATGCACATACATATCGCTCTCCATATTGGGCAGTGCGACAGGATTAAGGCAGGCATAAGCAAACCCTGAATTTATTCCCAATATCGAATGCCATGGCACAAAATCTCACAACTTTTGTCAAGTGATATTTTGCGCTAGTTTGTTTGCTGCCGTAATCAATGTTGCAAGAAATTTTCCTACGTGTGTGATGTAACAGCCATAGAGTTACTATATTGAGGGTTGGATACAACTGTGTATATAGCATGACGGTCACAGAGTTAATGGGCATCCCCTATGGTTGGATACAACTCTAGAGAAAAGCAGCAGATGCCTCCCAAAAGGAGGCTCTTCAGCCAACGATGTCGACTGATTTTCTTGACGTGACAGTTAAGCTGTGGTGGATCCCCTTCCATTTGCCACACCTTGTGTGTTGTCACATGATTAACTCCAAGAGGATTACCCACGACATCATGAGAATTGGTCAACACCATTGTCTGGTGGGGGTATGTCCTTTGAGGGGCAGAACTGCTTTTTTCTTGAGCTGTATCTGACTAGTATAAGGAAAATTATCAGAACCGCCGCTATGTGTTCCATGTTTAGCATGAATGTGCCTTTCATATGGGCCCACCGTGATGGTGCAGTGTTTAGAGCACTTGACTACTTTGCCCAAAGATGCAGGATCAAATTCCAGGCATGGCGGCCGCTTTTTGATAGAGGCAAAAAGCAAGGTGTCCGTGTGCTGTGCAATATCAGTGCACGTTTAAGAACCCCGGGTGGTCAAAACTTCCAGAGCCCCTCGCTACGGCATCTTTCTTAGCCTTAGTTGCTTTGGGATGTTAAACCCCATGAACCAAACCAGAACAAACCTTTCATATGAATATTCTACTGGGGTTTTGTGTTTCATTTGGTTCTGAAAAAAATACTATTTGGACACCCGTGCTGGAAGTGCAATTGGGGCCATTTGCAAGCTGTTCAGAGCTACTGGGATTCTACTTGGTTCTATTTGTATTTGCTGAAGCTGCTTTACTACAGATAGTAAACTCTCAGAGACCCTCAAGAAAAACGAGGTAATTTTGGGGGTGTGGAGGTTAGGATGTTATATTATATAAAGGCAGTCCTCCACAGTCCTCCACTACGGCACCTTTCATAACCTGTGTTGCTTTGGGACACTAAACCTTACAAACCAAACCTATATAAAGGTAACAACCTTTCTTTGTACAAACAATCTATGCATTAGGCTTCAGCAGGCCTCATAACTTACTGCAGTGAGGACTCATAATTAATTTACTCCCTATAAGTTTCCAATTTAGGCCACAATTTTTCTTTGGCTATATTGTTAAATTTTGAAGTCCCTGTTCACTGCAAGAATACAAGTTTCATTGCATGCAGAATACCTTAAGGACAGAGAGCTTTTTGATAACTTAATGGACTCTTAATAGGCTCAACTGCCATGTCTTGGCTCTGCCAAACAGATGGCGTATGATCCCTACAGCTTGCCCTATCTTAGGTTTGAATGCAAACAAAGGATATGATTAGCTTCATCGGCTTAAGTAGATGCCTTCTAGCAAGAAGTTTCGGTCGCAGGCATTAAGTGGAATATGTAATTTAAAACGATTTTGAATGTTGTCTACTCAGCATTTTCGCCCAAATTGAAAGATGTCAAGGTGCACTTGCCCTAAATGTCACCGGGCTTATTTGCGGGCAACCAGTGCTTGCCAGCGATGCTGATATCACCAGGAATGTGGTAGTCGAGATTAGTTGGTTGACCATGACATCATGGTGCACTTCAGTGCTGGCGCCGGCTGAGATCAAAACTGTCTGCGCAAGATTATTTATAAATTGTTTGTGCTGTATACCAGTGTTTTGATTTCATTTTTATAGATTCATAGGCCTCTTTCAAGGCAACAAATCAGACACATAAAACTTTTGTGCGTGCGCCCTTTTAAGTTATTCATGTTATGTATACAAATGATCTTGGAAGAACAGGAATCTGAAGAAGTAGAGACAAGGAAGATAGAAAAGAACATCAATAGAATGCAGAGCCAGTTGGCAGGAATGCATTGCTGTAGCAGCCGCAGCTAGCATGTCACCTTTGTAGCTGCAATATTGTTTTGGCTGGAAGTTGGTTGAAAATTCTGTCGACTTATAGCCGTAGAACGTAATCATATATAACAAAATCTTTAAAAATTTTGCCCTCTCTGCAGCCCTTCACTGTTGCTACTGTAACATACTTTGTGTTTCTGGACAGCAGAACTGCATTTATATTCCTGTGATTACCCAGAATTCTGCTGTCAAGAAAGATGTGAAAGTCTAAAAACAAAGGCTTATTTCATATAGTACTTAGTCCTTCCTTCTTTCTGTTTTCTGTTATGCCTAAAAAAGATTATTTTTAAGAAATGGCTTAATAAATGCTGTCAGTTCTTTTCTTATGCATGTGCCCTCATTTTTTAGAGCTAAGAATGTTACGACATGCGTCAGTTTTAGCGAGGTGGGGTGTGTGAGGTTTATCATCTTGTAGTGACGCTTGAGCTTTGGGGAACACTGTAGTGGAGGGCTTCGGATTAATTTTGCCACCGAGGGATCATTTAAGTGGCATCGCAAGTACATAGGTGTCTTGCACTTTGTCTTCATTGAAGGGCACCTGTCATGGGGCGCCTGTCAGCAACCATACACCGTAACCACTCACCACCACAGCTTGAGCGGTGTAACTAGTGTTTGATGCGATTTCACCCGCTACACTCGTGCAGTAGCCGAGGACTTCTCTTATCAAGCACGAGGTTGTGGGATTGAAGGCCATCTGTGACGGCCACATTTCATGGGAGGGGGGGGGGGGGATGAAACACAAGAACACAATTTTTATGCAAAGTCAGCACATGTTAAGGAAGCCTGTGTGGTTGAAATTAATCCAGAGAAGTTTACTGTGCGGTTTAATCCATCTCATATGCAGCTTTTATGCGTTGAATTCTGCACACCACAAAAGTGCTTCATAATTTCACCTTTAGCCAGCATGTAGTACCAAGTAGGATGCAACATCAGCTGTCACTGTTGGATTTAAGGTGTAATGATATAGAAATTTTACATAATCTTGAAGTTCAAATAAAACTTGATATATACTTGAGCGAGCTGAACCAGCAGAAAAGTTTATTAATAAGTGTAGTGTTGAGTACCAACTTATATTGCCTAAATGTTGTCTAGTTTGTACAGTTAAGTGACTGCATTTAGATACTATCCTAGTGCAAACGTACGCTCTGTGATTTTAAATTGATATTGACTACCTCTCGGTAACTGAGTGCTTTTGTGCCCACTTAGTACATGGTAAAGACAAGGTATTTTTTCTTAACAAAAGTTTCCTTATTGTCGCCTGCTGTGTTTTGTTGGGAACACCCATCATATACATCACAGCTTTGGAATTCTCGCAAAGGAAGGCAAGTGCAAGCAAATCAGCTTGCTTGTACTCAAAAAGAAACAGCACTAGCAAAGAATACTGGAAATAAGAATTCACAGTCGCTTCCAGTCCTATACTTGGTCCGGCTGCCATCATAGGAACTGGCTCGGTGTCCAAACTGTACAGGCATATAAACCTTTTATCAGTGTCAAGCAGTTTCATTTTGTGAATTTTCGCAAAAAAAGTGATCACGCTGCTAGATTTAAACATTGCTACTCAGACAATGTGTTGCAGGACTCTGAATGTTTATTATCACTTGCCTGATAAATTTGCAAAGTTTAATTGACAGATCTATGAAAAAGTTACCATCTAAATTAAACACTCTCATGTCACAGAATATGTGTATGCATGTGTGTGTGGAATTCGAAGCTGTGCTCCTGTTTGTCTTTTGGTGAACGTTATTAGGGCCACGAAATGTGAGCTGGCCAAAGCTTTGAACCGAGAAACCTCTCAGAAGAACACGCTCATTGAACAAGAAAACCTCATCTCTGAGTTGCAGCACCAAATTCATTGCGTCGAAGCCACTGGTGACGATTCCAGGTTAGTGGACTTATTCGAGGGTTGCCACAGTGTGACTGCAGCTTGACAGGTCATCTTTAATGTTGCACTTGTATCTCATGGAGCGCATAGTTATTACCACAAGAGGCAAATTTTTCTGCCCCAAATACGGCACCCAGTGATTTGTAGAGGGGCAAGCAGTCACTGTTAAAGTTTTTACCTAGTGAAAGAGTGACAGTAAAATAGCTTCACTGTAGTGGTGTTTCTTGACTTCTCAAGGTTCATGACAATGGAAGCCACCATTTTAGCAAGGTATTAATTAAGTTTCCTTTTAAAAGGGTCCCCAAAATACTTTCATCAAAAATTGCAAAGCCTGTTGAATATGAAGGAAGGAGCTTTTCATGCAACGCCTACAGCGAGGCTCTTTCAAAGCAAGTCTGTATTGGTAGCTTTATCAACAAGAGCTGCTTTTAATATCGTGCAGACCTACTTCCACAATCAGGTTGAGGTAATAGAGGTTAAATTTGAATGTAATACATTAAGTAGAGCGTTAATGTAGTGCCCCTTCAAGTCCACATTCACAAAGGGACTCACTGTCAAAGACAAAAGATGGTTTTTTTTACTTCTCACTTCCAGTATGTATTCTGTGCATGCCAAAGTGGGACCACATTTCTAAAGGGCTGTGGCTGTGGGAAATTTACTGGTTATATACAGGATGCTAGTTAAAGCTGATTCAAGTGATATTTTTTCTTTGTTTTACTGAAATGTATTGAAGAATAGTTTAATAAGCTGTACCTTTATATAACAATATTCTTATTTGAAGATTAGATTAGCACTGCAACTTCATATTTGTTCATCTGTGCTTCACAATGCTACTGTATCCTCCTTTCTGTGAATCTGATGTCTGTCGGAGTGAAGCCTCCTGACCAATTGAGGAGCCTCCACCCTTCAGATGCACCACCTCCCCACCACCCATTCGCTAGAGGGCTGCTCGCCTACCCATTTCCACCCTTAATTCACCACCCCACCCTACCCACACCTACTTTTACCCTCCAAAAGAGCCACCCACCCGCCTCCACCCACTAGAAGCCCGCATAGCAGCGAAACCAGAAGGTGATGGTGAAGTCAAATTCAAAGTGGGAAGGTTAGCTTGATGAGAAGGAGGACCAATAAAAAAGAAATGACAAGGACGAGAGGGAAGACGAACACCACGATGACTGGACAAGCAACTGTGCTTTAATGAAAACAGCAACCTCCCAGCAAGGCTGACGACATGTGCAGCACAATCGACACTACATTCCAGAAATGACATGGGAAAGCAAAACAATGTACCTATGGCAGGCAATCTAAAAAGGCAAATTCTTTTTCCAATGAGCACACCAAAGTAGTACTGACACAATTATTGCAGTGCATATTGATGAAGTAAGCTTCTAGTCCTTGTCCTTTCCTTGACTGGTTCTCCTCTTCATCATGTACCAACTGGCCTACGTTTCCACTCTTTTGCAAAGCCAGCTTCCCTGCAGAAGCACCACCCTTCTGGCAGCTCACCACTCCACCTCATAAGAGAGAGCTGCCCACCTACCACCCATTGTCACTCTCAACACACCTCCGCCCACCTTCATGCTGCAGATAACGAATTGCATGTTTTTTATTATAAGCTGAGGCTTAAAATAAAAACCATTTGTTAAAGTAAAAACATCAAAGTGTAGTAGTAGTCATCAAGGGTAAATCCGACTGCGATTGTGGAACTGTTGCGTCAAATGTCTGATTGTTCCATAATTTTATTTTTTGCCCAATATTGCCAGGCTAAGCACGAGAGGGAGCAGCAACCTGAACTTGCAACGAATCAGTGATAAATGCTGCATGCTTCAAAGCCATAATCGATTTCTTAATGAGGAAGTTCAGAATTTGTCAAGGTTACTGCAGCAGCAACAGTGCCATGCCATCACTTACCAAAAGTAAGTCTACAGTGGTTGTTCTGTTTTGGATTCATAAAGCATTAACTGTGTGTACATCACCATCTTTGTAGCCAAAGAAATTTGACTGTTTATGGGGTGATGTGAATAGTATCACAGTACCTTTCCTTAAGGTTGCTGTTTGCCTGAAGCTACCCTCTAAATGATAAAAAGGAATCTTAGATGTTATACTTATTGAAACCATCAAAGGTATTTTTAGAACATTACCTAATAATTTAGTTGCCAATCTCTGCTGTATGGTCAAATGCATCTTCATTTGTTTGAGTGGTATGAACAAAAGAGATGGGATACAACATTCAAATTCGTTTAAAACATGGAGTGATCAGTATCTTATCATGCTGTTAAACATAATAATGAGCAGGTGTATTTTAAGAGGCTAGAGCGGTTCATACCTAGGTCGCCTACTTTCTGATGTTTATTTTTTTTAACTCTGCGGATGTTTTTTGGCATTTATATACTTCATTTAACTCAGTGTTTTTTGCCTGGTAGCGTAATGTGAGCTGCAAAATGCGGCAAAGCACAGAAGATTACAGAAGCAAAAAGGCACATGGGCAAGTTCCCCTTCTGAGTAAACTCGGGAATGTGGCCACTTGTCTTCGAGATGGCTCCCAGCAGATGCTGGGCAGGAAATGGAAGGAGACGGACTTTTGCGTCCATGATGTGGGGCCCAAAACTATGCAAAGCTTTCTTAAAATTTTCAGCTTAATAAAAGATACTTCCCTCTTTATGCTTAGAATAAAAAGGAAGTGGACGAGGACACCCTTCACCCCTCGGCACCCCTAAACCGAGCAACAATCAATCCACACTCCACCGGATGGGGACAAAAGCAGGTGTCCTACTACTCCTACCAACAAAAATGCAGGCGTGTCTTCTGGGAATGAGTTCTTTCGGTTCGAAAACAAGCCTTGGGGAGAAGCTGGCTTTCATTTATTCACAAGTGGTCCAGTGCTATAGCAATGAAGATGCTAGCAGCAGATCCTAGAGCGATCCCCCCCACCCCCTTAACTGCTTTTTTGAGTGCTTGCTAGCCAGTCTCTATATTCTGAAGGAAAGGAAATGGGAAGTTTTTCGTCAAGAATGGGTCCTAGGACTAAAAACTGCCATTTGTTTTTCACCATTCCAATTCCATGATTCTTTTTTACTGGTGGGTGTTTATCAGTGTTTTTTGGTTAAAACCGGAAAGTGCACGGCCTATTCATATGTTATAAATAGTGCTCAGTTGTGTGTGATTCGTTTTTAAGCACTGAGTGGTACGTAATTAAACCTCAGAAATGCAAAAAAAATTGCATTAGTATCGTGACCTCTCTCTTTGGAAATTTGGGAAGTTCAGTTTTTTTATTTGCCTCATTAGATAATTTCATCTAGTTATTTTATATAAGCATTTCACTTGCCTGGGGGATAAGATAAGTCTGGGTGGTCAAGCATATTTTCCTTTTCTTTATAGAGCCAGCTATGTTATTTGATTCCTTCATAAAATCTGATGCTGCCTGTAGTGTATATAAACACAGAATCGGCTGTGTTGATGCAGCGTAAGCTTCTTTAAGGCATTATGTATCATCTTTTGATTTTGCCTATTTGGGATTCTTTAGAGAAGTGATACTATTTACATTAAGCACCAAGCTGTTGCATAGTACCTGTGTTTTATATATTTTTTTTATTCCCTAGCATGCCTTTGATTTTTGATGTCCTCTTCAGCAAGCTTTTTTATGTTCCTTATTCATTTCAGCTGCCTACAAGATCAAGAGAAAGAAATTGACCAATTGAAAAGGGACTACGTATTCCTTATGCAGTCCGCCATTAGGATGCGCTCTATGGAAGGACCCGAGGTCATGGAAGTGTACTTTTATGGTGGGCAAAGGGTGAGTAGCTGTGTACCGACCTTCCTGCCTGTTTAAGCTAATGCAGGGGTTCTCAAACTGGTTTCCGCGAGCTGCTTTTGTGGGTCCCGCGAGTACGCGAGTGAGTTGGAACGGTCTTGTATCTATAGTTTTATTGTCTTGTTTTGGATTGAAAGGTATGAGCAGAGGTGGACGTTTAATGAAAAACTGATGGCCAAACTCAAGAAAATAAACAAATGTTTAAAAAAGTGAACTAAATGACAGAAAAAAAGGCAAGATGGGTTCATTCACAAGCATCATCACCTGATTGTGCTGATGGTGGGTTGGGGGAGGGTCCCTGTGACATACGTATTGATAGCTGGTGGGGTTCTGTGCGGCAAAAAGTTTGAAAAAATGACAAGGGTTCAATGCTGCTGAACCAAATATTGAGCGAAAGCATCAGCTGTGGGTGACCGAGCGTTCTTCTTCTCTTTTTCTTCTTCCTCAGCCCACATATAAAGCCCCCGCTTTAACCAAGCCGTATCAATGTGCCTTAGTGGCCTATAGGGATAACGTAAATGCCAGGGTCCTAGCAGGCTGATTCTGACATAACCGTCCCATGTGAAACGTGCGACCCAAGTTGGCAGCTCCTGCCAGCATGAGGTGTGCGCATGCGCAGCTGTGGCTTTTTCTAAGGACGGAGCAGTTGCGAGACTCGGAGTTGACTAGCCTAGTGAAGCTTTTCGCTTCAAAACTTCTGAGTTGAAGTGACACTTGTGGTAGTGGACGGCATTGGAATATCAACCAACTGATGTTCTTTAGTGTGCATCAGGATCACATAATTTGAGGATTTGAAGAATTGCACGGATGAATGCATCTGCAGCAGACCCGTTTACAAAAAACTAAATATTTTCCTTATGTTCAACAGCCTCGGGAAGGAACAGCAGTTTACATTAGGTAGCGAAGTACTGGAAGTAGTAAGCGAATATGTCTACTTAGGACAGGTAGTAACCGCAGATCCGGACCATGAAAAGGAAATAACAAGAAGAATAAGATTGGGGTGGAGCGCATTTGGCAGGCACTCGCAGATTATGTCTAGCAGCTTACCGGTATCGCTAAAGAGGAAAGTATATAACAGTTTCATCTTACCTGTACTCACCTATGGCGCTGAAACGTGGAGGCTAACCTAGAGAGTTCTACTTAAGTTGAGGACAACCCAGAGGGCTATGGAACGAAAAATGGTAGGGGTAACATTAAGAGATAGGAAGCTTGCAGAGTGGGTCAGAGAAATAACTCAAGTTACTGACATTCTAGTGGAAATTAAGAAGAAGAAATGGACATGGGCAGGACATGTAGTGCGTAGAGAGGATAACCGATGGTCGCTTAGGGTAACAAACTGGATTCAAAGGGAAGGAAACCGCAGCAGGGGGCGGCAGAAAGTTAGGTGGGCGGATGAGATTAAGAAGTTCGCAGGGGTCAAGTGGATGCAGCTAGCACAGAACCGGGTTAAGTGGAGAAATATGGGAGAGGCCTTCGCCCTGCAGTGGGTATAGTCAGGCTGATGATGATGATGAAATATTTTCCTTATGCTGATGACGTCAGCATATGGGCAGAAGTTGCAGACTGTGCTGATAAAGAAAAGCATGCAGGTCATGTTATAGACAATTCTCTTCAGTCAGGAGACCACCCATGCCAAAATAGGCCTGCTACTTTTCCCTCAGAAAACGAAACTTACCAGCATAGATAATGTGAGACCAGCATGTGCATCTTGCTTCATATTGAGCCACACACACTGTGCAGTTTCAGCATAGATAGATTAGAGTACTCGATTTGCTTATTGCAAGCTATAATGGCTCCCCCAAAAGTGGGTGTGCAAGTCACAAGGTGCATGGTTGGCCATGCTACACACAGTATGTCGCTTCTTTGACAAACTCGGAGGAACAAGACAATATAGTACTTGTCGCATCTTAGCTATGGCTGTTGCCATGGGAGAGACCATATAATGGCGCTCCCACATATGCATTCCCTCTCATCGACATCAAGAATCTCGAACACCTTCATAGGTCTACACAGTGAGCCATCACTGGGCTCCCTAAACACACCAAGATACCTGCATTTGAACACACTGCTGCCTTTCCACTGCTGCAAGTCACCATCCGCGAGGCCAACATTAAGCATTACATTCGCTTTGTGAATGCTGTACAAGGTCGGTGCTGTCTGGCTCAGGACTTATAGCAAAATGATGATGCTCCCACACTCGCTCAGTCTCTACCCCATGCGATAGGCCAATTGGCTCTCGATGATTCTGGCGCCCCATAACTCGCAACAATGGTGCTCCCTGCAAGCTCCTCACAATGTGTCAGCTTGCGGATGTGCACTCAGACATTTTCGACGTCTACACTGGTGCTACTATCTCTGTTTGTCGAGCTCGAAAGGTGTGAGCTTCTATTCAGACTTCCATTCACTTGGGCCAACGGATGCCACCTTCCTTCCAGTATTCCGCTTCACGTTAATCTGCTTACAACCTGGGGAGCCATTATTGCCCTCCCATACACTGGTATCAAACTACTCCGAGTCTTTATCGATTCACACACGGCTTACTCAGAAATTCCTTGCCCTGCTTTGCATCCAATGCATCCTCTGCAATCATGCACAGGCAGGTAATCGGATAAAAATAATTTGAACACCGGCACATTCGAATGTGCCCGGGGGCAGTATGTTAGCACGTGCCGCTGCTACTACCACAGGTGGGTTGATCAATTTTTCATTACCCCCACCCCTCAGGGTAAGCCCATGCAAGCTCTTAAGCTGCATAATTTCATCACTAGCTACTGTGTGCTTCGGCCATGCCTCTCTTTGCGCATCAACTTCTTCCCACATCATAGAATTTTCTCCACTGGTCCTCTTTGTGTGCAAAGCTCAAGAAGTCTTGGTAAATGAGGTTTATGCTGACTGAGCATATACTCCATGTACTCTGGCGAAACGGCGACAGCTTATCATCACTGTGGTAATGTGCTCACACTGTGGACTTCAAAATGCACAGACCTTACCTATTTACAGACTGGGGAGGGGCAGCATCTGAAACCGGAAGAATAACTATACAGTCTCTCTGCTCGCAGATACCGACACACAGCTCCTATTTGCTACATACAGTAACCAGAGTGGCTTTCTGATTGGGTCCAGTTGTAGCAAAATAACTAAACACCGCTTGCATGTAAGCGCATCATTTTAGTTTTTAGATGCTTCGCTTCCTAGTCGTTAAACCGTTACAAAGAAACAGCTTCATTTTTCCTTTTTGTGTCACATCCTCGCTGGAACGTCGTGTGTGTGTACATGCATACATACTTACGCGCATGTAATGCTCGTCGCATGACCCAGGCTTGGCCCACACATATGTTTGCACATGTTCAAGCGGCTGCTATATTATGTAACCAAAATTTGTCAAATTTTGAATGTAGTAGTAGTCAAGTAGAACTTTTTACTGGGCTATTTGATACGTTTTGCTGAAAGAAAAAATGTTGACGCAGACAAAGACAGAAGAGCAAAGTAACAGGGACAAGTTGAGTCTTGTCAGGGCAAAATTGTTTTCCACTGCTTGGAAGGACTTTTTGTTGCAAATTTCTGGTAATCTTTGGTGACCACAGACCTGTGGCTGTGCGTCTGTCCCTGTAACAGCTTTGTCCTTGTCGGTGCTTCTTTTTGCAGTTGAACGCAAATTGTGCTTCGGGGGCACATAGCACGAAAGAAAAATTTTTATTGCCGGTGATTTTAAACTATGAACCGGCATATCAACTAGGTGTAAACAAGAAATGAACGCACATGGTTTGAATGTAAACTAATTGGTTATAAAAAGACTGATTACATATTAAAGATGAGACTGCATAAGAATTATGCATAAGAACGAGGAAATTGCAGTGGGAGTTTACAGAAAAAAGTTCAGTTTGTACACTGTGTGTACAAAGTACATAATGAAAATTGAAGCAGCCACGAAAAAGGGCTACCAAACACCTGAAATTACGAAAGAGAAAACATTTGAGGTCACGTATGATTGTGTGTAAGGACGATGTTACCTTTAGTTTGTGAGACAATTGATTATATAATTTTATGGCATTGTTGCCTGGCATTTAGGAAATGGTCAAGATTGGTGAGGCAAGTTGGGGCATTGAATGCATGAAGAAATTGTGTAGTAACTAGCCTATGGAGCAAAGTAAGGACCTGGTATAAAATGCAAGGGGCTGCGAACGACATTTCAAAATGCGTGGTTTTGTAGATTTTGAACAGTGGAACGGTGACAGTAGCATGTCCTATCTTGTGTAACAATGTCATGAGTGGTATCACTATAAAAGCAAGATACAGTAATAATGGTGCATCTTTTAAATAAAAGGGCCATGTTTTGATGAGTACTCTTGTGCCAAAAGCTGCCTTCTTTGTGAGCAAGCTAGTAGTGAGGTGAGAGAATGTCAAACGAGGGTAATTTTATGCCCAGTAATGATAATGAATGTGATGGTCATTTGTTTTAGGTAAAACGAGTAACTGTCGCTGACTAGTCCAAACAATCATGACTTGAGCTTCTGAGGGGGAAGAATCAAATTATTTTAGTAACACCATTCAGTACACTTTGCTAGCTAATTGTTTAGCTTTGAAATAAAGCCAGTTACAGAGTTGGTCAGTGAAGAAAATGCAGTGTCATCCACATAAGAGCTGCACTGTGAGAACGTTAGACTGTTTGACAAGCCTTTAAATAAAGAGCTCTGGGGCACACCGTGCTGGTTTAGAAAAATTCTTATGAGTGGTAGTAGATGCAGAGCTACTTCAGGGCTTCTATTCTATGCAGTTTCAGAAATTCCTTTTATATTGCTGTATGAAACTGTAGCAAATTAGTTGCCTTTAGGCATTTCGTTGCTGGCACTGTGATGCAGCATTCAGTGCATTAGTACTAAGTAACTGGGTCGGCCACATGGATATAAAGCATGGCTGTGCACAGTTGTGTTTTCTTCATCTGTAGTCATTATATATATTTTGTATACAGTTGATATAGTAACCTCTACTGTGCAGCATTAACATCCATCATTGTTAATTTTTTTATTAGCATGCAGCCCGTGTGCTTCAACTTCTGCGGGAAGCACGCATGTCCAATCCAGGCCTTCCAACCTATGACAGGTGATCCTGTTTTTTATGAGCACTCAACTCATAGCTGTTCTGTTTTGAGTAAATAAATAAAAAAAAAAAAGTAGAACTTTCTTTTTTTTTGTGTGTGTGTGTGTAAGAGTAGTCGGGCAAACTTGCATTTATTTAAACTGGTTGTTCCTTAATCATTGTCAAGAAGAATGACATTTTTTCTTTACTAATACATTTAACAGTAAGCTTCGTGCCGCTTCTTATGGAAACATCATTCTGATATACTTGTGTTTGTTTAAAGAAAGTGATCAAAATGACCTTAACAAGCAGCGTCGTGCTTGCAACTTTAGCTTGGTATGCTCCCAAGCAATGAGCTTAAATTGCTAAGATTTTTTTCCACTGGTGAACATGTTGACACCAACTTAGCCTGTTTGTGTAACTGTAAAAAAGGTCGGTAATTGCTGGTTTTCTCTCTGCATAATGGCTGTGACAATGCACACAGAATAGTGCCCAAAAACATTTGATTCAAATTGTTTTATGCGCAAACTGGAGCACCAAGCAGTGTGAAAGTTTTTTTTTTTTTTTGCTGGGACAGTCATTCACAGGAATTGATTTGGTTCTAGTCAAACTCCAAGGTGAAACAGTTATGACCGTTCAATCCAGCTCGTTAGGCACAGTATACCGAAGGTAGAACGATCAGAACTGTTGATAACAAATGCCACAAAAATTGTAACAGTTTTGCTTTGTGTACAAAAACGATGAATGTTATATACGTCCTGGCGCACCTGTGTGCAGTGCAGCAGTGCGCCCAAAAGTGCGAATATCTATTCGGTCGTTTCAGCGACGGTGTCGGTGCCGCGCAGCCTGTTTTTGTAACAGCGAGCTGGTGGTTGCTCTCCGCAGCGCAGGCGACTGCATTGGTTTGAAGCGTCGAGATACGAGCAGAAAATAAATATTTTGCTGATTCCGAGATGTGCAAATTAATAAACTGCTTGAAAAAGCACATATGTTGTTCCTGCCACGGAGCAAATGTGTAAAAAGCAGTGTTTCGGTTCGCTGGGCCGGTTCGTAAGACGCTTTGACTTGACGACTCGTGTGGATTCTGAGCGACGCATTTTATTCAGCCAAAAAGCCGCGTCGTCAGTGCATTCATGCTCGCAAATCGCATTAAATTTGGGCTTAATATTATGCCATTGCAGCGGCACGAAAGCGTTACAGTGTTTAAACACCAAGCTGATATCTTAAGGTGGATGTGCAAAAGAGGGTGCCATTTCTCTCATTAATAATCGCCTATATTTTTCCGCGTGCAGCTGTTCGTTACGGCTGTCGTTCAGCTTTAGTTTATTCTGATTCATCACCACGTGGTTAATTAAAAAAAAAAAAAACGAAGGGTAAGATTTGTAAGCATGGATTCCTGGCCATACCGCGTCGACGTAACGATATGAAGTGCGCACATCTTTCAGATGTATTTTCATTTTTCGATGGGGTGAACAATCGGAGCGATATATTTGAAATGCACTAACTTTTCAGTTGTATTTTAATTTTTCGGCCGAGATGACCAATGGGCCTGGACAAACAATCATTTCCTCACAGATGTCTTCTCCCTACTTGATTACGCGCTTTTCTCCGGGTAGTGCAAAGAACACACCTTGAGTATTAATTTCGGCACTTTCATTAAGCTCTAATGACCGTTTCGCTACTGTTTCAAACAGCAGCATACATTTGCCTCAGACTGCCTCATGATATACGCTGAAGGCAAACATGCTGTTATATACTCTATAGAAAGACGTGAACAATATATAGCTTCATATTTATGACTGATATGACTTACTGCTGCCTACCTAAACTCCAAATCTCACACGAACGATGCCACAACATCAGGAAGCAGGCTCGCTTGTTAAAACATGTGCTAATGGCAGTGGAGCTATCACCGACTCAGCCGCCATGTCGTGCTGCCGCCGCACCACCTATAGGAGCTGGAACGACCAAATCTCAATAGGTCAGCACAGAGAAGACTCGCTTTGCGCTATAATCTGTGCACAGGCTTATATAGTGGACAGTTTATGGTATTCTGTAATGCTCTGAATGACAGATCTCTTTTTCATTCGATGCAGAACAGTCAAGCTTCATTCAGTTGTCTATTTACGTTGCCGGGCATTACATATCTGCACAAGCCCTTTTGAGAAGGGCAAAGTGAAAACAGACACATCAATTATGTTGGGTTGGATGGAGTTCACTCGAGTTGGGTCAGGTCAGTTTAGGTCAGGTTAGGTCAGGTGTAACATCTGAAAAATGCACTAGGGTTATAAAGGTTTTGTAGCTTTCATGACCCGGCTTTTTTTTTAGCACACAGTGATCTAGAGTAGCATGTACGGTAGTTGCTTTCCGTTTCGCCTCTATCGAAGTGTGATTCCTGCTGCTAGGATTCAGTCATGTGGTGTTGGCTCGGAGCCCGAATGCCATAGCCACAGAGTCACTGCAGTCGGTAAAAGCACAAATAATTATTTTCTGGCAACTACACACGCTTCTCAATGTAGCTAAAGGCTTGTGTGAAACGAAATTGTATAACACGCCTTTGATACATATACTGCTGATTGTCGCGCGAGAGCTGAGAAAGGTAAAAAGGTAAAGACAGGTATCTCTGTACCTGGGCTTACATGGTTACCTCTCGTTCACTTCTAACCATTCTGACATATTTGGCGTGTATGTCAAGCACTTCATGAACAAAATTGCCTTGTGTTGGGATACTTGCAGCCAGAGCAAGGTACTTCAGCACACAGATGCCCTTGGCTTCCGCCACCACTACACAGAAGAAAGCTTAGCCCTGCACTACATATGTCGTCAGCTGCATCTTCACTACCAAGAGCGCTTGCCCTCTGCTGCCCACCACCTATGGCGCTGGCGCCAGTATCTTCTGCTTTGCGGTGACAACCTCATCAGCACTGTAAGAACGCCTGCTCCATGTGTTTAAGTCTATTTGCTTAAGCGAGCCTTAGTGTGAGCCCTATTTGCAATTACTGACCGATTCTTCGGACTTGGCGGGAGCCAGGAAATAGTCCAAATAGCCGAACAGTCAGAAAAATTCATGAAAAAAAAAAAAGGTTCGTTTTCTGCCAAAAATCACGAACTTCACCACTCCTCACGCTTTGTTTCTAAGCTGTGGTAATAGAGTTATAGCACAGTGGGATCCGCTACCATGATCTGCTTCCGCATGCTGCCCATGTGTACGCGTTATCTGGATCCGATACACACCAGTACGTGCCGCCCGGAAGCGTGCAACAGTGCAGCTCCCTCTGAGGGGCTTTAATCTGCAAATGCGCAGTAGTGCCTCACGGAAGCGGATCGTGCTATGCTATAATTTTTTTATGACTGAGCCAGAGTCATGCTTTCATCATGTCTGCACCGCTTCACCTCATGAGACAGCATGATGCAACTGCAGGCCATGACGCAAAAGAGTGCACGCACCACGTGAAACAAATATTTATTTATTTATTTATCATCATACCTACAGCGCCATTGTCTGGCATTACAGTGAAGGGAGGGGGGGGGTGAAAAAGAAAAAAGTATACAAATTCCACTGCGTGTGCAGGTGGATAAGATAACATTGAGATTAAAAGAACACGGAATTATTATACCCAAAAATGTCACAGCATGGATGAAGATGAATCATTTGATAATATGGACATTACTTCCTCGGGCAGCTTGTTCCATTCTGAAATCGTTTTGGGGTAGAAAGACATTTTGGAAAGGTTTGTTAGGCATCTGTATTCTTTAACTTTAAGTGAATGATCTCTCCATAAAGACACTTCATCAGGGTTGAATATATATTTGGCTCTGTCTATTCCAGTTCTTGAATGAAATATATTATGAAATAATTTTAAACGCAGAACTTTGCTACATTTTTGAAGTGTGTCCCAACCCAAAGCTTTTTCTGCACTCGGTACACTAAAATATCGCCCATAATTATTAAAAACAAAACGAACTGCAAAATTTTGAACTCTTTCTAGCTTTTGAATGTCAATCAAGGATTTCGGGTCCCAACATACACAAGTATGCTTCCAACGTTCGTGTTATACAGCAATTCTTTTGTCTTTAAAGGGAAAAGTTTAGCTTTACGTCGCAGGAAGCCCAAAACACAGGGTTTGGCAGTAACAAAATCCACGTGACGATGCCAAGACATTGCACTGGTTAAATATACACCAAGATATTTAAATTCCAGCACTGAAATCAGTCTACTATTATTAATATTATAAGTGAAATTATGGGGAACCTTCTTTTTAGTGAAACACATATGCACAGATTTTCGTAAATTAACATGCATTCCCTGATTCTCACACCACTGATCTACTTTACACAAATCCTGTTGTAATGCATCGCTGTCACTTCGGTCATTAATAATTCTATGCAATACACAATCGTCCACAAAAAGACGCATGCATAAAGAAATACCTGAAAAGATAAAAAAGATGTCATTCATGTAAATAATGAACAGTAATGGGCCCAAGACGGATCCCTGAGGCATCCCTTATGTTACAGCCATATCATGCGACTGTTTCCCGTTGACAACACATTAACGCTTAAAGCTTAAATATTCCTTTATCTGCCTAATAACGTTCGCATTTATGTTGTACCAGTATAAGTTTTGTATTAATAAGGAATGCGGAAGGATACAATGTCAATGGCCTTCCTAAAATCTAGAAATATACAATCGACAGAATATCCCTTATCCAATGCACTTGATAGATCATGTACAAATTCGGTAAGCTGAGTGACACACGAGTAACCATTGTGAAAGCCATGCTGATGGGTATTTAATAATGAGTGAATACTAAGATGATCCATAATATTAGTATGAAACACATGCTCTAAATCTTTGCATGTTACGCTGGTCAGAGACACTGGTCGATAATTTGAAACAACATTCATAGGTCCTAATTTATGTATTGGTACAACATTAGCAAGCCTCCATTCTTCAGGCAAAGAGCCGTCCTGTAATGACTTAGTGAAAAGAATTTGTAGGTACCTTCACAAAGCAAGAGCGCAAGAAGAGAGCAGCACTGTGGGTAAGCCGTCCGATCCGGCGACACTGTTATCATTTAAGGGCTCCAAGAGCAACAATTCCTCGCTGATCAAATTCAATGATGACCATAGGTTCGGTACTGCTCATGTTCGGGCGAAAATCGGCAGGGCTATTGTTGTCCTCAGCAGAAAACACCGAGCTGAAAAACGTGTTAAACACTTGACTTCCTCCAGATTATCGTGAACGATAATTCTGTAATGATCGAATGATGGGATAGACAATTCATCCTTTGTTTTTGTTTTTTTAATGTACTGCCAAAATTCTTTAGGGCTATCTTGGATACGCATGTCGAAAGACTGAAAGTAGGCAAATTTAGCCTCTTTGACCAAAGCATTTATATTTTTTGTAGTCTTTTTTTAACTGATCTATGTTTTCTTGCGACGGATTTCTTTTGAAGCGGGCATATAGTTGTTGCCTCTTTTCAACGACTCTGTGCACCGATTTTGTAATATTCTTTTTCTATTCTATTCTATTTTGTAATATTCTATTTCTACAGGTAAAGAAGGTTGCGAAGACCGCAATATGAAACCCACTGGGCAAAGCAAGCAGAATGAGCGCCATCGAATGCACCCTCCCCCTTAATTCCTTCCCTGCCTCGTGGCCCAAGAAGTGGCGTTACTTCTGCGCTGGTTGTTTTTGTTCCGGTTGATGGTGGCGTCATTCAATTAAATGAGACTGAAGTGATCCAGAAGGAGCTCTGCTCTATTACTCCACATTTTTTAGACATTTCAGAGGTTAAGCGATTTGGCAAAACAGGCATCTATGCAGGTCATTCAACATTCAGTGCCTGAGTGACCTTCTGGCGTGCGTCAAGTTTGGCACTTCACCTGTAAGGACTTTTGTCCCCCCCCCCCCCCCCCCCCAACCTCATTTGCGTGAAAGGCATCGCCCGTAGTGTTCCCGTGAACCTCTCCCCGGAAGCATTTTTGAAAATGCTCGTCCCTGCTGGGGTGGCGTTTGTACACCTGTGCACTAGGCCCGCAGGTGACTCGCGCATTTCCACAGTGAGCGCCCTTTTAATTTTCGCCGGTAAGACCTGCCCATCTGAAGTAAAAGCGTGGCCATATCTTTTTTGAGTTGAGTCTTTGGCATCTCGTCCACTGCAATGCCGCAATTGCTGGTGTTGTGGCCACAGTGCAAATGCCTGCATGCCCACGGTGTGCTGTTGTTCATGTGGTGGACCTCACCCTGCAATAGGGTATGCTTCCGATGTGCTACGATTCTGTATATGCTCTGCCTCGCACGCTGCCTCTGACTTCAGTTTTTCGGCTCGTAGTAATGAGACAATGCTGCTTGAAATCATTGAAGAACATCGTTTCTCACACGGTGAGGCTGCTGCAGTGTTAAAGGAGTGCAACTCTGGGTTCCAGGCCATTGTGGCATTTCAGGGAATGAGTCTGCAGACTTCCTTGCGTCAGCTTCCTTGAATGGGCCTGTCCTTCCTTTACTTCCCTTCCTTTACTTCATGGATGGCTGTGCGATTAAAACAATATCTTTGGATGAAATGCTCCAATTCGCCCTTCCTATCTTTTGACGGCTTCTGGCAATTGCAGTATAAATGGAGTTCATGTCAGTGTCTTTCACGTCAGTGCAAGGTGTCTATGAGAAATTTCAGGTGTAGGATTCCTCCCCTTAACTTTTATCTTCACAGATCTGGCTGTTCAGCCATGTGTTCATACTTCAATGAACCCGAGATGTTGGATCATTTTTTCCTGTCCTGTCCCAGTTTTACCTTCCGAAAGCTGTTCCTTGTATATTTTTTACTATTCCAAATTTAGTCTTGTTTGGCGCTAATCAGCTGGGCTTCAGCAACGGGACAGTACACTCCGGCTCCGTGGTTCACAAATTTATTAATGCCTCTGGTAGGATTCCCTGCTAGATGCATCAATTCTGCTGCCTGTCCTTTTCAATTTCTTAATGAGTTGATGCTAATCTTTTTTTTTTTTTTTCTGATCAGTAGGGCCTTTTTGTCTGTCTTATTGTGTATGCATGCGTGCGTGCATGCATGCGTTCGCGCGCACATGCGCGCGCGTGTTTGTGTGTGTGTGTATGTGTGTGTGTACACACAGTTTAATCTTATCACACGATATAATACCTATTTCTGATGGTTGCATGCATGGCCAGTCATGCCCGTGGGTATGTGCCATTATTTATCTAAGGGCACAACAACAAGAAAAAACGGCAAGGATTGATAAACAAATAGCCAAACTTGTATGTCTGAATAACTCCGTTTAAATCCAAGATAGCACCCTTCACAGTTGCGGGAAACCGGTTAGTTGCAGCAGTGGTGCCCACTAGCGTCTGTAACACACCTCAGGAGGACTTGAATGATGAAATGAATCAGTAAAATAAAATATGGCATAATAAATGAAATAAGCAGCGAATAACATGATGGTTATTCATAATAAATAATTGGAGCAAAGAAAATTTTGAGAGCACAAAGTTAACAGCTAGAACTAATGCCATTAGCTCTAGCTTTTTGTGGAACAGTGAAGCTGAAAGTGAAGTTAATAATCACCATTCATGAATCCCTACATCAAAGTGTTTATGCTCTTCCTGAGACCTTGGGTGTGCTGATCCGCGTACACAGTGCAGACTTGCATGACTGGCTTTATGTTCTACTGACTCGCCTCTTCATCAGGGTGAGAACCGATCTTTTGAGCTCATTACAAACAAAGATTTAGGTTATCCTCTCCACCATTAGGAACTGTTTTCCTCACGCTGACCATTTTCAAGCAGTAGTGAGGTACGTTTATTACTGACCCAGCACAGACTACAAACATCAAGGTCAAGACTACTATTCTATGCCTCATGTCTCTGCTTCAAGCGATGACCCTGAGGATACGCTAGCGAATGTTCCTGAAACACGGACCTTGGTTGCGAAAATTTCGTTATGGATTTGTGACCAGGAGAGCTCTGAACTACTGCGAGGAAGTCATCATGGCTGTTGTCAAATGCCATCAGAAATGCACGTTTCACTCGGCGTTTTTGCCCAGGAGACCAACTTTATGTGTGGTCGCAGTGAAGATGGTGATATGTTAACAACCAGCCCCATCACATAGTCCCTCCATTCGTTTGTCACCTGTACACCAAACAGAGGAAGTAGAAGCAACTGGCTCGAGCCGGCCAAGCACGCTCAGCGGTCGCTGGAGGAGTAAGAGGACAATAAAATAGAAAGTTTGGCTAGTTGGGGGGGGTGTTCATATAAAAAAAAAAATTAAGGAAAGCTTTAACACAGCTATACCTAAGTGGACAAAGTGAAAGCGCGCGCCTCCTTCATGGATATCTGTGAACCTTAAGGACACCACAGCGGGGTCTAGACGACACAAAAATGCTGAGGGCATTCTCAAGGGGGAGGACCCAGGAGGCAAGCCAGATGGGCAGCGGTGGAGGTAGAAGGAAAAGGTAGGCAGGGGACTGTAAAGCTGTGTGGCATTGTATCAGGCAATGTTGTATATTTGTGGAGAGATATACCAGTACCAGTGAAGTTTGCCATGTGTGTGAAGAAGAAGCAGGCTGCGTGGATACCGTACGCTGCTAGGCACATTCAAAGCCCGTATATAAAACACACACTGACCAGATAAATTAAGTGGAAATGAGGGTGCTCGTTATAATATATGAAGGAAAGAAGCCAACAGTCGGCGAGGCCAAGGAAAGCATTGGGGATTGTACAATGTCCTTTTTTTTTTATTTTTACTTTGGTAATCACACAAATTAGGGAAAATCTGTTTAGGGGAAAGATAACTAAACACAAAGTAGAAGGAAAAACAACATGCTGATGGTGGGAACCGAACCCACGACCTCCGAATATCGCGTTCGGTGCTCTTCCAACTGAGCTACATCGGCCGCTGTCCCACCTGCTACTTTCTTTGGTATTAATTTTGTCTGTATACGAACCTTGAGAGTGTTCACCAGCGCCAACCTCAACCATAGCGGTGGACGTGGAACGTCCTGTGTTACCGCCAGCGTCACGTAGAATGTGATCAAACGCGAGGGTGAAAGCTGTGCTAGAACCCTCTTACGCTACCTATGCCTTCAAGACTGCCAGAACCGAGACCCCCGTAAGCTACAAGCAGATAAATGAAGGGGAAATGAGGGTGCTCGTTATAATATATGAAGGAAAGAAGCCAACAGTCGGCAAGGGCGAGGAAAGCATTGGGGATTGTACAATGGAATGTTTTTTTTTTTTTTTTTTGCTTTTTTTTTTATTTTTTACTTTGGTAATCACACAAATTAGGGAAAATCTTTTTAGGGAAATGATAATTAAACACAAAGTAGAAGGAAAAACAACATGCCGATGGTGGGAACTGAACCCACGACCTCCAAATATCGCGTTCGGTATTTGACGCTGCGCGCTTCGAAACGTCGCAAATCTCAAGATTCCGCACTGTGTACGACCAATTTTATCGATGACCCAAGCAGCAGGGACTCTGAAGATGCTGCCTTATTGTCATAAATCAGTTCCGACCCCGATGACGCTGGAAACCAGCCCGGAACATCGGCGGCCACACTTTGTTGGCCTGTTTTGCATGCGTCTGGGACCGCTCTGGATGTTTTGTTTGTGTTGTTGGTGTCATTTATCTCATTCCCAGGGCGTCAAAATCATTTGGGCACAATATTGTTACGGCACGCAATATCTAGATGACGACGACGCACTGGTGTGGTGTTGTGAAGAAGACGACGCTCAGGGCTAAGCTGGGTTCGTTCTGGTGGTGTGTGCTTCTGAGAGTTATCTGGCGTGTACCGCTGTGTAAGTTTCCCTTAACAATATCTTGCCTCCCACAAAACAGGGTGTGGCATTCTGCCCAAGAAGGGAACCGGGCATCCGTTTCAGCATGGCGCTCTGCAGCGTCCCACGTTGATTGCTCATTATGCATCAAGAACACTATTCAATACTGCACTTTTATTTTTTCACAGGGAGTGGCCAATATAATGCTCTGCATTTTGTATATCTCGAAAAAATTTTTTAAAGTCTTCTTGTTTCATTTACAAGTGCATTTCATCAAATTTTGTTCAATTGTTTTCTAAAATCTGGTTTTTTAGAAATTATACTGTGTGTTACAACCCGCAACTTAATATTCAAAGTTGCGTGTCTAAAAAGGGACTCTATTCAGCTTTCTTTTTGTGTATTATATAAAATTTTAAACATGATAGTTTTTACAGAAAAAAAAAATCTACTGAAACCTACAGAAAACGGCCATTTTGCCTTGTAGGGAAAGAGATAATGTTAACAATAACCAACCAGTCTGTATTAGCCCTTTTTTAAAATAGCAGTGACATGCCAATATACAGTGTGTATTGTAATCTCTACATGTATTTACTTCCATGTCCTTACAACTGGGCATTTAACACTGCACATGTTTAATCTAAAGAAAAGGTTTACTAGCAGCAGCAGCATGCATATGTCCAAAAGGTGAAAGTTTGGCATGCATATGGCGAACTTTCACTTCTTCTGCCTGTATATACCCATCATTGCCATCATTCACTGGTGTTGTAAAGGTCGCGCGCAGGGTTCCAGCTACAAGCTGGAATATTGACATTTGTTCGAGCAATGGCTCACAATATAAACTTCTGGGAAAAAGTTATGCATATTGCTGCAGAAGCATGGAGCAACATCGATAATAATAGTGGTGGCTTTTTTTTTTTAATAAAGGGCACACAAACCATGAGTGTCCGGTTGATATAGTACATTACGTTCTTTGTTGCACAACGTGACAGATGAGAGAGAGAGAAGGAACCTTTATTTAGCCGGATAGTTACATAGGGCCGAGTTACATTGTCCTACTAGATGGCCAGCAGGTCAAGCCTGTTGGCAACCTCATAGGCACGCTTGAGGATCCGGTCTTGCATGCCCGGGTCCGAGCTGCGCAGCAGGTCCCCTAGTCATCTGGATGCAAGATTTCTCCTAATTCTGGAGGTGGGGGTCCTCCTTGCATCCCCAGAGTATATGATTGAGGGTAGCTCTCTCATCGCACAGTGTGCAGTCAGGAGAAAATTGGCTGGGGAAAATATGACAGATGAAATTTTTTTTTTAATGGTGATACACCTAGATTCTTTTGTGGTTGACTTTGCCATCCAGAAAGAGCTGAAGAGCTTGGTGCGGCAGGGTGTCCCCGCTGCATTCCGGAGCCAAGTCTGGAAGGCACTGTACACCTGCAGAGTGGCGGATATCATGGAAGACAAGGGCAGAAACTACTATAGCAACCTCTGCTGTCAGGCATCTGAATCTGAGGTGAGGAAACGCCTGTCTGCTGGTGGATGTAGTGCCGATTTCAGCATTGAATGCCATTTCTGTGCTTTGTTTTGAACAAACTAAGCAAACTTGAGTAGAAATTTCGAGCAAATTGTGCAGGTAAGGCATTTTAATTGAGGAAGAGCCTTTCTGTTCATGCAAGCATTTCATTTAAGTATACTGTTGACTGGAAGAAAGCAATTGCATCTCACTAAGCCAGATTGATTGCATCCTGTCTATTCGTTTCTGTCTTAGACCTAATATTTTCGGCTGTTTCAACCAAAGTGGATTTTTGCACAAATCAATGTGTGATGTGCTTTTTGAACTAGGACTAATTTTTTTTTAATTGAGAATGTGCTATGTTATGCATACATAGTGTTAAGGCTGAATCGCATGCACGCGAAAACTCACGCGAACGCGAACGCGACGGCGGCACGCGTCGCGCGAAGCCTTCGCGCGAACATAAATGCATGTGTCGCTTGGCTCGTCGCTCGGATCTGTCGAAATAGAAAATTTCGCTCGTTCGCCCGGAAGTAACCGTACGTCACTGCCGCTCATTTCGCATGCTTTCTTTATTTTGCTGTGTTGCATTGTGATTGTGCATTACCGCGTAAACATTTCGCTTTGTACGAGCAATGGTGGATAGCCAAGGATTCAAAGAACGTCTAATCGCAACCGAAACAACAATAGAAACAAGGGGTCACGTGACTATTCGTGCCGATTACAGTGCAAGTTCACATACATTCGATACGGTTTGCTGTAAATACATTTTGCTTTGCCATGTTGTCGCAAAATAACTTGCAATCGTTATGACTGTTGTTGCATTTGGCAGTAGTTTCGCGGTGTACTAAGCCACTATGCCAGCCAAATGCCAGCCACACAACCTACACAGAGCGTTGTCGTCGTCTCGCTCGGTTCGCGCTGTCGCGTGCATGCGTCTTCCCCAGTAGGCGACGGAGCGAACCATGATCGCTTTCGCCTTGTCGCTTCGCTCACTTTTTCGCTCACATGCGTTTCCCGCTTTAAAGAATTTGTGGGTTTCTTGGTTTGTGTCATGGAAATCAAGTTGCAAAGATTGCGTTACTGTCCTGCTTAAACTTGTGCCTGGCCTATACAGTCGAACTCGGATATATCAAACTCGAAGGGGATCGCGAAATAGTTCGATATATCGATAATTCGATATACAGAAATCTGCTTGTGACGGTACTTACGATGCGAAAAAACGATAACGTATTTGTCGCGTAATCAACCCACTCGCATAATGAGCCCACCCTCCACTTTAGCACCCGAGAATTTGAAAAAAAAAAATGCGTAAAGGCCAGCTCGCTCACATGCAAGCGATTGAGCAATCTCAGCGACGAGCGGCAGCAACAGAGCGAAAAATTTCAAACTTGTTGGAACTGCATCCCTCTCGCCGCTCGAGCCACCGCGGCAGCTCAAAACAAGGCAGCTCAAAACAAGAAATCGCGAGCGTTTTCGCTCGCATGTCGATGGCGCGCGTCACTCCGTTTTGGTGGTCTCATCCACAGCTCATTTCTTGGCAGCGTGCCAAGATGCTGCGCAGCTATAACGTCCGGGCGCGTTTATCTTTTGATAGCTCCTGCGGTGGCGGGGAACGAACTTGGCAGACTGCCCGTGATAGCTTGATTGCACAAGCCACGCCGCGCTTGGGGCGGGCGTCGTGATAGCAGCAGCTGACCGCGTGCTTTCGTTGATTCATACACGCAGGATAAACGACTCCCCCCCCCCCCCCCCCCCCAAAAAAAAAAAAAAAAAAGCTGCCGCCGCTTAACGTCCGAACAGCACAACGATAAAAAAGGATGACTCTAAAAAAAAAAAAAAAAAAAAAGAAAAAAAAAACAGAGCTGTCGACGTCCGCAGGCGCCACAGCCGCCGCCGCCGCGCGCAGAGGCGCAGAGGGTTCGCAACACACGCTGGAGAAAGCGTCCGACGTCTGTCTGAAAACGAGCTTAGCTGGCTTGGCGCATGTGTAGCGCGTGCTGAAGGAGAGAGATAGCTTCGCAAAAGAATGGGCACACCCACGCACATGGTTAGCAAACGTCATATGTTGGCGCGCGGGAAACGATAACTGCAGATGCGTGCGCCTTTGGGGAATGAGCGCGGCGCTGCCCAGACCAGCCGTCGCCGAACTGTTCCTTCTCATTCCTTCCGCGCATGGCTTGAAAACGTCACGCGGCAAACGGCCAAGTGTGATGCGATCGTCTTTGGGGAAGGCACACTTTCCAGTGCGTGGTGCGGAGTTCGATATATCGAACGGCCGGTGAAATTAAGTTCTATATATGACGCGGCTTTCCTGTACTTTTACATGGGATTTTCAAGGGGATATTCCGTGAGTTCGATATAACCAAATTCGATATATCCGGGTTCGATATAACCGAGTTCGACTGTATTATTCAGGTGCATGCACCAGAACCTCTTTGTGCTGCCTATTTTTAATTTAAACAAGGAACTTCCCAAAACTTTTAAATAAATTCTCAAATTGCTGTCCTCATTCATTATTTGCTGCACTTTGTACTACCCAAATGGCATCTATTATCACAATTTATTGACCATTATTTAGAAATGCAGAGCAGTGCATGGGGCTGTCTGTTGATTATTATTCACCAAACATGAGAGTGTGTTTTTGCAGCTTGGGTGTGTCTTGCCAAAACCACAGCATCATTGAAGCAGTCATCAGATGCACTTTGCTTAGCTTATGTGTCAGTTTATGAAGCTCACTTTGTCTTCATACTTTTGCCGGCTTTGTGTCGTGCCTTCATGACCGTTATATATTTGCATCTAGGTGGTGTCTCAGAACAAGCGGCAAATATCCCTAGACCTACTGCGAACGTTGCCAAATAATGTTCGATTCAGCAACCCTGATGCTGATGGGGTAAGGTGCATGCTTTTTAGCAACACATTATACTTAACCTGCATGATATTTTCACGTATAGATCTTCCGTTTCATCTGACCCTTACTGTTGGAAAGTAATAGTGTTAAAAGGGCCCGAAAATCCGACGTCGGTGGCTATCCGCCGGCGTTGTTGTTGTGAGCGAAAAATCATAAGCATGACGCTGGGAGGCAGTAGCTGGCAACTGACATGGCCGAGCACTAACTGGACGTAGGGTTGCCTGACATTACATTTGTCAGGAGCTGCCAACTCGGAGCTCACCTTTCACATGAAAGGGTGACATCAGAATCAGCCTACCAAGACCCTTGTATTCACATTACCCCTATATGCCACGCAGGCATGTTCATACGGCTTAGTTAGAGCAGGGCTTTATATGTGGGCTGGTAGCCTACGATATTGCATCATACCCTTAAAGGCGAAGCTTAAGTGTCCCCCATAATTTTTGTTCAGTGTACGCCTGGTGTGATTGGCATACTACTTTAAAGTACACAAACATTCATTGTGTGCGCTTTCTACTAAGGAGTTCTTGTTCGAATGCGCAGGACGGCAAAGGCATTTTCAGGCAAAGAGTAACCTGAATTCACGATTCCTGTGTTTTTGAGGCCAATGTTAGGGCAACGGCCATAGCCCTGCAATAAAAAGTTTGTGCATTCTAATCTCTATGGACATTCTTTAAACATATTCTTTGAACAATTAGTACGATTCAGCACATGCTTATCAGCAAATTTTAGTACTTGTAGTGAAACTGAAACATCACACTAAAATATGTGTTTTGCGTATTATAACAGAAGCAGGTAATTTTAGCTGTGGTATTTGCTGTACAACTCATGCATACAAGCTGTCAGTGCATATTTTTTCCTCTCCTGTTTCCAGATCCGCAAGTTGCAAGAAGTGCTGCAGGCAATTTGTCTGCATAACCCCAGCCTTGGGTATTGCCAGGGGATGAACTTCTTGGTCGGAATGTGTCTTCTCTTCATGGAGCCTGAAGATGCCTTTTGGTACGTTCCACTGCACGTTCTAGGTGTATCTTTCTTAAAAGCTTGCTGAACCTACGTATACGATTGTTACAAACTGTTGGTTAGCAAGCAGTGTTGTGACACTGATACTACAAGACAGGTAAAAGGAAAAATTGCAATAAAAATGGTGAAGTTGCTATTTTAAGACTCAATGGTGTCTTTTACATGTAATAAGAGTAAAAATGTAATGCCTGAAGCACATTGCAGGCTTATCTTTTATTTTGGGGCCAAAATTCTGTTTACGGGGTTGAAACAAGTTGGAAATAGCAGTGTTTATCACTGCTACAATTTCTGTGGTTTTATCTGCTGAATGTCAGTAACAGATTTATTGCATGCAGCTTTCATGTTAACAAGACTGCATATCGGGTACTATTTTTTCAGCATTGTTGGTGTGATTCTGCAGTCTACAATAGAAGGCTAGTTCTAGCAAACTCATATATATATGCCATATTTACTCGATTCTAGGCATCCCCTTTTTTCACGATCACGAGACCCAAAGTAAGCGGTCGATATCTTGACGAGGCAGGCACGAGAAATAACAATTTATTTGGCAAACGCCTTCCGCAAGCAAGCACGATTGCAGCGCACCTAAAGTCCAAGCCATGAGAGCCCTCTTCAAACTTATTCTGACTTTTCTTATGGATGTCAAACAAAGCAACGCGGGCTTGTGATGCCAGCGAAACCTGCCGAGATCCGCCGAATAGCCACCGAATCCAGGTCCACATGACAACATGCTGATAGAGTAATCGGGGTCACTTTCGGCCGCCTTTTGCCATCAGGTGCCGCGAGCTGTCTTGTAGTGTCGGAATGTATCAATAGAAGGAGCAAAAGGCTGAAGATCCCGCCGTGGACCCACCGCAATACCTACGATCTCCGGCAGTTCCGGCTCAACTGAGTGAGCCTTCTCTACTCACTCTTCCTCGCAAATTAATGGGGCGCTTAAATTCACATGCAAACTTTTTTTTTTTTTTTTTTTTTTTTTTTTTTTTTTTTTTCAAAATATTTTTGCGAAGTTAGGGGCGAGTGCTTAGAATCAGAAAAAGAAAGGGGGGGGGGGGGGATTGCTTATAATTGCGAAAATACAGTATAATAGGGCTTATAAGCTAAATTATATTTATTTTGGTGAAAACGGCTTCATGTCAAGCAATCTGCCCTTTTTTAAATCTTGAAAGCTTTTGTAGTAAAATTTAAATACGAATGAATGAACTCTTGCAATACTAACCGAAAGGTGTAACCTGTTCTTTGACAACTTTTTTAGCAATTAAAACTTGCTTCGCAAACATTACAAACACAGGCATTATGCTTTACTGCCACTTAGCCTATAGGTCCCTTTTGCAGTCATTCGCTGCAGTATAAAACGTTCATAGGGCAGGTAATGATGAAACTGTTTGGTATTCATAATTCGGAATAACTTTTATGCATTTGCTACCTTTAAAAAAAAAAAAAGATTAATTTTTGTTTTTGATACATTAACAATTCTCTGATATTGAGAAGTCTGTTGCATGAAGAATTGTGTCCCGCTGCTCTTTTTTACAAACGTTATAGGTCTCTTTAACTGCCGTAGCTACAGTTCAGTTGATGAAAGTCTTTGCCATGGCCTATGCCCTCTCGATCCTTAACGTTGATGTGGAAAGGCAGGCCACAGGTGATCCTGTTAGCTTCAGAACCACATTGCATGAGAAGAGACTGTCAGTGTGTGAAGAAACAAGTTTAATAAATAAAAGAGAGGCGTGAAAGGAGGAAAAGGCAAACCAGTGAAGGCTAAGGAGGAACCCAGCTTATCAACTTTGCGGGTACTGAAACTTTGCATACAGACCAGTAGGCTTATTGTAAAATTTATTTTTGTTTTCTCAGAACTTGAATTTCAGGTGTTCTTGATTATGAGGGCATTCTTCAGTTTGTATATATTGTCACTTGGTGGTGACCATGCCTGTCGTAGGTGACAATCCAACAGACAGTGTACCACTGGAATGAACTCTTTATTGGAACACACAAAAGAACTGAGCAATCCGGCGGCGATGATAGCAGCAAACGTGCTCGCTGGTCGTCAAACAGAGAATGCCCATTTCACTCGTTAGCACTAGATTTAAAGGGATACTAAAAAGAAAAATGAAATGGACTTGCATCGATAGAATGCCAGTTCTTGGTTACAAAAAAAGCCACTCTTACTGAAATCAGAGCGGTTATAGGGTAGTAAAGAGGAAGAACAGGAATACAGGTATCGCCGCCACAGCCGAAACGGCCGAGGCTCGCAACTACAAATCACGTGACGTGCAAGGGATCCTGGAGGCTGACGAATGCGAATTACATTGACCGTTTGAATGCGGTAGTCGGTTTTGTCTCGAATATGATAACATGCCTTTATCACATGTAAACGACGCCGAAAAGACAACATAAATGTTGCAAGGCAAACATAAAAATATACTTGGTGGCGCTACAGGCGTCCACTTCAGTTTCGGTTATGTGCTGGCTCAGGCACTTCGTGCTTGCTCGGATAGTTCTGTTTTGGACCTGTGGCGCCTGAAATACGAACGCACCTGCAAAGTATTTTCTGCTCCTCACACGCCAGCAATCATGGAGTCTCCTCTTGCATCATAGTGTGCATCGTCCTACCCTACTACGTAGTAGGAGAAAACAGTTTGAATTTGATCGGCAGGAACAAAAAAAAACCTAAGCTTCTTATCGCAATGTCTCAGCAATAATTCGATTTTTTTGCTGCCGGATATGCGGCAACAGTGTCACCAAATGTCGCCTATTAGATTTAGATAGCATATTTGGGTGTCTTTAGTGTCTCTTTAAAGGTGGCGAAGAAACATCGAGATAAAACCGCAAACTGTCACTAGCACAACCTGAAACATTGTGGAAACTCACGCATGTGGCTGGAATTCTGCAAGATGCATTGCGAAGCAGCTTCTGCAACCAAGGAAATGATAAAGCCATGTCTCGCGGCAACGCGCATGAAGAAACAAAGAGTGCATAATCAATCCATGCCCTACAATCACAGTGATAAGGCCGCATGCCGGTAGCTGTTAAAAAAACAACAAATAGAGATTTGAAGGGTTCGCGGCAACATGAAAACATGTAAATTATACTTGGTATGCTTTTTTCTGCGCTTTAAGGATTGCAGTGAACGAACATATTTAGAAACAGTTTTTTTAACTGTTTTGTAGAGAAGCAGTGGTGGATGCCTGGGCCCATGTGCGAGGATACTGGCGGCATGTCCTAGCATATGCAGATTCTACTTCCTAACGCTTGATAAGTTACACGTCTGACAGAAGTTTTTAACTCCGAGGTGTGCTCCATATTATTATGGCCGGTACTGTACCTGCATTAATACCAAGCCATTTCATTTGCTGCAAATGAGAGTTATGACTCTTGACCTTTGAGTTCATTTCATTGTGCAACGCAATTTTAAAATTTTTTTTTTCAATTGCTTGACACAATTGGGCGGCCTTTGAAACTGCCCTTGACAAGGTAGACACAAAGAAAAAGTTTGAAGATAAAAATTTTTAAATATAATAAACATTCGGCAGCATGGTAACCTACTACTTCAATACTACACTTGGCTCAAAGCCACATATACATGTGCGAGCAACCAGAGGACGACCAAGCAATCGAGAAGGCTTCATGTCGCAGGTGCCTTGTGGGCATCACGGAGCGCTACTTCACGGCCCACTACTTTGACCACAGCCTCGTTGGGGCTCAGGCAGACCAGGAAGTTCTCAAGACCCTACTTCGTGACAAGCTGCCTAGGCTTCACCGACACCTGGCGCAACTCGACATTGAGCTCTGCACTGTCACCTTGAACTGGTTCCTCGCCATCTTTTTCGACTCCGTCCCCTTTGAGGTAGGTACCTGTCCTCACACCACACAGCCGTTTTCATGGCCGTGCACCACTTTAGGCGTATTTAGCTCCTGCATTTTTTTTTTTTTCCCCCCGCTGTATGTTCATCAGCTTGCATGACGCTGCATGCCCTGAGGAGAGACACTTGGGTAGCTCTGTAGAGTCATGAATGAGAAAAATGTGCTTTCTGTGACAGTTCCTTGCTTGTGGACAGTGCTCTGTCGTAAGCAATCTTGTTTCTTGACAGTCTTTCTGCCTTTGTACGTGACTGGTTCCTGTATTTAGGTTGAGCAAAAAATAAAGCCAAGTTTGCAAATGGCTGCTTCTGTCTGAACTTTTCCACTGCACATGCACTCTTTAGGCATGTGTGGAGTATGTGTAAAAGGGGTGCAGTACGTTTAGGAGTTTAAACCCCAACTTTTATATAATATGTACTTGAAGAGGTTTACCGCATCTGTCTTGAGCTCAATTTCGTTCCAGGACTAAAATTTTACAGCATTACTCCATACTTGTGTGTGCGTTGACCTATGAAACCCAGCAGAGCTTGACAAACGTGGAGTCACTGCAAAAGGTGAAAGAAATGCCAGCGAGGTGGGGTTAAATTTAAATTCTTTACTACTAGCCCTGGTTGTAATTTTGCGACACGCAGCCTGTCCCAGACTTCTTTTTTCTTTTAGACTACTTCACTGCACCCTTATGCTGCAGTGAGCAGCTGTTCATCCTAAAGAACACCGCTGTAAGGGTCTTTAAGCAGTTTTAGACATTTTGAATGAACATGCATTGTATAATATAAAACTGCCACTGTCAGTAGTCTTAATCAAACGCTTCTGCTTAGTTTGCAAGCCCCTTGCAAACTTGAGTAAAAGACTGTGGCCCCTCTCTTATGGTCGGGCTGATCTCTGCTATCATTTTCATAGATGTCAAAAGGGCTCCTATGACATTGTAATTGAAGCATGCTGAACTAATCCTGAATAGCCTCACAGGGCCTAGTAATGTTCCTGCAAAGTCTGTATGAAATTATTACAACTAAGAGGAAAGGCTTACTGCATAAGTAAAAGAAGAAAAAAAAAGTGATGCATTGATGTACATTGTCTCCTAAGGCCCTGCAGAGGCTAGGAAGGGCAGTTTAGCAGTCACGGTTCAATAGGAGGATATGTCTTTAAGCAGCAAACCTGCTTTGCCTTGGGCAACCTTCCATTGTTATATGGAACAGTGACGTCTCGAACAGTTTGGTTGATGGCACCGTTTCAAAGTTAAACGCCGACTTTGTGGTAATGGCTGTCTACTTCTCACCTGCTACTGCGCTCACCAAAGGTGTCGCGCACTTTTTGTGTCGGGCATTGATCATACACAGGTCCACATCAATGTTTGGTAATGGGGGACTTTAACCTAGATATAAAGACAAACATGAACTTCGTACCACTTAATGCACCAAAAAAAAATCCTATTCCTCTCTCTCATAACTCTTCCCACTGCTGTGATGACCTGCGAAACAAATTTGTGTAGACCTCCTCTTTCAGCTAGTAGAGCATAAACCCTCCATTTCTCTTACCACAAGGCTTCCTTCATCACAGTCAAGGACTGGAAAAGGAATGTAACTTGAAGGATGAGTATGAGTGGAAAATAAAATGTGCTCCGTAGTTGTACATACCTACATGACTCTCTAAAATTACTATTTGCCTCAGTGTCGCGCAAAAATGAAAACACGTAAAGAGCTGTGCTCAAATTGTGCTTTACCGAGTATTGTAATCGTTGGTGCATTACTTTTTTCCAGAGTCTAAGGGTGTCAGTTATATCAGTTATGAATTTTTCTACTAACTGTAGCTTAGGTGCATTTAGTGAGGCAGAAAGGATTTGGCTTGCATACCCACCTTACTAGTTCCCAAGTGATTAAGCTAACTTTAAGGGCCTGAAGAAAGTGCTGCAGCTAGCCATGAAAGAACAGTCAAGAGCCATTCAGTATACAGACACATCCCTCTTCAACAGAATGCCCACAGTATGGCACATAAAAAGTTGTATGTATAGCACTGTGCAAAGATTTGAATAGGTAGTTAAAAAAGTCGAACTAGTATGTGACCATGGAATCAGTGTTACTGGCCAGAGGTATGTGCTACGTGCTAGTGCCCAGGCAGTGGTAAGCGTGGAGCGTATGTGTTGCCACCTCTACCATGGATTCACTGTGGGCTTGAGGTGGTTGATTAACGTCACGAAGGAAGACCGGTTATGTAGTCCTGTATCTGGGCACAGATGGAAAGGTTGAACACTGATAAAATGCTGTTATGCAAGGCTCGGTACTAGTGTCGAACATCAAGGCAGCCTAGCCTACGGGCTTCCCCAAAGCTACCAGTGAAACTACATTCATCATTACAGTGGTTAGTGGCATCTTCTGATGCTGCTCAGCTTGCAGCTGATCTTCTGGCAGAAGTTCAGGACGATGGTTATCTCAGCTAGCTGCCTTGTTTATGTTCCTGATATGGGTTGTCTCCTGCTTAGCCGCCTTGAACTGCTGTGCAAGTAAAATGGAGCTCAAGGAATTGAAATTTGTGCACAGGTACAGGGTCCAGATGCTGCTGTGCACGCCGAGAACTACTGGTGAATTAAAATCTGTAGTTTGATGAAGCTTTTTGTGATTTGTCTTTTTGTTGAAACCATATCTTGGGTTGAGCAGTATCAATACAGTACACATGCTGAATACTAATAACTTACAGAAGCACCGACTGCCGGGCTTGCGAGCCCCCTTCAGGCTTGCTCATGGTATTGTTCTCAAGGACTAGCAAAAACAGTCCATGTAAAGCTTGGATCAAATGTTATATCATACAGAGTTGCTGACAAACCATGTAGCCTACGACTTGTGGCACAACTGAGGCTTGAGACCTCCAGAGAGTACAGGGTGCTTTGTCTCATCTCTCCTGAGCTTTGAAGGGTCAAGGGTCGCAACTCAACAGCCCTTTTACCCGAGAACATTTGACCAAGGCTTTACTTCCCCACAAGGCTGCATATTGGCCCATTGGTCACCTGAACACTTGCACGCACTGATTGATGTTACTGATCGAGCCCTGAATAGGTTGACAGATTCTGAGGCTAGCTATGCAAGTGTTATTTCCAGTATGTTCCTCTTGGCCATGTTTTTTTGCTTAACCATCCTCTGATACTTTTGCATTCTTACCATTGGTCCTTAGGTACATTGACTTCCCTGGATATCTCCAAAGTCTTTGCATTGTCAGTCTTTGCCGCAGGGTGGTTTTGCTCCTAAAGAAATTTCAAACAGATATGTCAGTTAGTCCAGTTTGACTTGTGCAGGTAATCTTGGGAAAATGTGAGGGACAAGTTTGCTCAGCCTCCAGTATTTTTATCCTGTTGTCCTGCGGCTTGTTATATTAGCTGTGCTGTTGGTGCTATCCCGTACAGACATTTTTGTAGGCTGAAATGGCCGTAATGAACAGTGTGCATGCTGTAGCTGTTGAAGTTTGGACCCCCTGACTCTTTAGCTTGTTGCTGTGGCGCTGATCATAGAATGCAGCTCAAGTGCTAGTAGTATACCTCACACTGCCGGGTAGCTAGCACAAATGGCACGGTCACCCGGCTTCGTCTACTCAGTCCCACGGCCGACCTGCATCACAGCCACTTTGACTCCCTGCTTGCTTTCTCAGTTTGAACTAGAGAACTGCAGTGCTCAGTGACAGTGCCTTAAAAATACTTAGAATGTGCAGTAATCCCACAACTCCCTGCCTCTAACAACAGAGAAGTGAGTGACGTATAGCAGAATAGTGACGGCTCGAGTTCTACTTCAGCTGAAAAGGCTTACATATTGCTTTATACTTAGAAAAAAATCTCCTTGAAGCTAGTTCTGTAGAACGCAGTGAATCAAACCACATGTGGATCCCATTACATTCCAACGCGTCATTTCATTGGATCATCACTGTTCGTGAAATGCGCTGTGTTCCTTGGTAAGTTTGTTAAAGAAAGTTGAAAATAAGTTTGTTTCTTAATGGCTGGTTGCACTTGCATCATGTATCATATGTGCCACGTCTTGCAATTTACTGTACTAAAATGAACAAGCAAGAGACATACACACGGACACAGTACTCAGCTGTTTAAATTCATATTTATTGTATCTATGTACAAGACGAAACACAACTGAAGCAGCATACCTAGGCCCATTTCCTCTACACCAGTCTCTAAGACAGCTGCCAAACAGGACTGTACCTGTACAAAAGCCTTACGAGAAAAAATACCTTCGAGGTTTTTTTTTTTTCTTATAATCTTCTAAAGCTAGGCCTCACTTATATTAATTAAAACATCTTGCACCCAGCAATACACTTTCTTTATCTCAAACATGACAACTGAAATGGCAAGTGTATATATATTGTACACTACTTACAGCAAAACCTCTGCTCAGGAAATGCAATTGCAACAAATATAAAGGATAACAAAGGCCTAAATAAATAAGCAACACATAACAAATTCCTCTACATTGTGTTGAGGAAATGATGCATTTGTATGAGATCTAAAATATATATAAAAAAAAAGAAAAAAATGCCACAGGATGCACTGTTACCCAAAAGCTATTTGCCGATACCAACAATGCATTGCTGGAACTGATATTTTCGACATCTATCTATGAACCACATCTCATTGTAGCCACACACTGCAATTGTCACCACATGATTCACCGTGAAAACTGTGCACCATTTTCCAAATACATTCCTGTTCTATTTCCTTTTTCACTAATGTGGGGCATTTTTCCTAAAGTTAACACGATCAGTGGGTTATCATGAACATGGGTATAGCTCCTGCAGCGTACAGTCTCCGCTTGTACTCATTTTGACGCCTGTTTCAGCTTATATTTGCAGCCATATTGAATGAAAAAAGCACTTTGAAAACACACAGGGAGGTTTTGCCATGTCGGCACATCACACAGCTTGCTTTCTTGACTAGCTGATGGCTTGTCCGGGACGTGTGAGGAACATGTGTTGTGTTATACATGACTCGAGTGTTAAATGTGACTTAACGCGACTTGCACTGTGAATGCTGTGCAGGCCTGCTTCCTGTGAACATCAAGGGCAGTGGCTGAGAGTGTTGGTGCTCTTATCATTAGAAGATACTTGGCTTTACTTTTTCTGCGCAATTTGGGTTAGGTCCTTCTTTCTTGTTTTAACTACAATCACTAGTTGTGTTTTTTTTTTTTTTTTGCTCGTCAGGCATTGAAATGGAGTTGATTACTGAACATAAGACATTTGGAAGTGTACAGAAGAAAACAATGGGGGTGAGCACGGTCAGCCACCTTTTATTATTGAGCCCATTTCCTTTGCTATTGCTGCCATTGGACACACACGGCGCAGTTACACAGACGGCATTTGGACTCCTTCCACGTGCTTCCTGTGATTGCGATTTCAGCAGATGTGTGCTCAGTTGTTTCCTAGATATTGTGCACAATGTGCTAGGCTGAAATTCTCCTGTTTGTGTTTGTGACTAGGCTTTGTGTGATGATCACCCATTGTTTTCTTCCTCCACGGTTTCAGGTTTGCTGTTAGGCTTCATCATAGGTCTTGTATATCAGTATTGAAATCCAATGCCCTTCATAGTAAACATTTTTTCCTTTTTTTCAAGAGTGTTCTTACCTAACTCAGCAATTTTTTCCTCTAGAGGCACTTGCCTATGAAAAGGAAAAGCTTAACTGTAAACTTCAGCCTGCTACCCAGCTTTCCTGTCCCAGCTTTCTTCAATTACAGCAGACATGTAGCCACTTCTTAAGTGCAAAGGACTCGAAACATAAAAATGCTTTCATATCATTCAAAATTATTTTGACTCAGCACTAAGCATGTTTGCACAGCTACTGTTTTCTCCTCTTTGCAGGCTTTTTTTTTTTTTTTTTTTTTTTTAGTTAGCCATTATATATGTATATAGCCTTCAAATATGGAACTTTAGAGTTTTTTTTTCTTTCTCTTTTTTTTGTCCATTTATTTTTTCTCTTCATTAATGTTCTCTTCTCATTATTCTTCCTTGAATATACCTTTATATGCTTTATATTACTAGAAGCATATTTTCTAGTCTATGCAATGATCTTGGTGATCACTAGCCACCATTTTACTGGGTTCTTTTTGCAGCTAAAATGCGCAGAACAGTAATTGACAACATAGTGATCAGTGCAAATACTGCTTTTAACATCCCCAAGAATGTGGTAGAATCGGAGATGACCCATTCTTCAACAGCAATATAGTCAACTCAACCTGTTTCTATAGTGATGTAACGAGAAAATAAAGTAGCGGCTTTTCTACCACAAGTGCGAAACACTGGAAAGCTTATAGTACTTTGATTGTGTGAGTGCACATTGAATTATTATCAGCGGGTTCAACTGAATACAGATACCCTTGGCTTTCACTTCTGAGTGTTACGAACAGTGACAAACTCATTATAACTGTGTCATTTCTCACCAGGAGGCAGGAAGTGTCTTCTATGTCTACACTGATGTATTAACACACTTCTACTACTTTTATGAATGTTGTTCACCTTCTACAGTAAAATCCATAGCACAGTTTTCTCTCTGAGAGAAACACAGGAAAGGGCATTTGATTGTGCTGCTACTTGGGTGTTTACTGGGTACAGTGGCAACACTCTTATTATTCATAAACGATTGTTTGTAATGATGGAAATAATGCAGGAGTTGCTTTTTACGCTTAGTCTAGCTTGTTTTATATTCTGTGCCGAGGTAATCGAAGGTTACGACTTAGTTCCACTTCTCTACTGTCCAATATTACGGGAAGCTGTTATTTATTTACAAATACTGCCATCTCGTACACGAGAGCTGGCATTAAGACGTTCACGTTAGGTTTCCAATGGAGATTACTGATTTTGCTGCAGCGCCTTCAAATGCCCTTGAATGCCCACATCAAACATATCTCACAACAAGAAATGCAAACAAACAGCACACTGGCAGGATTGCCCTAATATCACGGGCAGACACTGGGAGGTGGGTGTTGTGGCAGACTATATACTGCACATGCTTTGACTGACATGTGACAGCTTTGGTCTGTCCATTGCAGCTGACTTGACCAGAAGCACAGAAAAAGCTTAGGCTGCTTTCCAGAGAGGCTGAAGTCATACGCTGAAGCTCACTTTGAAACAAGAAAGGAAGATGTAGGCGGACACAGCACTAGTTACACATGAAATTCTCATCATCAGCTAGCTGGCAGAGAGTTTGTCCTTGTTTTCACGATGAAATGCCTTCAGATGCGCTGATTCACATTCCGGCCACGCAGCGGTGATGTGTGCCTTCGTCGAATAGTGGCTGGAAGCCCCTCCGACAGGCTTGACATCCTAGAAGGCAGTCCCTAAGCACTAGGAAGGACATTCCCAGTGGTGTCTGTGATGTAAACAGTGTACCTTCACATCACTCATCTATTGGTCCCTTGAGTGTCGGCACGCTGTTATGTAGACAGGTTCTCTGACGCTGCAGCATGTGTTGCCCACAGGAACAACTTGTCCTTTATGGCACTGGCGAATTGCTGGTCTCTCGCTGTGCACTGCATGCATAGCATGCATAGTTCTTCCGCACACAACCACACAGCTAACATTGCAGCACATCTACAACACACTTTTGTTTTTATATAAATTAACTAAAGCGCCTTTTTTTGGCAGAGTTCAAAGAAGAGTACCAGTCATAACTCATTCAGGCAGCTCTGGCCTTTGTCCACCTTCGCTTCTTCCTTCTTGTGGCGGGTCTCAGTTTCATCTCCACCCTGGACAGTTGCACCCATTCAAGGGCATCCATGTCATACCAAGTTAACCCAACATTGTATTTACCGTTAATGTTGACATACTGGCAATGGTTGTACCACCAACCTGAAGAGTAGTACACAGCGCAGTGAGTGCTGCTGAAATCGTTATCTCTGTCGGCTGTGCTGAACGCCATACCTGAATGATACTCGAGGGCATTGCTGGCATTTCCGCGGTAACCCAGTACTTCCAGTCGGTACCTTTGAGCTTCTGAGCCAACTGCAACGTGATCATATTCGACAAACTTGTAATTTCCAGCCACATCCCATAGGTCGATACGAAGCGAGTAGTTTCCCGAAGAGGTGATTTCGTGTAACGCATCATTGCCTAGCCAGTGTTCTCCAGACACGTCACCAAAACCTTGCTTATAGGCATCCCAGTTGCGATAAAAATCCTCGGAACCATCACGGCGGCGCTGCACCACCGTCCAGCCACCACCGTCTGTCTCCATGTCGCAGAAGACCTGCCGGGCTTTCTCTGCTCCACGCGGGTGGATAAGTCGCACTCCACTGCGCTGGCTGCTTGCAGTATGACTGATGTTGGATGCACAATCTGCAAAAGAGAAAAAAAAAGACAAACTTGTTTAGAACTAGCCAGAATTCAACATAATTTTTTTAGCTTGTGTACACTGAGCTAATGTGAGTTCGATGGACTACCTTTCATACAAACTCAGTCGGTTTAAATTCTCTAGTCAGCCAAACAGCTTGGCAACCATTTGTCAACAACAAAAAAATCTGTTCAATCCAAGCCCTTGCTGTGCCACACGTGTGTAACTGAATGTGCTGGCTCATGAAGGTTGTATTCTAGCCTGCCAAAAGCAACAGGGAATTGTGAGTGACCTTACAAGTAACTCAAGATTACAAAGGTTGTGAGCACCCTTCAGGAATAATTGGACCCCTGAAGTGGAAAAATGATACTTACATGGTATTGATAGCATTTGAGGATAGTATTTGGCTTATAGGATTAAGTAGATTCATTTTCCAGTGTTCACTGAACAAAAAATTAGCCCCCGCACATTTTTATATGCTGCTGCAATAAGTGACAAAAATTTGTTATTTTGAATATGCAACGGCTGCAAGAAGTAGCAGTGACATACACATAGTGATGACCCCACATGCCTGGCAGTGCTAAGGTTGCAAATGTCTTCAAGGATATCAACATGCACCAGACTAAACACAGCAGCATGAAATTGCCTACGGACACTGTGCTGCTAATGAAGTGTATTGTTTATGAACACTTGCCTTGGGGCAAATCGTCCTCAATCTTTTCCACTTCTCCTTCGAGACGTGTGATATTCTTCCTTATCCTGGGCACCTCTTCAGTCATGTTGTGTAGGATGCTGGCCAAGTCTTCTTGCCTTCTCTTCCACTCGTCAAGCACCTCGCGGTTAACTGCCTTGTCCAGTGACCTTGCAAGCTGCGCTAATTTACGACTGTTGCGGTCAACCATTTTGGAAAGCCTCGTGCTTCCAACTTCGAGGTTTGCAATCTTCACCTCTTGGGCAACCCAGTCACTGCCTACTTTGCGACTTGACACCGTTGTGTTGAGGACTGCTCCTTCCAAGCTGAGGATCTTGTAGCGGGTTTTATCCAGTTCATTCTTTGCCTGGAGTACATCATTCTTAAGGCCGGCTAGGGACTCTCGTCTGGCGAGCTCATCCTGTCGGACGGCCTTGGCCAGCGATAAAGCAGTGGCCACGTCAAAGTCACACTTGGAGACTTCTTTGCGCAGATCAGTTAGACCCCTGTCCACCTTTTTCTCGAGTGAGCGCAGGTCCCTGAAAAGCTCCACAGTTGAAGCGTGAACCTTGTCAACACTCTGGAAGCAGTTGGAAATGTTCCGCACTTTTTCACTTTGAGTCAAAACTCGGTCTTCTAGCTGACGCAGCTGGCTATCAATTTGCGTAGAGAAGGCAATGCTCGAACCCCCTTGCAATGAAGCCATTGCCGCAGAGAGCTCAGTGTTATTGCGGCGTATTCGGCTCATGTCCTTGGCCAGTTTGGACTGATCGTGGGACAGTGTTTGGACACTTCTCTGCAAGCTGTGGACTAATTGCCAAAGGTCCCGGTGGTGCCGAACTTCGTGCTTTGGGGCTTCTGCATCTGCGTCTGTTGAGGAATAAGAAAAAAAACTGTTTGAGCAAAATGAATTCATCAGACAAAAAAAAAAGAAAGAAAGAAAAAAAGATGACTTCGGTTGTATCGCTATTATCCAGCAATATAGAGTGCCTTGTGTAACTTTTAACTTTAAGAATGACATGTCTTGCAAATTGGCAGGTGCATAGCACAAACACAAGTGTTTCTTTACTTCAAATAATTCTAGCTAACTAGTTAGTAATTAACTTTTGGAATGCAGGGCATATTTGAAAAGTATGGATTTGGGAGCTTTGTAATGTCAGAAGGAGCCCCGAATAGCAACATTTTGAAAAGACAGCTTTACTTAGTCTAAGTGCTTACTTTCTCACAGCCTCAGTGAGAAGTAGAAATAGAAATGCAGAAATAGAAATGCCCACAGAAGAGCACCTATTTTGAGCATTCTGCGTCCAGCAGCGCATTGCCATGGTGCTTCTGGATAAACGCAGCCAAATTTGCTATAAAGGCATATGTGCTGCCAAGGTGCCCGAACCACTACAGCTTTGAATGTATGCGCATTCAGGTTCTGCGGACTTTCTTCAGACTGTGGAATTGACATTCAAAATGGAGCTTTTAGAAAGAACTTATTTGAGGTTTTTTAGACACTCCACTGCTTTCTGGTTGCAACTTTTGAGTATCCTTTGCATTCAGTAAGTTAATTATATATTCAACTGGTTATTTTGGTTAATAATAACCACCCTGCTTCCACTAGGCAACTACCAAAAAAGTCTACTAGACCACTGACAGGTGGTCTAAAAGGCAAAGAATTGATTAAAAGGCAAGTTATCATCCCTTGTGATTTCATACTGTGATATAAATGCTGTTCTTGCCATGAAAGCTTTGGTAAAGAAAATTTTAATGTAGTTGCCTTTAAGGGTCAGTGTTCACACCCAGAGTTGATTCGCAGGACTCAGACCATTACGTAACAAGTTGTAGCTAGCCAATTTTAAGCTACAGTTAATAATCACAATGAAAGTAGTGACACGCACTACTGCAGTATATGGTACCTGTTAGCAGCTGCTTTCCTTACTTCATTCTTAATAGAATTTTTGTTATGGCCAGCCTCCTGAAGGTATTAAGCTGCTATTAAATCCTAGCTGTAATACTTCTGACAGGTTTTAGGTATCAAAAAGCAAGTTAAGAGAGCACATCTCAAAGGCATGAGACTGTTCAAACAAGTTTTCTTCAAAAAAGTGGTTCCTTAGGTTTGGGAGCTCTTTGTTATGGTCAGTGGACCATGCCTTTTAAGCAGCGAAATGGCCTTGTCAAGGGTGTTGTAGTAGAATAGTGTAACTCCAAACAAGCTCGGGATAATAAACTTACCAGCTGGATGTGGAGCACTATCTTCAGCAGGCTCCATGCCTGAACCCTCAAAGTATTCCAGTGCATCCACTTGCTGGTGCTTTGTCTGCAAGAGGCACACAGTACGCATTAGGTCAACCTTAAAACCTGTGTATATAAGCTGGATGGTTAGGCACCAAACAGAAAAGTCTAAACAGCACAATGAACCACGTGCTTGCGTTTTCAACCTCAGCTCTCGTTTCTAGTCAGCCAGCATTGAAAAATATAAAATTATGTATAGAACACAACTAATTTTTTACATCATCACATAACTTATTTCTAGGGCCGCGCGAATATACAAAACTTCGAATACAAACCAAAGGGGTTTGTTATTGCATTCGAGGATTTCCGAATACTCGGCAGCGGCGCAGCCAGTTCCGACGCTTCGATTTGACCCATTGAACAGCAGGCAGGTAAGGACGCGACCAGCACTCCCCTTTTTGAAGCCGTGCGCGAGCTGCCACACGTGCGACCACGCGGGTCAGCCCACTCGAGGCGAGCGGTGTGCCACCAGTAGTAGCACTTCGCTTCAGGATGTGCGCCGCTGGCGCACGAGCATTGTATTCACGCTTTTGGATTGCAGAGAAGCTCATCTGCTGGGATGTTTTATATATCAAATTATCGGTATATCGAATTATTTCGCGATCCTCGTCGAGTTCGATATATCCGGGTTTGAATGTACTGCCGACTTTAATTAAGCTGACTGTGGCAAATTAACGGGCCCCCTGGGCAGTTTTTCCAGAGGTCGAGTTTAAAGTGCAAGGGGGAAACCAGTTCAAAGGCGTCCTCTTCGTTTTCTTCCTGTCGCTTATCGCGTAGTCTTGTCGCATTCGAGCGCTGCTATGCTTGGCGCTGAATCTAAATTGCGTAAAGTTGGCGCGAGTTTGCTTTCTCGCATTTGGCGTTTTACAGGATGACGCGACCTAGCTGCTTCCAACAACCGCTGCGGGGAAGCGCGCAGTTTTTGCTTGATTCACATTACGCTCACACCCAGTGGCTGTCACTCGCCTCGTCGCCTTCACAATGCTTGTAGCGTGATCTCGTTTAGGTCAACTAAGATATGCGGGAAAGCCCTCTTGAGGGATTCCGCATGGGGCTCTCGTTGGGGGTGTGCCGGTCGAGGTGTCACCGGGGGAACAAGTGTTTCCGTAATAATCCCGCGTATATAGCAAGTGTGCACCCCTGACATGCGCGTAGCGGGAGGCGTGACGGTGATAGGGTAGTGTGTGTCAATAGGTCAAAATTTTAGAGCTAGGCCACTGCAGAAACTGCATTGGGAGAATGGAAAGCATTAGCGCTGTCGCAACATTTCAAAGTTTTATTTCAGTTTTATTGTAAGTTTATTTCCCACTGTCAGTAATTATCATTAATTATTATTAGTAGTGTCATCAATTACTTTCATATCACTAATTATTATTATTATTTATTTTACATAGCCTACTATGGTTTACAGGAAAGGCGCCGTATGTGTCGCACTTTGTGGACATCTGAACCGCCAGCGTCCACATTTCAGTCTCGCCCCAACATAGCCCGCATTAATAAATAGCATAGCCGCGTGGTTTCGGTTCTTGAACTTCGGCCACCAGCCCGCGTCGACGGCGGCTTAAAATCGCGCGATCGCGAACCGTCCGAACTCAGATGCGCGCCGCTGTCAGTCGCCGACTGCGCCTCGCCGGTCATTTCTTTTCTCGCCGTTCTGACGCCAGTGCAACGTTCCCCTCGCTTCTGTGCGCAATGTTCTTCCAGCTCGCCAGAACAGCCCTCGTCACGTGACTGCTCGTCGTTTGTGCGATGGAGCCTCTTCACAAAACTTCGCAGCATTTTCGTGTTTCTGACAATTTTCTTACCCCCCCCCCCCCCTTTTTTTTTATTCCTTTTTTTTTTTTTTTTTTTTTTTCATGCGACGGCGTGCATTCAATAGCTCGATCGACCGGGATGATTCAGTAATTTCGTCTGCTCCCTTGAAGGCCTTGAAGTATGCCAATTTTAACACACACGCACAACACGCTCCTGTTTCTCAACACTTCAACAGAGACGAAAAAGGTCGGGTACTACAGCAAAAACACTGGCTCTGCAAGCCTAGTGGAAGGTGCATTTTCAGGGCTTGAGTCGAAAGAGAGATGTCTTCGTCAGAATTCGCGGGGCAACCGGGTTCCCAAGCTGCATTTAAGCACCGAACACGGGGCTCTCACACAAGATTTTGAGTTTAAGCCACATGCCCTGAAGGACTGAAGCACGAAGCGCGCGCTTTTATCTCAGGCTGCGGTTCCCTAGGCAACGAAGGTGACCGCACGAGAACGCAATTTGAGGTACTAAGCTGTAGGGCGTCAATGTTGCCGTCTCCGCGACAGTGGCAAGGACACTGGTGGACTCTTTCGCAGTATACGTCATCTAATTATTGTTTCGCGGCTTGTTTAAAATTTTCTCAACTCTTAACGGCACATCCTGCGCGTCTTTACGCCCTAATCAGCTTCGCCCCTGCTCACGGCGAGGCGCCTAATTGGTTAACTCGTCGCGACAAGCGGCCGGTGGCCTTACCTCGTCGTCGTTTCGCTTCTTGCTCCCGCCCATCCTCTGGTTCCGGAAATCCTCTGCAAGTTCCGAGACCTGTGTGGGCAAAGAGAAAAACAGAAGATAATGCGCTTTATTATATAACGCTCTTGTAGTGCCGGCTCGCCCGCCGTGCCTGTGCGCACGGCGCAGAAGTCTATGCGCGCTATGCGCTCGGAGCTTGGGGCTTAGGCTCCGCGTCGGCCGCGTTGATGAATGCAGATCCACGCGCCGCCATCAGCGGCCGCGCCCTAACGACCAGCGGCGCGTAATCCCTAATTAATGAAGTGCCCCCTTTGGCCGTTGTAATCTTCAGGCGCGTTATGACGACGAACAATCAAAGATTTACGCAGTAAAGCGCGCACCGCCACGGCTCTAGCGGGAACGTCTACTGAATCGCCAAGAAGGACCCAGCGACGCAACCTGGCCGCAGCTGCTGCAGGTTGCTTGCGCAGGTTGCGATGAGCTAGAGCGCTCGGACTGCGATGCGAGAGCCGTTCTGCTCGACCGCTCGCTCCCGGCCGGATTTGCGTATGGAGACTGGAGCCCGGACACTATGTGGGAGAAACTGAAACTTTAAGGAAAAGTTTCATCCATGTATTTCGGTCGTTCAGCTGAGGCTTGGAAGCACCCGCCCTTGAAGCAGGCGCGAATTGATAGGGTTTCTCTCACAACACGACGGGTGCGCCCCGCTCTTCTGCCGCTTCAATGTTGGGCTGTGCCACTGACATTTCGGATTTTAGCCCTGTGATGTGCCCCCCACTATAGGAACTTGTAAGAAATTTCTGAACATATGAGCGTTCGGCCATTTGTGGTTCCCGATTTGCTCAAATCAAAATAAAGGTAAATAGCATTCATTGAGTAATGAAACATTGGGCAGTCGAAAGCTAGCAATACTAAGCTAACTTCTGAATGCTTAAGAAAAACTGCCCGTATGCTGCGATGAATGGAAGTAATGAGAATTGACATGAAATAAGTTTTGGCAGAAAAAATGTAATAAACATAATACTACGCAGCCCGCACCGCATGGAGCGCAGCGGGCTTAATCGGTATTGGCAATCAGACTCATTCACTCGGCTGCTGATTTAGTAGTACGCGCCAAGTTATCTTGCTGCGTACCTCATATATCCTGGCTATGTGCTGAAATACGGTAGTAAAAACACTGAAACGATGTGAAGAACAGTGCTTGCGCTACCACCAATTAATTGCGAAATCCAGTCGACGACATGGAACGCTCTCCCAATCCTCAAAGGAGCATGATATCTGGGGACCGTACTGTCGCGGTCCAATCAGAACTCGGTATTTGAGTCCAAGTCGCCAATTGAAACACGCTCTTCGGTTTCGCGAAGCAATAAAACTTGCTCCGTATTGCCCACAACAATTTGACATAAGAGATTGTGTTGTGCGGACAGAAATATACGGGAATGGGGGAGAAAAAGGAAGAGGACCTGGAATGATGTTTTTTGAAAGACTAGTACGCAACCGTGCCGACGCATATGTCATTCTGCACCGCGCAGATTGAACTCCCAGCTATTGGTCGGCACCTCTGTCATGCTCTTCTCCGCGTGTAGCTCTGTTGCTGTAACTAACTAAAAAAACAAAATCCAACGCACCTATCCGTGGGCGATGCGTGACGTCACGGGCGAAAAAACACGGGAATGCCTCTTGAAGGGCTAATTTGGGGGTGAAATGGCCGGACGCTGATTGGTCGTCGAGTTTTGTTACGTCACGAGACCACGTCACTGGGGAGGGGCTCGCAACTGTGGTAGCTCCTATGAAAGCACTCGAACCTACAGGGACCCTTCAATCCTGAGTCAGGCACGCTACATCTAAGTCACGTAGGCATGTTCGTAAGAATCGCTTAAAGCAGGGCTTTTATCGCGGGTGGTCCTTAATATGATGCGCGAGATAACTGAGGCGCAAATTAAAAGATTAGCGATCAACCGGGTAGCCAAGTGCATGTACGCGAATTAGGGTCCCAACTCCTACTGGGACCTAAGTCAGGGTGCGAGATAAATAAAGGAAGCCGCGCAAACGGGAACCATTAATTAACGCTGTCGCTTCATAGCATCAAAGGCGAATTTTAAGTGACCTTCAGTTCTCTGTGTGTTCAGTTTAATGTCGGGAAGTCTGCAGGGTTTTAATATGCTTCCTTACCATATACGGGAAATGAAAGTACTAGTATTGCCCGTCTTTAGGGCGATACGCAAGACATTACTGCATAAAAGTGGAAAGCTTTTTCACATCAAAATAAAAAAAAAATAGAAAGTCAGCAAAATACAGGACGAGTAGTGAGTGAAGAGTATATGGGATCCTAGTCGGCGCGGCTATTGCATATTAAAGGAAAGCCGAGGACAAATTGAATCTGGTGTGTATGACGGTTGGTTACCACTTTCTATTGACAAACTGCCCACTATCGCCGAAAACGGAACTTTTGTACACTGCCTGGAAGGACTAAAATGAAGAGCTCACACGCTCACACCACCGTCCACACCCGTAGTTGGCGATCGCAGAGTCCACAATTTTCACGTCGTCATCATCATCATCATCGCCAGATTTATTCTCTTATCATCCCTAAATTTACAAGTAATGAATACCTAGTTTACTGCCGTCCTAGCTCCAAGAGAGAAAAAAGCCAACGATCGAATTTTAGGTAGGAACAAAATTTGTGTGGCGCAACTGTTTCAGCGTCCCTTTAAATCAGAAAACATCCATCAGTTGATTCTGCGGACCTCTCTTCGCTCGGGTTCTTACGCCGAATCTAACATTATGGCTTTTGTGAATATTTTCGCGTTGTGTTGACGGCAGTCCTGGAGTCGGGAAGGCACTGAAACGACTGTAAAAGAAACTTCATGGAGCTATCTCGACCCCGCACAAAAAGGAACAATTTGGCTACGGCGATAGCGACAGTTGTGCTCGGCGTTGCTTGCTGCTCTCGGTCGCGCTCAGTTTAAAGCTGGCAAGAAAAGCTGTCCGATAAGGAGCGAAACGCAACTATAACAGTCTAGAGCAAGTGGCGGAAGTCACGCGTTGCCGCGATCATACGAGATAAATCCGGGCGCACGCCCGTTACAAAGGAAGTGATACGGCCGCATCTTGGCGTCATTGAGCGCTAACAACCAAAGGTGAAAAAAACTTCGGGGCAATATTCAACCGCAATGGTTGAAGAGAGGCTTGTGTAAAAACAGCGGAGGCCGGTTCAAACTGAAAACCACTAAGTTGAAGTTTGAGTTGTGTGGGGAGGCGGCTGGCAGTCATGTTCTTTTATTTTTTTTTTTTTCAAAACATTTTTTACCAGAACTGATTCCTATTTCATAATTTATATATAATACAGCCTAAGTTCGGATTAAGTAATGATTTCTTGTGCCTGCACTAAACCCCGACCAATCCGCTACTGTGGGTACGTGCTTAAAAAGAGAAGTCCGATTCGAACGTTAGTGCTAATTAATTCGCTGTCATTTTTTTTTTTTGCTTTTATTCAATTCTACGATCTTGAATCGAAGTTTGTTTTTTTCTTTAGCTGATAATTGATTTATAACAGCAATCCAGTATATGCAGTACATTTGACTCTTCACACTGAACCCTAGCCAATCCCCCCTCGTGGGTATATGTGCCATTTACCAAGGAAGAAGAAGACGAAGCAGAAGAAGAAGAATGCGTCAGCGGCGGTGCATGTTGGTGTTCCTGTGTTTCCGCCTCGTCTGATCAGCGCCATGGCTACAAAGAAGCTGGAGAAACAGCACATTCAAGTTTTTATCCTGTGGCGGCCCCCGAACACACTGGAGAAGAAGAGCGGGTACACAAGTGCGGTCGAGGCGGTCGCGGACAAGAAAGAGATCCTTGTAAATGACCGCGTCGTTCCGGAGCGTTCTCTCCGCAAGTCATTCACTTTTGACAAGGTGTTTGGACCCGAAGCAAAGCAGATCGACGTGTACCGGACGGTCATGGGGCCCACCATAGCCCAGGTCATGATGGGCTACAACTGCACTGTGTTCGCGTATGGCCAAATACGCACCGGCTACACCGTCGCCTTGGAGGATGAACGATCAGACGTGCATCTGGGATGGGCTAATGGCCAGCCGGACGGGACCATTCCCCCCACTCTGCATCAGCTCTTCGAAGAGCTCCAATCACAAGACCTCGAGTCCACTATCGAGGTCTCCTTCCTCGACTTGTACAGCGAGGAGGTTTTTGATCTGCTGAGTGCATACGACGACACGCCGATGCGCAAGATTTACAAGGACTCTATTAGAAAGGGATCCGTCATATTACAAGGCCTTGAAGGGATCACTGTGCGCAACCGTCAAGAGGTTCTTGAGAAGGGTGCAGCTAAGCGCCAGACTGCGGCCACACTACTCAACGAAACCTCGTCACGCAGTCACGCCGTCTTTGCCGTCACTGTCCGCATCCGTGAAATGCCTGATGATGGCGATGTGCTGGTCACAACTGGACAGCTCATCCTGGTTGACCTTGTGGGCAGCGAGAACATAGACTGCTCTAGCGCTGCTGACCGAGGAGCACGTGAAGCAGGCAACGGCGACCAAACTCTTCTTACTTTGGGCCGTGTCATAACTGCTTTGGTGGACAAGTCAGCATGTGTGCCTAACAGGAAAAGCAAACTGACGCGGCTACTGCAGGACTCATTGGACGGCCGCACAATGACTTTCATCACTGCGACCATCTCACTCGAAATGTCCAACCTTGAGGAGACCTCGAGCACCTTGGAGTACGCCCACCGGGTCAAGAACATAACCAAGCGACCAGAGGCAAACCAAAATATGACCAACAAGGCTTATTAAGTATAGAGCGAGGATGCTGAGGGACCTTTATCTTTGTGGACCAGGAAAACTACAGAAATATGGAATGCAAATCGAACGGCCAGTCACAGGAGGTTCTGGAGAATGAAGCTTAGACTGAGTCTCCGACAGAAAAGCTATCAGCAATTATTCAGCTGTTTTTCTTTTTCTTTCTTTTTTTTTTTTCTTTTTTTTTTTTTTTTTTTTTTTTTTTTTTTTTTTTTTTTAACAGAGCAGGCAGTTTCATAAACGACTGAACGGCTCCTAACAACTGCTGCCACACTCCGGGACACGAAGATGAGCTTGGATGCAACTGAGCAGGTGCTGTCTTAAGACATGTCGATTGAGACAGCCGGCTGCCCTTGTTCGCATCCAGAAGCTACACTCACTGCAGCTGCTGAGGAGCTTGTGAGAGTGGCTAAGACTACAATGGGCGAAATTGACCTGCTGTATCAGAAGCTTTAACGAACATCTGCTATCGATCTGACCAACAAGGAAGACGGTCTGAATTCGTGGAGAGCTCAAAGGACCGCTTCAGCCAGGTTTAGACTAACGCACTAATTAGTGATTATTTTACTGTATAATCGTTTTGATCGAATCCACGTATGTGTGCCTGTGCTGCCTATTTTTTTTTTTCTTGTAATGTGTTGAATATATGATGTACACACTCTGCTCTGGGACGGCCGACCCGGGCCCTGAGGGTACTTCAAATAAATAAACTGCACTGAACAAGTCGCCACTCGGCGTCATTCCTTAGAGACGTCGGAGGATCATTTGCCACCATCTGCAGCCGATTCCAGGAACTGTTGTTGGATGAAGGTGCTGCAGCCAACATGTCCACCCATTGCTGTAGTTGACAGTCCAGGTTCCGCAACCTGCACTATGGACAATACCCTGTAACATGTTTAGGACGCTATCATGTGCTCGGATGATCCCCGGTTTCTTTTTTTCTGTACTCGACAACGTTAAACAGCTGCGTGTTGCGAGTCAAGTGGGTAAAGATGTGGGGCAGAGAGTATAGGCCGCTATCTCATTCGTGGCCGTTGCGTGCGACTCCAAGCTTTTGTCTTTTTAATGTCCTTGCCCAGGTTACCTAATTCGTCTAGCAAGGTGATTATTTATCGTATAGATGAACTTAACCCTGTGATTCCCAGCATTGCATGAAATGTAGATAATCTTGGTTTCTGCTCCTATACCTGTCTGCATTGCCAGCACGCTTGAAATAATCGTCTTGTTCAGCATACTTATCAAAGCAACGACAAAGTGTCAGCTGTCAGAGATGCAGGAGGCCCGTGAAAAGATAAGATCGTTCAAAAGCTGCCCCTAACTGCAAAACAGCCTAAACATTAGCGGCCGTAATGTTGCGTTTACAGATTATGGAGCAATTTCCAATTTACTGAATGCGCCTACGTATTCTCACATGGTTTTCAAGCCCTCGGATATTCAAACAATTATAAAAAGAATTTACTCCATTCAGTTACCATGGGCTTAATATCTTCCTAATGAATCTCCCAGATGTTTACCTTTCGATCATCAAAGGACCATTTGTGATGAAGCCCTGGAAGTTCATAACTTTTATCCGATGTTTTCAATCATTAACGGGCAAAGGGCATTGGATGAGGCCTTCCTTGCTAGCTCCTCCCACTTCTAAAAAAAAAAAAAAAATGAGAAGGGTTCAACGCTGCTGAACCAATATGGAGCGAAAGCATTAGCCGCGGGTGATCGAGCGTTCTTCTTGTTATTCTTGTTCTTCTTCTTGTTCTTCTTGTTGTTCTTCTCCTGCTCCTCCTTCTTCTACTTTTTTTTTTTTTTTTTGAAACGTTTGCCACAGGGCATAAGTTGAGAAAGGAGGAGTGGGACGCAGGAGTTATAAAGTTAAAGGATGGAGTGAAGTCCAGTTGCACTTGGGTATTCGCAGCGGTTGGCGATGTAGTGGTTGCCCATTGTCCACGTCTCATTCTTCTACTTCGCGGCTGTTCAGGGTCATTGGTGACTGCGGCCACGGACTACGCGACGGGCCGAAACCTGGCGTAGTACAATCCACAAACACATCGTTTTTCAGCGAAGGATCTTGTAAATCCGTCCCGCAGTTGTCTGGAAAACGGCCCGTGTGTGGTGCGGGCAACACCGGTAAGGCATAGTATATCGGCCCGGCTGTTGTATATGAAAGGAACGCCTAGGATAAGTTGAATCTGGTGTGTATGACGGTAGGTTACCACTTTCTATTGACAAACAGCCCACCATCGCCGAAAACGGAACTTTTATGGTCTATAGTACACTGTCCGGAAGGACTAAAATGAAGAGCTCACACCACCGTCCACAGCCGTAGTTGGCGATCGCAGAGTCCACAATTTTCACGTCATCATTATCATCATCGCCAGATTTATTCTCTTATCATCTCTAAATTTACAAGTTATGAATACCTAGTTTGCTGCCGTCCTAGCGCCAAGAAAGAGAAAAAAGCCAGCGATCGAATTTTAGGTAGGAACAAAATTTGTGTGGCGTACCTGTTTCAGCGTCCCTTTAAACCAGAAAACATCCATCAGTTGATTCTGCGGACCTGTCTTCGCTCCGGTTCTTACGCCGAATCTAACATCCTGGGTTTTGTGAATATTTTCACGTTGTGCTGACGGCAGTCCTGAGTCGGGAAAGAACCGAAACGACTGTAAAAGAAACTTCATGGAGCTATCTCGGCCCCGCACAGAAAGGAACAATTTGGCTACAGCGATAGCGACAGTTGTGCTCGGCGTTGCTTGCTGCTCTCGGTCGCGCTCAGTTTAAAGCTGGCAAGAAAAGCTGTTCGATAAGGAGCGAAACACAGCTATAACAGTCTGGAGCAAGTGGCGGAAGTCATACGTTGCTGCGATCATACGAGATAAATCCGGGCGCACGCCGTTACAAAGGAAGTGATACGGCCGCGTCTTGGCATCATTGAACGCTATAACAACCAAAGATGCACGAAATTTCGAGGTAATAGTCAACCGCAAAGGTTGAAAGGCTTGTGTAAAAACAGCGGAGGCCGGTTCAAACTGAAAACGACGAAGTTGAAGTTTGAGTAGTGGGGGGAGGCAGCAGGTAGTCACGTATTTCTTTCTTTTTTTTTTTTTTTCAGAACATTTTTCACCGGAACTGATTCCTAATTCATAATTTATATATAATACAGCCTAAGTTCGGATCAAGTAATCATTTCTTGTTTACGCACTAATTCCCAACCAATCCGCTGTTGTGGGTACGTGCTTGAGAAGTCAAATTCGAAGGTTAGTGCTAATTTACAAACTTCGCTCATTCTTTTTTTTTTTTTATTCAGGTCTACGATCTTGAATCATAGTTTTTTTTTTCTTTAGCTGATAATTGATTTTTTACAGTAATCCAGTATACGCAGTTTGGCTCTCCACACTGAACCCTGGCAAATCTCCGCTCGTGGGTATCTGCCATTTACCAAGGAAGAAGAAGACGAAGAAGAAGAATGCGTCAGCGGCGGTGCACGTTGGTGCTCCTGTGTTTCCGCCTCATCTGACGAGCGCCATGGCTACGAAGAAGCTGGGGAACCAGCACATTCAAGTTTTTGTCCGGTGGCGGCCCCCGAACACACTGGAGAAGAAGAGCGGGTACACAAGTGCGGTGGAAGTGGTCGCGGACAAGAAAGAGATCCTTGTAAATGACCGCGTCATTCCGGAGCGTTCTCTCCGCAAGTCATTCACTTTTGACAAGGTGTTTGGACCCGAAGCAAAGCAGATCTACGTGTACCGGACGGTCATGGGGCCCACCGTAGCTCAGGTCATGATGGGCTACAACTGCACTGTGTTCGCGTATGGCCAAATGTGCACTGGCTACACCGTCGCCTTGGAGGATGAACGATCAGACGTGCATCTGGGATGGGCTAATGGCCAGCTGGACGGTACCATTCCCCCCACTCTGCATCAGCTCTTCGAAGAGCTCCAGTCACAAGACCTCGAGTCCACTATCGAGGTCTCCTTCCTCGACTTGTACAGCGAGGAGGTTTTTGATCTGCTGAGTGCATACGAGGACACGCCGATGCGCAAGATTTACGAGGACTCTATTAGAAAGGGATCCGTCATATTACAAGGCCTTGAAGGGATCACTGTGCGCAACCGTCAAGAGGTTCTTAAGAAGGGTGCAGCTAAGCGCCAGACTGCGGCCACACTACTCAACGAAACCTCGTCACGCAGTCACGCCGTCTTTGCCGTCACTGTCCGCATCCGTGAAATGCCTGATGATGGCGATGTGCTGGTCACAACTGGACAGCTCATCCTGGTTGACCTTGTGGGCAGCGAGAACATAGACTGCTCTAGCGCTGCTGACCGAGGAGCACGTGAAGCAGGCAACGGCGACCAATCTTTTCTTACTTTGGGCCGTGTCATAACTGCTTTGGTGGAAAAGTCAGCACGTGTGCCTTACAAGGAAAGCAAACTGACGCGTCTGCTGCAGGACTGCTTAGGTGGTCGCACCAAGACTTCCATCACTGCTACCATCTCATCCGAGAGAGTTTTAGGCACGACTGAACGGCCCCTAGCAACTGCTGCCCTGCTCCAGGACACGGATATGAGCTTGGATGCAACTGAGCAGGTGCTGCGCTTGGGAGAGGCAGCATGCTGCCCTTGTTCGCGTCCGGAAGCTGCACTCGCTGCAGCTGCTGAGGAGCTTGTGAGAGTTGCCAAGACTACAATGGGCGAAATTGACCTGCTGTATCAGAATCTTTAGCGAACATCGGCCAATTGATCTGACCAACAAGGAAGACAGTCTGAATTCGTGGAGAGCTCAAAGGACCGCTTCAGCCAAGTTTAGACTAACGCACTAATTAGTGATTATTGCACTGTATAATCGTTTTGATCGAATCCACGTATGTGTGCCTGTGCTGCCTATTTTTTTTTTCTTGTAATGTATTGAATATATGATGTACACACTCTGCTCTGGGACGGCCGACCCGGGCCCAGAGGGTACTTCAAATAAATAAACTGAACTGAACAGGTCGCCGCTCGTCTTCATTCCTTAGAGGCGTTGGAGGATCATTTGCCACCCTCTGCAGCCGATTCCAGGAACTGCTGTTGTGGAATACACTTCTAAAGCCAAGAAATTTGATGATGAAGGTACTGCAGCCAACATGTCCACCCATTGCGGTAGTCACAGTCGAGGCTCCGCCGCCTGGACTGAGGACAATACCGCGCAGCTTGTTTAGGACACTATCGTGTGCTCGAATGTTCCCTGGTTTCGAATTATGCCCAGTTTCTTTTTGGTCTTTTTGTTTGCTTGACAACTTTAAACAGCTGCGTGCTACGTGCGAGTCAGGCGGCAAGAACTGTAGGGCAGATAATATAGGTCGTTATCTCATTCGTGGCTGTTACGCGCGACTCAAAGATTTTGTCTTTTCAGTGTCCTTGCCCAGGTTACCTAATTCGTCTAGAAATGTGATTAGTTATCGTATAGCTGGACTTAGCCCTGTGATTTCCAGCATTGCATGAAATGTGGATAATCTTGGTTTCTGCTCCTATAACTGTCTGCATTGCCAGCACGCTTGAAATAATGGTCTTTTTCAGCATACTTATCAACGCAACAACAAAGTGTCAGCTGTCAGAGATGCAGGAGGCCCGTGAAGAGATAAGCTCGTTCAAAAGCTGCTCCTAACTGCAAAACAGCCTAAACATTAGTGGCCGTAATGATGCATTTACAGATTATGAAGCAGTTTTCAATTTACTGAATGCGCCTATGTATTCTCACATGGTTTTCTCGCCCTCGGATATTCAAACAATTATAAAAAGAATTTACTCAATTCAGTTACCGCGGGCTTAATATCTTCCGAATGAATCTCCCAGATGTTTACCTTTCGATCATCAAAGGATAATTTGTGATGAAGTCCTGGAAGTTCATAACTTTTATCCTACGTTTTCAATCATTAACGGGCAAAGGGCATTGTATGAGGCCTTCCTTGCTAGCTCCTCCCACTTCTTAAAAAAAAAAAAAAATGAGAAGGGTTCAACGCTGCTGAACCGATATGGAGCGAAAGCATTAGTTGCGGGTGATCGAGCGTTCTTGTTCTTGTTGTTCTCCTTCTCCTTCTTCTACTTTTATTTTTTCAAAACGTTTGCCACAAGGCATACGTTGAGAAAGGGGGAATGGGATGCAGGAGATAGAAAGTTAAAAGAAGGAGTGAAGTCCAGTTGCACTTAGGTATTCGCAGCGGTTGGCGGTGTAGTGGTTGTCCATTGTCCACGTCTCGTTCTTCTACTTCGCGGCTGTTCAGGGTCATTGGTGACTGCGGCCACAAACTACGCGACGGGCCGAAACCTGGCATAGTACAATCCACAAACATATCGTTTTTCAGCGAAGGATCTCGTAAATCCGTCCCGCAGTTGTCTTGAAAACGGCCCGTGTGTGGTGCGGGCAACACCGGTAAGGCGTATATCGGCCCGGCTATTGTATATGAAAGGAACGCCTAGGATAAATTGAATCTGGTGTGTATGACGGTAGGTTACCACTTTCCATTGACAAACAGCCCACCATCGCCGAAAACGGAACTTTTATAGTCTAGTGCACTGCCCGGAAGGACTAAAATGAAGAGCTCACACCACCGTCCACACCCGTAGTTGGCGATCGCAGAGTCCACAATTTTCACGTCATCATCATCATCATCATCATCGCCAGATTTATTCTCTTATCATCCCTAAATTTACAAGTAATGAATACCTAGTTTGCTGCCGTCCTAGCGCCAAGAGAGAGAAAAAAGCCAACGATCGAATTCTAGGTAGGAAAAAAATTTGTGTGGCGTAACTGTTTCAGCATCCCTTTAATGCTGAAAACATCCCTCAGTTGATTCTGCGGACCTCTCTTTGCTCGGGTTCTTACGCCGAATCTAACATCATGGGTTTTGTGAATATTTTCGCGTTGTGTTGACGGCAGTTCTGGAGTTGGGAAAGCACCGAGAAACGACTGTAAAAGAATCTTCATGGAGCTATCTCGGCCCCGCACAGAAAGGAACAATTTGGCTACGGCGACAGCGACAGTTGTGCTCGGCGGTGCCTGCTGCTCTCGGTCGCGCTCAGTTTAAAGCTGGCAAGAAAAGCTGTCCGATAAGGAGCGAAACGCAACTATAACAGTCTAGAGCAAGTGGCGGAAGTCATACGTTGCTGCGATCATACGAGATAAATCTGGGCGCACGCCGTTACAAAGAAAGTGATACGGCCGCGTCTTGGCATCATTGAACACTATAACAACCAAAGATGATGCACGAAATTTCGAGGTAATAGTCAACCGCAAAGGTTGAAGACAGGCTTGTGTAAAAACAGCGGAGGCCGGTTCAAACTGAAAACGACGAAGTTGAAGTTTGAGTAGTGGGGGGAGGCAGCAGGTAGTCACGTATTTCTTTCTTTTTTTTTTTTTTTTCAGAACATTTTTCACCGGAACTGATTCCTAATTCATAATTTATATATAATACAGCCTAAGTTCGGATCAAGTAATCATTTCTTGTTTACGCACTAATTCCCAACCAATCCGCTGTTGTGGGTACGTGCTTGAGAAGTCAAATTCGAAGGTTAGTGCTAATTTACAAACTTCGCTCATTCTTTTTTTTTTTTTTTTTCAGGTCTACGATCTTGAATCATAGTTTTTTTTTCTTTAGCTGATAATTGATTTTTTACAGTAATCCAGTATACGCAGTTTGGCTCTCCACACTGAACCCTGGCAAATCTCCGCTCGTGGGTATCTGCCATTTACCAAGGAAGAAGAAGAAGAAGAAGAAGAATGCGTCAGCGGCGGTGCACGTTGGCGTTCCTGTGTTTCCGCCTCGTCTGACGAGCGCCATGGCTACGAAGAAGCTGGGGAACCAGCACATTCAAGTTTTTGTCCGGTGGCGGCCCCCGAACACACTGGGGAAGAAGAGCGGCTACACAACTGCGGTCGAGGTGGTCGCGGACAAGAAAGAGATCCTTGTAAATGACCGCGTCGTTCCGGAGCGTTCTCTCCGCAAGTCATTCACTTTTGACAAGGTGTTTGGACACGAAGCAAAGCAGATCGACGTGTACCGGGCGGTCATGGGGCCCACCATAGCCCAGGTCATGATGGGCTACAACTGCACTGTGTTCGCGTATGGCCAAATACGCACCGGCTACACCGTCGCCTTGGAGGATGAACGATCAGACGTGCATCTGGGATGGGCTAATGGCCAGCCGGACGGGACCGTTCCCCCCACTCTGCATCAGCTCTTCGAAGAGCTCCAATCACAAGACCTCGAGTCCACTATCGAGGTCTCCTTCCTCGACTTGTACAGCGAGGAGGTTTTTGATCTGCTGAGTGCATACGACGACACGCCGATGCGCAAGATTTACAAGGACTCTATTAGAAAGGGATCCGTCATATTACAAGGCCTTGAAGGGATCACTGTGCGCAACCGTCAAGAGGTTCTTGAGAAGGGTGCAGCTAAGCGCCAGACTGCGGCCACACTACTCAACGAAACCTCGTCACGCAGTCACGCCGTCTTTGCCGTCACTGTCCGCATCCGTGAAATGCCTGATGATGGCGATGTGCTGGTCACAACTGGACAGCTCATCCTGGTTGACCTTGTGGGCAGCGAGAACATAGACTGCTCTAGCGCTGCTGACCGAGGAGCACGTGAAGCAGGCAACGGCGACCAAACTCTTCTTACTTTGGGCCGTGTCATAACTGCTTTGGTGGACAAGTCAGCACGTGTGCCTTACAAGGAAAGCAAACTGACGCGTCTGCTGCAGGACTGCTTAGGTGGTCGCACCAAGACTTCCATCACTGCTACCATCTCATCCGAGAGAGTTTTAGGCACGACTGAACGGCCCCTAGCAACTGCTGCCCTGCTCCAGGACACGGAGATGAGCTTGGATGCAACTGAGCAGGTGGCGTCTAAGGCATCGCTTGAGAGAGGCAGCAGGCTGCCCTTGTTCGCGTCCGGAAGAAAGAAATGAAGAGGCAAGGGGCGGGGGGGGGGGGGGGGGGGGGGGGAATAAAATCCATAAACACATCGTCCTTCAGCGAAGGATCTCTTAAATCCGTCCCTCAGTTGTCAGGAAAATAGCCCGCCACAGAGTGGTGCGGGCACGAAGCAGTTACTACGCGCACTGCATTTAAAGCGCCCGTATGTAGCACGTTTTTTTTTTTCTTAGCTTTTTGTTTGCTATCAAAGCGTGCGTTAGTGGGGACAGAATGTGGCGCACTGACTTTTCCGCATCTCGCTTTAGATGCGTACGTGTGCACCCCACAAATTTATCGTCGAATCAAGCTGCGTGGTTTATGTTATGAACATTTTCTCGGCTCTTGCCGATGCTCATAGGTTGTGCTGTTCCTCTTGAGAGTTTGGCTTTTTTTTTTTTTTTTTGTCCAACATAGGTCACAGTGCTGTCCAGTTCTTATTAAGCAAGACGCACGGACGTTCGTGTGGTGGACGGGCGTTCTACATGTGGTTACGACGCCGCGATGAAGGCAGCGAAAGTTGGCCACGGAAATACGACTGCCACCCCACCGATAGCACGCAGAAAAAATAGATGTAACCCCTCGGGTGACCTCAGCAATGAGTTATCCAGGGAGAACGACTGAACGGTATACGGTGGGTGAGACTGGGTGACCGCTTTCTGGGAAACAACCTACCCCAATTGTTTTTTTTTCTTTTTTTTTTTTTTTTTGCATCGCGTCCAAGAAGCTCAGAGAAAGCACTGCGATTCTGACAGTGTTTTTCGCTCCAAGCACCTACGGTTCTTCTGCCCGAGTTATCGTTTCCATTTCCGGAACCCTCTGCTTCTCCACTGCACTGCCGTATTTTTTATGTTCGCGATTAGTGGGTGAATAACTGCGTATTACGGACGTGAGCACAGTTTCGCTTCATAGGTGACTTTGCACGCAGCAACATTCGCTGACATTCCTAGTGTACTGGCGGCATCACTCGTATCCACTGCCCGCAGAAATAGTCTAGATAGAGAAGGTTGCGCGCGATTACGGAAGATGGCGCTGTAAGCGGAGCAGGCGCTACTGGCCGCCGAAGTGGTCGAGCCGCAATCAGATGGAGACGTGTTGTGTCTGGCCTCGGTTTCCTGTCCGGAGTACGGACACGCGTTCAGCCACGTCTGGCACGGAGGATGGCTGTGGCGAGATTCTCTTTCTCTTAATTTTCCCTTCTGCATCTGTCTATCCCGCGTAATGTCGGTGGTGCATGCTTAGCTACCACGCGTTACTGTCGCCTCTGATGTGCGAGAATTTTTCGGTTCGTGCGTTTTTTGTGCACTCTTCGGCTGCTTGCAGTCCATAACCACAAGCAATTGTGCTTTCTTTGTCGAAGTTCAGTCTGGTGTTGTAAAATAACCTTCGTTTACCACCAGTGACTTTTGGGGCGACTTTCCTTTCTGACCAAACGAGAATAGCACGTATGATTCCATCTCGTTGCACCTCGACTGCTGAAGCACAGAGAATATGGCAGTGGCGTGCGTTAGCCTAGGGAAAGGATGCCGTGCTGGAAAAAGAAAGCTGCTGAAGTTTTCAGAATTCGTGGCGGGTTGGACTACTTCGTTCTTTAAAGTGCACTCTTTTACGTCTCGCACTAAAATAACTACAGTGCAGAATCGACACTGCGCAGCAGATGTCGCCTGGCACCGTGGAGCTTTCACGGAAGCTTGGCGGATCGTCCCTGTTTGGTCCTCGCGCAATCGCGCCAACTTCTAATGGCGCGTGGACTTTTGGTTCCTTTCGCAACTCCGACAGAGCGTCAGCTCGCACGAGCGCATCGACTGCACGATAGCCCATTTGCATGCAGTAGCTCCGATTTTCGGCGGCCGCTCTGAGCGTTCGTTTCGCTACCCATCCGACGCACGCGCGCACAGTTGCGGGAGGAGGCGGGGGAATGGTGGTTGGGGTGATGTGACGTGCGCCCCTTTGCGGGCCGCCGTGCACTGCGCGTGGTCGGACTTGGGGACGACGGATGTCACGGCCATCTGCGCTGTTCGTTGGGCAGACTTTATATTCCGATCCCCCCGCCCTCCCCACAGTCCTCTGCAGCGGCGGCACCCCGCCCGCCGCGATGCGGATGAATGGGGCGGGCTGGCGGCAACGGCAGCAGCAGCAAAAGCGAGGTCGGGGCGCGCACACCCGCCGCCGCATGCGCGACCTTTGACGAGGCATCGGGGGCGAGCCGAGATTTTTTTCTTCTTTCTTTCTTTATTTTTTTTTTTTTTTTTTTTGCTCCGTTCTCGCTTTGGAAGGCGTCTCGTTTTACTATGGTTAAAACGTTTCCTGTTCTGCACTGCGGCCGCTACCCGAGGCCCACGCAGCTCCGGTGCGGGAGTACTTCGCCTCACCCCACACCCCCTCCACGGCCTGTTCCCTCCTCCGCCGGGATTTGTCGGGAGCTCACGCCAAAAGTGCGGCTGCGCCCCCCCCCCCCCCCCCCCCCCCAAACTCCCCCGCCCGGGACCCGATCGGCGCTGGATGGATTAACGAGAGCGCAGTGCGCGCGCGGATGCGTGCGAGCGAGCGCGGACTTCGGCGACAGCTGCGCGCGCCAAAAGAAAGTACACAAGGCCAGTGCGGTGTTCTGGGTCTCCGCATTATCCTGCTGCCGATTTCATTTTTCGCTGCGTCCGTCTTTGTGGCCTTCCGCGCTTTGCTTTGGTAACGTAGCCTGCAGCCTGTTTCCTTTTTTTCTTTTTTTTTTTTTTCGTTTCTGTCGGACCGGTCGACGCGCCAGGCAGACAGAGGAGCAGTAATCGAATGAGGAGTGTGCTCGAATAATTGTTTTATAAGCGCGGGCGAGAACGAAGACAAGTTCGGGGCACGGTATCGTCGCGAGGAGGTTGGGGGTATCATGCTAACGAGATTAGCCGTCTATTGAATCGGGCAGCGGAGATAGTTAGCGTCGACGATGTGATCAAACTGTCTCTGGCAAAACAAAGAAAAAATAAACAGCAGATCCCGGCCCATCTTGAGTATACCTTTCGAATTTCGTTTTATGTTTGTGTCTTTTCTTCGTTTCCTTTTCGTTTCTACCGGCTGATTTGCTTTATAGCAGCTTTCTTCTTTTTGAGTGCCGTGCTCCTCCTTCACCTCTCATAATCCTCTCCAAGTTCTTGTTAGCGCTCGAAACAGCGAACCTGTCCCTGTTAGCGGCAGTGCGCTTGCACGAAAAAAAAAAAAAATTAACGCAACGAAAATGCAACAAAGAGGGCAGAAGGATCTATCTCGTCATGGTGTAATTAAGGCGACCTTTTTTTTTTTTTGTTGTTGTTTCCTTCTTCCTCTTTCTCGCGTGTTCATCGTGAGGAGCTGAATTTTCCGGGGATTGTGTGTGGATGTAGTACAATTGAGAGCCCAATAGTGCCACTTTGAAACTGGCGGATAACAGAAACATGCGAGCGGACAGAAGCTTTTGCTGGCCGTTTTTCTTTCTTTTTTTTTTATTTCTTTACCGTAGTCTTCCCGGTTTTATATATATTTGTTTGTTTTTCATGCTATTCTCACTAGAGCGCTGCTTTTCAGCGTCGAGGCACGAACGCGTAGCGTGAGATCCTCGAACGGAGATAGAGCACAGCAGCTTTGCGTTCCATTATTACCAAAAAAATGACGAGTGGTGACTGTTTTAGTCCCCTGACAAATGTGCTCCAGGTGTAGCGCGTCGAGGAAAAGCACGAAAGACGGCCAAGGAGAAGAAACTGACACCCGGCTGCCCGCCAAGTGCGCAGACGGAATAAATGAAGGGGGCGACCAATGTAAGCGATTCGCCGGAATGCGATGGCAAGCACTCTGTAGATTGGAGTGTTCCTTGTTGCCTGATGCGATCGTACGCAGCTTCCCCAGAGCTAGGACTCTCGTGTGCGGAGCTATGCCAGCTGCTCAAAGTCTAATAAGTGTCCACTAACTGAGAAAGACGAAGCCTCGCACGAAAAGTCCCGCAAGTGCGTATGCGTCGGATGGTGCCTCACAACTGCACGTTGCCTGCCCGCGCTGCCTGTTTTGCAACGGCCCCTAGTCCGCGTGGGGACTACACTTAATCTCAGATTGCGTGCAGCAGTGTATAAAACGCAGTTGTGCGACATTATACACGGCCACATCGCATACTTTAGACCTTTTCATGACCCTTGGAGAAACCGGTTTGACTGGGCTGAGAACCAGGTGTGGGGGGAGAATCCGCAGCTTTTTCCTTTGTTATGAGCACAGCCCAGTCTCCAATATGGCAGCGCCCTTTGACCAATTTTGAAAAGGTATTGCCTTGTCATGATGTGGGACCGACCCGCTCCCATTGACACCGTGTTGGTTGACTGATCGACTCTGAACAGCCGACGCAAATTGCGACTAGCAATTTTGTGCTAGGTCTCATGCAAATTCGAACGCAACCGGTCCCGCACTTGTGCAACGTTTCCTGAGGGGCTCACAATATGTGACCAGAAAGCGCCTCACCGGGCACGGAGGGGGATCCTCTATCGAGGCTTATACACAGTTGTGAACGATAAGTGATATAACATTTCCGTTGTTGTTGTTTAGTTTTTTTCGCATAAATTCGAAACATTTCGAAATAGAACTCCAATTTGCTATTTCTGAGCATATTTTGATGCAATAACACCCTCTTCTTCAGTCAGAAGTTGCTCAGGGCGTATTATTAACTTGCTGTCACTTTTAAGTGACATTTTCTATGTGTACACTGTGCATATTTATAAGCAATCGGCGGAATGCAAGCTGGATGCGGCGTCACCAAGACTGTTCAAATGGCATTTATTCGCGGCCAACATTCTAGCATGAAGCACCGTCAGCTTTCGGTGTTTTTCATAGAGTAGCGCAGTAGTAGGCGACTTTGCAAGTTTTGAAGAGCCAGTTTCAGAGGGGGTTTTCGTTTTTCGATCTTCGCCGGAAAAGGCCAGATCGACGAACCAAGCTGCCGAAAAAACTCTCGACCCTTTGTTATCGACATTTTCGAAGAGTTTTCTGTAATGCGAAAGTCTAAAGTGGCCCATGAACCGTGAAACGTCACGTGCCGTGTTTATGGTGTGCTGAGCTACACGACTGGAGCCCAACACGATATATGCAAATATGTCAAGAGCATCTGGAGGACATAGGCAAATGAACGCTTGGTGTGGATAAATGGGTTATGCTAAATAGTGCTTTTGTTAGACGAATCGAAGTTCTTGTGTGGAGGTGACGGCATTCGCCGCATGTATTCCTGCAAACGTTTTGTATGTAAACTTAGTTATCAAATTTAACAAAGAATTGTGGTGCCCTTGGCCATCGTCTACCTTGTCCCGTGTTCTGAGCTGATTCTCCTTCTTAAATATTGCGTACCAATTTGCCCAAGCCTCCGCCTGAACTCGTTATCAACTTTCACGCTAATTCATAAGGCAGGAACGTTATGACACGGGGCTTATACTTCCATCGTGGTGTTGTAATAATAATAATAATAATAATAATAATAATAATAATAATAATAATAATAATAATAATAATAATAATAATAATAATAATAATAATAACCTTTATTAAACACCCAACAATTAGCACAGCAAAACGGGCCCATCTAAGCCAATAGTGGCTTGTGTAATGTGGCCCGTACTGACGGCGTTGTGTTATAATGGAAAGTTATTTTGTAGACTGGTTCCCATTTTGTGATAAAAATGCATACCTCCGCAATGCAGGAAGAAGTTCTCGAATAATTTTGCTTTGAGTACTAACTGAGACCTAATTTGATGACGAATTTTGTTTGCTATTATGTAAAAACTGTGACATTATATTCACATCGAGCTCATGCTTAAATTTTGGTGCGGGGAAAAAATAAGTTGAAGCAGAAAAACTGAAATATCCTATCTTTTTGTTCAACATTGTAAGTGGCGAGGGAAGTATTTTACGAGAGCGTTTGGGGAAGTCCGCTTTGAAGTAATTCCATTTCCCATCCCGATTCTATTCTAGCTTGAAAGTATAAGGACTGTACGAATACAAAGAAAGCAACCATTTTTTGTTCTTGCCAGTGGCGTAATCGGATGATTTCTGCACTGTCATTTCGACAGTTTCGCAGTGAGTATTAATAAGAACCGGTAACACGTTTTCGAAAATCAGAGACGGAGCAAAATAATGATTTCTCCCCTTTGTATAAAACGATTTGCAAAACAGGCAACCAGCCGCTTTCTCTCTTGCCCTCTTTACGTTCCTTTCCACCAGTGCTCGAATCACTACAGACCCCCCTCCGATGGAGCCAGACTTTAAGCACTGCTCCTGCCTTCGTTTACCCTCCACAGTCGGTGGGAACTGACAGACGGCAGTAGACACATTCCACCGTACCAAGCGGTGATAATGCATCAGTTGAAGAACAAAAAAGCATTTAGCTTGAAACATTCTACTGCTACGGAGGCAGCACGGAAATGAGAGTGCGCTGCCATTCATTGCTGCTACGCGCCTCGGTATGAGTATGCTTCTGGAGACGCGTCGTTTGCACGGAGCCGTATATATGTTATACGCGATCCGGCCATAACACGAGAATGCGCGAACTTCCCCGCGTTTGCTAGGGGCGTTTCCAGCATCGTGCCTTAATGAACACGTCCATTCTAACGATGGCTGCTGCAGTTTCTGCGCGCAGTGCAGCGTTGTACGCAGTAAGAATAAGCTAAAATGGCAGGGTTTGACCGCAGTGCATGTACTCGCTGGTTCTAGCTGTGCGTCTTTGAGGCATCAGCCCTGTAACGATGCGCAGCCCCGTAGAGGGAGCACCGCTGTGGCACATGTGCGCTCGGGTTTTTATTACGCCGGCAGGCGATGCTGCCTCACCGGCGGCCGAACAAAGGAAGGAGCGCGCGCCTCCGCCCGCAGGCCCTTGTGTCGCTTACTTCCGCGTTCGCAGCGGAACACAGTTCCGCATTCAGTAAGCAGCTTCCGTTTGCACACCGGCTAAGCCGCCCTTGGACGGGTGCGGCGTCCAGAAGGCGCCCTTGAAGGAAGGGGAAGCGCGGCGGAAGTGCGAATGTGCCGAGACTCTTCTCCCGACCGGAAGCGCCCAGGGATGGTCGAGAGCGCGGCTGTCGTCCGCCGATGCTGCGCCCTGTCCATTTCCGGCTTCTGCCGAATCCTCGGATTGTTTTCCAACCGTGGAGTGCTGTCAGCGCGTCGCCCCCCCCCCCCCCCCCCCCTCCCCGCCCTCTGTGGGCACTCCCTGTTTCTGCTGTCCTTCGGGGCTTGGAAGCGCTGTCAGCGGTTCGCGCGCGCGGCGTCTGCTCCTCGTAAAGCGCTTCTCCTGCCGTACGCGTGCCGGACACGCTGCCTCTTCCTCCCGGACGCGCGCCTCTAGGGCCTGTTGTGACGTGCCCCGATCGCTCGCGATATCTGGCAGCGGGGGAGCTGTCCGGAGTATGCCGTGGAAATCAGGCACGCAAGCCGAGTCGCTGGAAAGCCCGGTGGCAGTCTGATAGGCCCTGGCTGCTATCGGGCGTTGCACTGGCTCGCGCGACGGGCTCATGGGGGTACAAACCAACCGGTTCTCTACAGTGAGCCCCCCTTCCGCTGATGGGATCCGTGCGTGTTGCGTGTATCATCGAATGGACGTATATACGTCCGGGCCTGCGAGATGCGACGGCCATTTGCAAGGCCTTCCACTTGGTAGGTAGCTCGCCGGCCATGCCGTCTGCTGATAGGCGTGTGTCTACAGTCAGAGGCCCAATAGCGACGCAGCGTATTTCCCGCAGGTACACTTGGTTGTGAAGTAGACATCCGGATCGCTTTGAGAACCGCAGTTCGCTAGTGCTGCCGTGGGCGCTGGTTATTGCTCGGAGCTATACGTACTTACGCGTATTGTGCAGAGGGCACCGTTTACGAAAGTGATGAGCATGAAAGACAGAGCAGCGTAAAATCTAACCATATATGAATGCATTAAGCTGTACCAAAGTTACTACACAAGTAAGCCGTCAGCTTACTTGGAGCACATACCATCGCACTACTCTTGAAAATTACTCCCCGCATTGTTCGTTTCACGTGACCCGTGTGGGCAGCTACCATTTCTTGCTTTTCTTTTTCTTTTTTTTTTTTTTTTTTTTTTTTTGCTCGTGAGAAACAAACTTAACACTCACTCAACGCTACATCAGATGCCTAAGTTCGCTATCCAAATGGTTTTGCCTGGAGGGTGTATTTCTATATATAATTTTTTTTCCACCTATGGCCATGCGCGTCTGCTTTTTGCGATGACTCGCACAAAAATAGTGTTGCCCAGTTGCTTTTATGCAGCTCCGGCGTATTTCTGCCCTGGCGTCGGACAATGCCAGTGGACGGTTAGCTATGACGCCCGTCCTCGGTGTTCTTCACGCAGCCCCAGCAGGCGCGCGAGTGCAGCAGTAGGCCCATAGCCGGGGCTTGTCTTCGTTCGGGTCGATCATGGAGTACGTGCGCGCACTTGCATGCACCGCCGCCTCATACCCGTCGACGTTCCACGCGCGAGGTTCGATAGCCACCGCGGTTGGCTCGCCTGTTGTGGCGCCTCGATCCTCCCTGCTTGGCGATGCTGCCGCCCGCGGCTGCATAGACGCGTGGAAAGGCATTATAGATTGCGCGCCGCATTTTATGTCTTGTTGCGGTTGCTCTCTTCAACTTCCCTTCCCTCCACCACCCCCCCCCCCTCTTTTTTTTTTTTCCTGTACTTCGTTTCGCCTTTGTTTTCTTTCACTTGTTCTTTCTTTCTACTACCCGCCGCGAGCGTCAAATGTTTCTCGTTTCAAGCAGTGCCTTTTGATATCTTTTTTTTTTTTTTACTTTCTGGCCCCGATTGCTTTCAGCTTTGCGTTGGCGCAATGTATTCGCAGTTATTTGTTCGCTTCCGAACCAACGTACGCTCCTTCGTGCAGAGACTACTACGCGTTAGCTTGTCCTGGGGCAGTCTCTCGAACACCGAGCTCAGGTCGCGCGCTGTGGCAAAAATAAACGGCATGCGCGGCATATTGCCTCTGCCGCGCCGCTCGCTATCTTGCGTTTCTTCAGCCTCCACCGAGTGAGTGTCAGATGTGGCAAAATTTAAACCCAGCGTCGCTGGTGTGAGCTGACATCAATTTAGAGGAGTGGGGGCGTCGCTGCGCTTTTCAAAAAGTAGCCACTCGCTTTCTTTTTATTTTCCTTATTCTTTTTTCTACTTCGATGCCAGGCCGGATGCAGACAGCGCTTCGGGTGGAACTGCGTGATTTGCGCAACTTGGTTTCGGGCCGAGTTATAAAACGGGAGCTGCTGCTTCGCTGTCGTTTCGCGACCGTTATTGAGAATTCCTCTTCCAAAGGCCAGCCGCGGTAAGAGTGGGGGTGCAGTGTAAATGAAGTGTCGGAGCTTTCGCCACTCGGTACGCCGCTGTCACCAAAGAAAACGCAACAGAGGCAGATTACACGAAGTGCGTGTGCGAGAGGGAATGCACAGCGGGGGTGGTGTGCTTGGACCGCGTGCCCGTCGACCAGCAGCAGCGGCGATGTGCGCGGCGACCGCCGCCGGACTGCCGGCTTGACACGCGCCGACGTCCGGCGGCGACTTGTCAGTGGCGGCTAGGACACGTCCGGGGTCTTTCCGGCGGCGGGCGACGCCGTCAGAGACAGGCAGCACCCCCCCCCCCCCCCCCCCTTTCGCAGCGGATCGATGCCTGTCGCGTCTCCGAAGGGGGCCGCCCAGATGGCCCTTGGCCAGCTGTGTTTTTCCCCGCAGCACGCGAGCTGCGCCGGAAAGCAAGCTTGCCGGTCAGCCCGTCGCCTCTGCTACTCTCCCTCCCCACCTCCCGCCTTTTTTCCCCCCCCTCTCTCTCTCTTTTCTGCGTGTACCCCCCGTCGTCTTCGTGATGCGGCCAGGAGGCGTTCTTGGCGATAGGCGACAGCCCGCAGTGCTCGCCCCGGGGCTGCGCACGCCACCGTGCGGGCCGGCCCCTGGCTTTTGTTTTCCGCTCGCGCCGTGCTCTAGTTTTGCCGCCGTCGTTACCTCGGAAGAGCGGCGTAGACGCTCCGCTCCTGATTGCTGACATTCGGATCCATTCCTAGGTGCTGCCTGTTTTTCGACCGCCGATAACTATTATTCGTTGCTCTCTGAACCTACCAAAAAAAATAAAATAAAAATAACGTCTCGTGCATCTGAAGCGTTTCTTCCTGCCATGTTAGAGAGATAATAATAGCTACTCTTCGCACCTGGAACCAAGCAGATGCGATCGATACGCCACCGATAGCGATCGTTGGACAACGTGATGTTTTGGCTCTTTCTTGCAGAGTTCCGATAAACTCGAGGGGCTTAACTCTTTCTTGCTGTTGCGTGTTATACAAGCGTACAACACTGTGCACTGGTCAAGGCTCCCGTTTCTCTTGATGTATTGTTGCCATGCAGCTCTGCCCTTATTCTCAAGTTCATTACTTGCTGGATTTCGTTTTTGCTGAAGATTTGTTGAGTGTGAGGTGCAACTGAAGACTGTGGATGGGTTCGCTCTCTTTTTTTTTTTTTCTTTAGCGCCTTACCCGCTGTCGTAACGCATTGTGCATTTTTGTTTATCACAGTAATGCGCACGTCGCAGATCTCCAGATGCAGAGACTCAGCGCGCGGCTGGTCTTGCCGCGAGTTGATCACGTTACGACCTCCCTGACACCTGGACGAGGAGCAGAGGGCTTAATTCACGAGTCCAGACGTGTTATAAGAAAATCACTGACGACCCGATGCCGCGGCCCGGCGGGTCCCGCTTTTAAATCTTTCTTGGGGCCGCGAGTCACCTGTCAGGCGGTGTTTGCCGATCGAACGCCCATCTCGGCGTCTGGCGCCGAGTGGTAGGGCGTGGAGGAAAAGGCTGTCGCCTACGCGAGCGAGTTTGCTCTCCAAGGACTCCTGGCAAACACGCGGGAGGCTTGATGGAGGACCGAATGCGATCCAGCATGCGGATGTCGCGTTCGTTTGGCGCAGACGCGAACAAGATAAAGCGAGTGCGCGACGCGAGTGGAATGTTTGGGCCGCGATGCATATGCAAGTTCGCGCGGGGATCTAAGGATTTGCGCGGGCGTGCGGCGGCGGAGGCAATAACACAACGCCGTCACGTGAGGATCCGAGGGAGGCGATGGCGAAGGGATTAGAGGAGCGGGGACGAACGGGACACGTTATGTGGGTCGACAGCTCCGGGGGAAGGAGTGCGATAGTAATAACAAGGGGGCGCATCCAGGCAAGGACAGAGGGGAGAAGGGGCTCAAGATCAACACGCCGGCAAGACGAGCAAACGCCGGAGGCGTGTCAACGTAATACTCGCCAGTTGGATCCTCCACGTGGCTTGTCTGGAGTGCGAACTTCTTTGAGGCGCACGAGCATGCGTGGAGAGCTCGCCTCCATCCGCGCTCCCCGAGGAGCCGCTGGGGACGCTGTCTCTTTTCTTGTCGAGAGAAGACACCGGAGTAGGGTGTCTAACCGGAGTGCGTTACTGCGTCGCCTCTGACGGGTGAACCCTTCCGGTGTGTTCTGTCTTCTCAGCGGACGCTCTGCATCTGGACGCTCGCCCGCCTCGTTTGGGAATCGCGCGCAAGGTACATGCGCGAAAGATGCTTGTAATTTTAATTTCCAGCTAGAGGAACTACCAGAGGCGGTTTCATTCGAAAAATGGTTGGCAGCGAGGCGCAGCACGCTATATAAGGGCGGGCTGCTGTTTTCTGAGTCGACGGTTGCGTGTCATCGAAATTGATTTTTTTTTTTTTTTTTGGTTATGACAGGTGGGATGTTTCGTGACGACACGAGGGCGCTGTCAGTTGTCAGCGAAGGCGCGGAGCTATAGTACCGTTTATACAGTTATTTTTGTTCCTTTTCCACTATTTTCATTCGCGTGGTGCAGTGTGCCGCCTTGGATTTGGCTGTTGATAAACATTGCCCCTGTGCGCCCAAGTTATAGTCAACTTATGAATTTCTTGCTGTGTTCTGTTAAAGGAGAAAAACGAAAATTTGGACGGCTTGTTCTTCCGCGATAAGCTGTGAGTTCGTCTCTAATAACAACTCTGTCTCTTAGGCTAAGGGACATGGTCATTTTCTGGCAAAGTTGTTGTAAACCCCGGTAACCACAGACCTCGAGCGCAGAAGTTTCGAAACGAACTATTCGCGGAAGCTGGACGTGAGCTTCCTCTTTGTTACCGCCGCGTAATAAAGATACTTTTGAGGAGTTACCATTTGCTACCTCCAGATAATACTGGAATGCTTATAAACGCACAACAGGAAGATACATTAGACAAGAATATCAGCCGAACCGCTACAGCAGCATCTGTATTATATATATATATATACACTCATCGTGGTAATTTGTATAGCCGCATTAAATATGTTTCTGCGCAAGTCTAGAGCTCTGCATGAAAAAAATCCGGAGAAAAAGATTACCAAGCACTGTTTGGCAGCACCGGTTACTAGTGTATGAGGCGATCGACACTGAACGCTTTCATGTCGCCCTGCTCGGCACTCGCCAGAAAAGGCCCCAACGGGAAGGACCGGCACCGCATTCTCTTAGAGCCGGCCCGATGCCCAGCGCGCTCCGGGGTGCCGTCAACGGTGCCAGCCTCCGCACAGCAGGCGCTTTTCGAAAGCTATATAGTGTAACATGCAATCGTCAGGAGACGGAAGAGTTCACTCGGCTACCGCAAACGCTCTCCCTCCTTATCATGACTATAATAATGTTATCATTCCTGTTGTCATTGTTGCTTAGCGTTTTTCTGAGGCGCCTGCCTCGCCAGTGTTCGCCTTCATCTCAGCCTGACTTTGGTCTCGTGATCGTCTCACTATTGCCCGCCATTCAGTGCTTGCTGCTTTCAATCTCCCTCTTGCCAGCTGCAAGTACGTGCTCCCGTGAACTAGGAATGAAAGAACGCAGTCGAAGGAGTCGCTAGTGTCCCAGTGCAATTGATCGCCGTCGATAGGCTGCCCCCTCCCCCCGCCCCTCTCCTTCTTTCCCTCCCGGTAATCGCGCGCTCTGTCATGCGTTTGCGATACAAGTCCATACGAGGCCCGTAACAAGAGGCGGGGGCCAGGACCCCACCGTTTGTCGCTGCGGCGGTACAACGGCCGTCTTGGCGGCCTTCTTCAGAAAGGGTCCGGCCTGTCGCCCGCGCAACGGCCCGCCAGGGACTGATCCGTCCCACTTAGTCGGTGCGATCCGAACGCCAACGAGCGTCGCGCCGATAGGCCGCTACTACCGCGCGCTCGATACGGGTGCCTTAAGCGCTGCACGAAAAGACGTCGCCTTTAAAAGCGGCTCTCGCTACAGCGTGCGGCTGCGTTTTCGCCCCCTTCTCTCCTTCCGCCCTAGGCAGGCCGTCTCCCTCGCTTGTCGGCGCTTTTTTCCGACTCCGTTCGGGTGCTCGCAAGAACGAGTCGCGTCATTTCTCAACCGTCCCCTGCACGGCGGACCATTGCACCCAGCGTTTGGACGGCGACACCGAGGGTTCTTGCAGGCCCCGTTCTCCGTGAGCGCTGAAATATATGGCCGATCGGGCGGCGCACTTGCTGGCGACACCATTTACAAGCTGCAAAGTGGTCCCCCTTATACACGTCCCCTGCCTCCTGTCATTGCTTCCATGGTGTAAAAAAAATAACGTAGAAAACGTGTTTTCTTTCTTTTCCTTTTAAATCTCGGCGCTCTGTTACCCACGCGTAAACCTTCAGATACTCTCGCATTTAGGGTTATCTATATACCTCGCGTATGTGCTCTACTCGCGTGAAAGTCCCTGCGGCAAGCTGCACTTCGAACGCTTGGCTAGTACGCACACAGCCACACAGAGAGCGTGCGTATCTATCGTTACTTTAGCGAACGAAGAGTTTCTAAACTATGACCGGTGGTTGCAAGCGCGCGGTCATTTTCCGCTTTAATGGCGCATAGTTATCAGGAGTTCAAACGGTAAACTCAGCATAGCTGTTGTTGTACGGTCCAAACCCCTTCTTTTTTTCTTTTTTTTTTCTTCTTCAAGTGCTTCACCCCCTGTGAAGCCGAATACCAGACTGGTGAAAGCTTGCACTCAGTAGAAAACCGGTTGGTATCGAACCCCGGACCTCACTGCACGCGAGGCGAAAGCTCACACCGCTATGCCACTGCTGCGGTAGCACAGAATGCAGCCACGTTACACCAGCTCGTTTTCCGCAAACCATACCGGTGTAATATAACCTGCAACAATGTTGCATGCATCGAAAAATTATTACTGAATGCTATAGAAGTGGTTTCCTCTCTTGGAGAAGTCGGCACGAGCGTTCTTGGGCTGCTCGCTTTCGTGTCGGGCGAATATAATTATTAATGAAAAGGGAACGACGCAGAAAAAAAAAAAAAAAAAAAAAACAGTGTTCGCAAGCGCGCGTTATGGCTCCGGTAGACGTTGGCAAAACGGATTCACCAGGCTAATTTGGTTAGCAAGTTAATCAACTTAGCAATAAACTTTTGTTCATTAATTATCGGCCGCAGCGCTCCCAGCGCGTTCTGGAGCTGTTTAGTTTCACTTTAGAGCCAACATACGCCTGAATTGCGCAGCTGATTTCTCATAACAGATGTCCTTATTTGTTGTTTTTGCGCCAGCAGCTAATGCTATTAGCTCAGATGGCTTCTCCGCTTGAGACGCTCTCCGTTTCCGCGTCTGTTATCGCGTGTGCAATCAGACTCGCCAAGAAGCCGGTCAGTGAACTGCAATTACGTATTCAGTTATCTCGCATCCACTCTCGAATGCGACACACCCTCGCTTGTTTTCGTGTTTTTTTATTATTATTATTTTGTTCTGATAAGTCTTTCGTGTTTTTTTATTATTATTATTTTGTTCTGATAAGTCTGACGCATCCACCACACTGCAGAACAGCGCATTGGTTGGCACAATAGAGCGAACGCGGCAATGAAAGCAGAAAAACAAATATATCTCAGGGAAGTTACCGCTGTGTAACGGAACATTCGGCGACAGCTTTTTGCGATAGTGAATATTTCTCTGCTCTGATAGTGTGCGGGCGTGACGTCACTGCATACTGACCAATCAGCATAGCGCGGTGTTGCGCCAACTCATCAGACCCGGAAATGTGTCCTTAAAGGGCACATTTCCGGGGGTTTTTCTGAAGTTGCCATATTCTAATGAAACTTACACTGTGACTGTTCTTCCTCTCATTTCTGGTTGCGTTAGCCAGGTATGACAGCTCTGCCATGTTTCATTCTAGCGAAGTCGATTTTAGTTTTTCATTTCGGTGGTCTCCGTTGAGGCGATTTCTGCGGGCAATTCGAAGTCACGCATATTTGTTACACTTTGATACCCGCTTCCCTAACAAAAGTCTGAGGCCATTATTAGATCATCGACATTTTATGAAACGGCTCGTCATTTTTCAGTTGCTGCATCAGCCATTCACTTCTCGCACGAGTGTTTATTCATGATGTCATGACGTACGTCAACGCTGCGTCACGCGAATCCTCGGTCTACTATTCTAAAATGCTTCCAGTCCGTATTTTCGAACATTGTTCTCGAAGACAGAGAGGAGTTGGACTGTAAGGAATATGTGAAGTCACTATTCGAAAACCGAGCGGAGTTCCCTTGAAAGCAGCTATCGCTTGGAAGGCAATGAGTGGCCGCGCCGCGGTGGTATAGTGTCCCGACCACTGTGCCGGAGTACCCGAGTTCGATCCCGACCGCCGGCGGCTGCATTTCGATGGAGGCGAAACGAAGAAGCATCCATGTGCTGTGCGATGTCTGTGCAAGTTAAAGATCCCCAGGTGGTCGAAATTACTCCCCAACCCTCCATTACGGCTCCTCTTTCTCTCTTTCCACTTTCACTCCCACCTTCCTCCCTGCCCTGGTGTCCACAGAAAAACGCGTGGCGGATACAGCGCCTTTCCCTTCCTGTGAAACAATTATTATTATTATTATTATTATTATTATTATTATTATTATTATTATTATTATTATTATTATTATTATTATTATTATTATTATTATTATTTTATTAAAATTGTGTCAGTCGAAATATTCATATCAGCGCGATGGATTAAGTTCGCCAGTGGAGCTTAACTGCGGTGCTGGCCGAATGCAGCATATGAGGCTGAGAGTGTGCCCTGCTGCTTTTTGGCTCACACGGCACAAAAATTTCCTCTTTCTAAACAAGCATTGCCGCGCTATCGGTGACTAACGGCGCTCGGACGCGGCGGTGCCAATGCGAACTTGAGCACTTGGGCGTTTATGGACTTAGTGTTGGGTCTATATACCCAATACAAAGTGCTGTGTAAGACTATGCATTCGCACTGTAACAGGGATGAGCAGTCGGCTTCAGTCCTTGGCGAAAACGGAGCGAGTCATTGACGTATCTGTCGCGAAGATCGAAATCTATACCCGTGTTTCGCCTCCTTATTGCCGCGTTTACCCATTTCATTCCTCCGTGCAGTGCCACATCAGACAGTCTCGAAGCTGCCGCCTTAACAAGTGTCGCCCAGCGCGTGCGCCTGGCAGCGCCGCCGGGCAGCAGGGCGGCGATCATTCATTCCCGAGCATCTTGGAGCTGTCGTTTGCACCAGTTGCGTTTGAAGCCATGCCGGAACGAGGGATGTCTACACACTCGTGCAAGAAAAGGCGCGCGGCCGGAAGTGGCTGGCTCATCGTTAGGGGCGGGCCGTGCGCGCGCGCTCCTCGACTCTCTCTAGCGCGGCGCGGTCGACCCGGGCTCGTTACTTATGCAGGCTGCTGGTGCGGCCGCCGTTTCCTCCGCGATGTCGGCCCGGGGCCGCCCTGTTCCGGACTCTGTCTCTGTGCGTCTGTGCCTCCGTGCGCGCGCGCGTGTGTGTGTGTGCTGTCGCTGCAGCAGTACCGCGAAGCTTGCTCCCAAAGTAAGCGAGCTCCCGGGAGAAAGGGTGCGGAGTCAACGTGATTGGTCGGTCCCACCGGTAGTGAGTGGGACTGCGAGGCCAAACTCGCAAGAGTGTGTGGGTGCTCTTCGTCCTGGCAAAAGAAGGCGCACACTTGAGTTCTGCGAGTGCAGTCATCGTGATGCCATCTTTATGCGGTATCGGAGCTCATTTCGCGAGGTTTATACTTTGCCTTCCTGGTTCTCATCTTCTCTTGTGTGTAGTGTAAACAGCGCCGGGCATTACAGCACATTGCAAGAGACGAACGAGTCATGTTTGGCAACTCGTGAAATTATGCGTATTAGTTCGCTTGTGCGTGTGGGACAAAGCGCTCTTTTTCTTTTTTTAGATGTCGATGCACAGTCGCGCTCCATAGAAAACGGAATGTGTGCACTATGCGTGGCGGTCTGCATTATCTACCGCGCCGCATTTGATTCCCATGAAGCGCTAACCGCGCTACAGTCGCAACCAGTGCGTTGCAGGTCATAATGAGCGCGGCTGTATTTACATCCTGACGTTCCTTTTTTCTTGTTTTTTTTCTTCTTTGTTTTGCAGGTAAGTCTGTCCACGGCCGCTTCCGCATCAACCTTGTTCGCAGCAGTCGGTGAGTGCGCAAGCCATCCTTGAAATAAGACCGGGAACAAATGCGCGCTTTCCCATGGGCTCCGGTCACGATCCGTTGCCTGCTCCTGCATACTGGCGCGCTACGTGCGCATGCGGGCACGATTTAGTACCGAGTCGTCGCGTCTGAGCTTTATACTTTGTACCTTTTTTTTTTTTATCTGGGCAACGCATGAAGCGCAGTTTATGCTAACAGCGCGCGCAACTCATGGGCGCGGGCGCCCATGCGTTGCGAGCGCATCGAAAGAGCGCGTAGAAAGAACATGGTGTTTCCTGGTGTCTTCACAAGTCGCCTCGTGCCTCCAGGCGCCGTCTGTGCATGTACGGATATGGCGGGGGCTAAGATCGCGTGGTGAGCAAACAATTCGAAAGAGGCTCACCCTGAGACGATGTCGCGTCTTCCGTTATTTTCCATCCAAGTACGGGCTCCAAACGGCGATAGCTCATTCCTCACCAAAGAGAGCTACCGTGTACCATTCCCCTTGTTTTCAACGCGGCTCGACGGCAGCCTCCTGTGAAATTCACGCAGCAGCTGTAATGGCGTACACGACTACGGACTTGAGTTGTCTTTAGTCGGCAGTAATCTACAGGAGCCATAGCAGCTGCCTAGTTACTATACTTATTCCGTGCTGACTTCGTGTGGAGCTTGATGTAGCGCTTGACGGAGTTGCATAAAATTCCGTTAAGCAATTGTGAAAAGCCTGATTCGCGACGATATACCGTGAGGCTTGTGCATGGCTCTCCGGCGAATGATCTGCGGATTTCCGCTTATACTGTAAGGCGAGAATAAAAATGTGCTTGCAACATTTTTTTTTTTTTTTTTCATTACTAAGGTTCATCGGCCGCATATTTTAATCTAGGGAAAAGCAAATGTAAGTAAATGGCCCAACGCTGTTGCCTTCGCGTGCAACTTCTTACGTTGGTTTGGATTCCACAGGAAGGAACACAGGGCTGAGTGTCTGCATAGCATAGGCCGTGCAATGGTCTCGACTCAGCGACGCGGTCTCTGCTCCATTACGAGTGCATGACATGACAGCGTCTGTGGCAGTCCCAGGTGGTGATCATTCGTACGCAGGCCTTCTGAGCTCCCCGCTACGCACATCGGTCGAGGCTGTTGGTAAGCGAGCGTGCAGGTGCGGGAGACAGCGTTAACAACTGCGATTCAGTGCCGCCCGTCCAGTCTCTCCAGGAGCCATACTCCTCCGCCTCGAGAGAGATCCTCGTGAGCGATACCTGCATCGCGCACTACGAATCCGGAAAAAAATTCTTTTGCGCTGTTTTCACCTTTCTCCCCCCCCCCTTTTTTTTTTCTGTTTGTTCCTCTTGCGTCGCTTCTTTGACGCCGGTCGTTTCCAATCCTGCACGGCTGCTTGCGGACGCCTGATGACTGCGCTCGCAGATCTGTCTGCCTCCGGGTTTAGCGAACAGCGCGCTCCACGAGTGTTTGGGGACGAGAGAGCGAGAGACGAACGGAAAAGACATTTGTGCGCGGCGAGGTGATTGTCTGTATTCCCGGCCCCGTCTTCTTTATTTCTCTCATTGTTTTCCTCCATGCTTCAAAAGAAGTCTTGCCCCATTTACGTTTCCTCGTGCCTCTGCTTGCGCAAAGTGGCGTCTTCCCGCGCTCGTTGGGGGTGCTGCCTGTTTGCTGCGCCCCCAAATCTGTGTTTTTGCTATCGCGATTGGTTGCGCTTTTCTCCTTTCGAACAGGGCGCTTTCTTTCGTTCCATGCTTCTCTCTCCGGGAGAGGATGTGGATTCGCTCTGGCGTAAAAGCGATGCGTTGTCCCGCCCTCGCATTGGTCGCTGTTTGTGCCTTCTTTTTCTCCTCTTGCCGCGTGTACGCGTGTCCGATTGCTGCATTGTGAGACAAGCGGCTGCAGTTTTATATCTCCCCCAGGGACGATATGGGCCGGCCGATTGCAGGCGCGCTACGTCGTCGGCCGCGCGCGCGTCGTTTGCGTCCCCCGCCGGTGCCCTGCAGCGCCACGGCGGGCATTTCGCTGGGCGCAAGACATCTACGCCGCCGTAGAGTCCTGCCTTCGCCGGCGAAGCCCCTTCTTCGGCCGTTTCCACGACGGGCGCACTGCTGAGAACGCATCTAACTTGAGGCGTCCGCACGGTACTGAAGCCGTCTTGGTTGCCGAAGCGGCTTTTTTTTTTCTTTTTTTTTTTGCTATTGTTGCCGTAATGTGTGTCCTTTTTTTTTTTTTTTTTTTTTTTTTCAAGAGCGAGGTTCGAAAGTTCTCCAGTGCTTCTGCGCCCATCTCTATCTGTGAGAACTCGTGTGAATTCTTAAGGTATAAGAAGGTGTAACTGTCGTTGCGAAGCAACGCAGAGGACCTTTTATAATGTCCGGCTGGCGCGCTCTTCTCTGTATTTAATTCCTTCTGTGCTTCAAACAGCTTCACCCGTAGTGGCCGAATTAGGCTGAGAAATGTCGGTGGACGTGAAAGGCATGGGGATGCTTGGGAATCCGGTATCGGCGCCTTTGGATGGCAGTCGGAACGAAGGCAGGGTTCAGGTCAATCGCAAGCAGGCGGTTGTGGGATGCCGTCTTATCTGTTTCACGCCCATCGTACCCATACTATCGCAAGAAGCCATAAAGGTTGTACTGAGTTACTCTGTCGGCAATCGCTTTATATATAGGCGCTTTCTGGGGTTTTTGAAGTCAGTGCTTTTAATTCATTCATTTTCCTGACCTCTCCCTCACGCACGCACGCACGCACACACACACACACACACACACACACCTTTTCTCTCTATTCCAATGCTTTTTTTATCATTACATGTACGTAAATCACTCGACTGTTTTGTTCCGGATTGTATACCGGGTGATGCTCTTTATATTACACACAATTTTTATGCAGGTCATTTCTTTCTTCTTTTTTTTTTTTCTGAGGATGGGAAGTTTTTGCAAAAGGAGAACTTGCTTGAGATTTAGTTTAGCCCAGGGGCTGCATTCGAGGCTACGTCGGGCACCAGGTAAGGGACAGAATGTTTCATTTATTCGCCAATTACCTAAATCCGTTGATTAAATTTTTTTTTTTTATTCAGGGGGCATGTTGTGTTTGCAAAATTGGATTTCGTCCTCCAAATAGTATAGCCGAGAAAAAAAAAATCGAAAATTGTAGCTTGCGTAATAGAATTCATAAGATAGTTAGTTGTCCGCCTGCTGCAGATTGCAGAGCAGATTGCAAGCCAGAGCAGATTGCAAGCGCAGTGACTGTGCGCATTGGGTACCGAGGCGGCAGCTATCGGCGAGGCCCCGGGCGAAACGAAACTGACAACGATGCTGCCGAGCGCGCGCCCCCACCTGGGTCACAAGTGACGCCAGTAGTGGGATGCACAGCGGTGGTCGGAGCTTATATACTACAGACGCGCCCGCTGCCACTGTGGGTGTGAATCAGCCTATCAGGTCGACATTTGCGCACCTCGTATGCGCGCTATTTTTCCCCAATTTTTTTTTCTCAGCTCTACTATTCGAAGGGCTATCTCAAATTCAGAAAATGCGACTTACCCTCAAAAAAAAAAAAAATAGTTAAAACATATAATGATCAAGAAGAACTTTGGTTTGGGCTAGTTGGTTCATAGCTGATGTTGATTCTGAGAACGACTCGAAAGGGACGAAGACAAAGAAGGAACACGAAAACAACAGGACAGGTTTTCGTGTTCCTTCTTTGTCTTCGTCCCTTTCGCGCCGTCCTCAGAATCAACATATAGTTAATTAGCTAGATAATTAGAGCACCCGTGCTTATCTGGTAACCACTGTATACGACCCCAACATAATCCCAGTCTCGGTGTTAAACACAGCTACACATGTAGGGTTAAAATAAATCTGAAGAAAGTGCCGTCTTTATAAAAAAATTGACCGTATAAATAAACATCAATGTTCACCTTGTTCACCTTAATATTTAACTCGACTGTAGCACATTTTGACAGGGCAAAGCATCGCATATGAAGAGGATCGCGAACGCTCAGTAGGAGCTTGTTGAATGGATGCAAAAATTTACCTACGCATGTACAAAGCTTGTTTGCAAGCGATATGACATTCCATGGGCAGGACGCTTTTTCCTTTCGGCGTACAAGTATGACTTTCACTTCCTAAACGTTTGCCCGCCGCTCTCAGAGAGCTTTAAAGCTAGCGGCACCCAGTCTTCATCCTATGGTTTCGTCGCTATTTAATTGACAGTGTTCTACTCCGTGGCCGCAAATGTACCCCACACACTTTGCTGCTGGAGTTCCACACCATCATAGGCACACCTGGCGCGGCGTCTTGAAAGCGCTCTCTCTCTCTCGTGCCGCAAGAAAGCGTGTTCGCGATGGCCTAGCGAACACACCCCCGCCGCCAGGAACGCTGGCGTTCAGCGCCGCTCGCAGCGTTGAAAGAGTATTTCTCGCCGCCAAGGTGGAGGGGCAGGGTCGAAAGTTATAGCCGTTGGCCTGCAGAATTGCTGGTTCCCGACACCGACGACCGAGGAGGCGGCTGAAACGGGGGAGGGCAGGCACTTTTCGACCGCCTTCTTTTGCGTATACGCGCAACTGCAGGCTCGGGGAATATATGCGCATGAAAAAGTGTTCTAGCAGAAGCACCGTCCACAGCAGGCACGCACTTTCCGCGCAGGGAGTAGGCGGGAATCTATTTTGTATAACCTGTAATCAGTGCACTCACCGCGCGCCGTCGTCCATCGAGAGCGCTTTGTTCCGCGATCGAACTGGGCGCCATGCGGTTCGCACCACGCTCGCAACTATCCTTCGATTCGCGGCCCTGGCTGGCTGCTACTACAGCTACAGCGTCGAGAGCGGGCGTCAAAGCTTCCGGCGGCCGACCTCTTCCGCGTGCTGCTACGCACGCGTGCCTGCTTCGGAGCTGGTCCTGTCCTCGCGCATCACACGTTGAGTTCTCGCGGACACGCTCTTCCCCTCGCTCACCACGCGCAATCACCCCCGCGCGCAATCATCCAGATTTTTCAATCGTGTGCGCTTTCGCTCTTTCTTTTTTTTTTTTTTCTTTTTGCCTCTGGAAATTCGTTTTGAATCACTGCGCTTCTTCGTTCGTCGCGCGGCTTGCGGGGTCCGCATAACACAGCAAAGCGCTCAGAGAGCGCGCGCGCGCTTACGATGTATGCTCGGGCATAAACGGCTTGCCGTGTCGACGCGTCTCCCCGCTTGCCGCGTTTTCTTTACTCTTTAGGCTGCAGTCCTTTCCCGCACCAGCCTCTTCTGGCGCGTCATTAATCTGGTGCGGCCGAGCGTCGGACTTGTTATTAATCAGAGGAGACCTGTCGAGCGGAGCAGACAGCGGAAGCGCCGCGCGTTATATTTTATTTTACTGGACGCAGAAAGGTGTAACGCGGGATGAAGGGGCTGCGGTGAGCTGGCGCAGGGTTCTCTGAGCGCTGTAGCAGTTTCGCTGTCGGCGCTTACTACCGCACTGGCCGCTTGGCTTTTCTTTCGACCTAATTGATTCGCATGTCTCCGCTGTGGTGCGTGTCCTATATTAACCCGAGCATTTACTGCTACTTCAGTCTATGGACAGCTATACACAGCACGAGCCTTGGCATTTCGATGGGAAGCTTGAAGCCGGGCAGTGTATACAGTAGGGCGCTCATGATGATGCTCGCAACCAGTCCTCTGTGAGGCTGCCAACGGTTTGCGTGTAAGCGTTGTGAAAAAAAAAAAAAAAATGAAGCACGGGTCTGCTACAAGCTTCGTCATGTTGTCTAATAGTGTTAGTGGTATTTAAAATTAGTTTTTCGTTGTGTGTGTGTGTGTGTGTGTGTGTGTGTGTGTGTGTGTGTGTGTGTGTGTGTGTGTGTGTGTGTGTGTGTGTGTGTGTGTGTGTGTGTGTGTGTGTGTGTGTGTGTGTGTGTGTGTGTGTGTGTGTGTGTGTGTGTGTGTGTGTGTGTGTGTGTGTGTGTGTGTGTGTGTGTGTGTGTGTGTGTGTGTGTGTGTGTGTGTGTGTGTGTGTGTGTGTGTGTGTGTGTGTGTGTGTGTGTGTGTGTGTGTGTGTGTGTGTGTGTGTGTGTGTGTGTGTGTGTGTGTGTGTGTGTGTGTGTGTGTGTGTGTGTGTGTGTGTGTGTGTGTGTGTGTGTGTGTGTGTGTGTGTGTGTGTGTGTGTGTGTGTGTGTGTGTGTGTGTGTGTGTGTGTGTGTGTGTGTGTGTGTGTGTGTGTGTGTGTGTGTGTGTGTGTGTGTGTGTGTGTGTGTGTGTGTGTGTGTGTGTGTGTGTGTGTGTGTGTGTGTGTGTGTGTGTGTGTGTGTGTGTGTGTGTGTGTGTGTGTGTGTGTGTGTGTGTGTGTGTGTGTGTGTGTGTGTGTGTGTGTGTGTGTGTGTGTGTGTGTGTGTGTGTGTGTGTGTGTGTGTGTGTGTGTGTGTGTGTGTGTGTGTGTGTGTGTGTGTGTGTGTGTGTGTGTGTGTGTGTGTGTTAGAAGAGCGCCTTCTTCGAAGTAGCATTGTCAGTAGTGGCGCGCATCAGAATGCTGCTAAGCGAATAGCAGGTCGGTCGACTAATATTCGTCAACGTTTTCATATATTATAGTGCGGCAGCCTATTAATTCATAAGCTTGAAACCCACCGTAAGGAATATTTATATCAGCTTGAACATTTCCGAAAATTCGATGATCGTCGCCGCAGCAGTGTACGAAATTTCGAGGCCGCACACGGACGAAACCGCTCGGCCGGAGATAGCGTTGCCAGCCCGCATGTCATATATCTCGCGCGCCAATAACGTATACTCTGTGCCCGTGCGGGGGCCCAATGATCTGCGAGTCCCAAACGCCTTTGCTTAAATAAAGTTTTATCCATCCATCCATCGCCGCTGCCAGCCGAGCTCTGCGCAAAGGGCCTGAGACACCCTCGCAGCTATGTGACGCTCGCCCTATTGGCGTGGTTAGCGCTCTCTCTAACCGACAGGTTTCGTTTCGTTCATGTGCGGTCCCGAAATTCCTCGCATTGCTGCTGTGACGACACTGAAATTTTCGGAAATCTCAAAACTGATATGAAAATTACTTGCGGTGAGCTACGAAGCTTTCAACAAATTCAGGTCTTAACGGTAAAGCTAAGAAGTAAGCCATCAATTATTTGTGAGCTAAGATGTGAACTATTAAATAATGTGTGCAGTAACGTGTTCCCAATGCACGCCACCTCTGACAACGCTATGCTGAAGAGAGCTCTCTTCTGACCCAATAGGTCTGTGCTTGAAAATTGGCCCTAACAGCATCCATTCAATTCAAAGGAAGATGCGCCGCATATCTACAGAGCGCCAGCGTAAAGCTTTGCTGTCGCGGACAGAACGCGTCGCCAGCCGTACAACATGCATTCAGTTTATGCGCGCGTCGGAGCACCGAGCTCGGAGCCGAGAACACCGGGCGCCAATCAAACGGTTATTTGTCGGCGTCGGCCGCCGTGGAGCACCACAGTCTCTCCTTTTTCCTTCCTCTTTCCGGAGGTGACGTAAGCGCACAGCCCGTGCGATCCCTTGTCGGCATCCCGGAGCCCCATCCGCAGCTACATCGCAGCCCCCGGCGTGGTCCTATCGATCCCCTAATGGGGCGCGTTCAGCCGCCTCGGGAATTCATCTCTGCTTTAAAAGTAATGTTCCCTTTTCTCGTTTCGCACTGCGGGCATTCTCGCGACGTGAAATCGGATTAATATTGCTGCCGCGGGGAAACAGATGTGACGCCTTTTTCCGTAATTGAGCACCGCGCGGCTCTTGAACCCTCCCCGCTCTCCCCTTCTTTTTTTTTTTTTTCTTTCTCCGCCACCGAAGCGTCGTTAATGCGCGCCTTGAAGCTGCATGCGTTACGGGCGTTTACATAATCAGCCCGTTCCTTGGTGTGTAGAAAATAAACGGGCTTGCTGGAAAACAAATGTGTTCCTCGCAGTCACGAAGCAGTTCTCCCTCCCTGAAGCGGTTTACGTCAGGACATGTTGGCTGGGAAAATTCCCACCAATGACTTAACCAGGCGCTGTACGCATACAATGGGCGACAATGTAGCGGTGCGACCGCCGACTGGTCTTCGTTTTTGTACTTCTTGGCATGCTAAGCGGAGCGAAAATTGCAATCAGGGTAAGCTTTTTTTTTTTTCATTGCTCCACTGTTTCACGGGATCAAGTACCAAGTTCTGCGTTGTGCTGAATTGACAGGCATGCGTTATAAAGTTGACGAGCGACGCAGCAAGTGGGCTTTGCCACAATGCATCCGCATCGCGGCTACGCACTGCGACAGAGCGCGCACTGCAGGTGCTTTGTGGGTGCGAACAAAGTCCGCACACGTGCGTGTCAGTGGTTCACAAGACGCCGCTGTGGTCTGACACTGCCGCCATGGCGAAATTGCTTATCTGCACGGTTTCGGTCACTACACGGTGTGTTTCAGCGAAGGTGAATCAGAAAGAAAAAAACGGCTTTTTGAGATATTGAGATGGTTTCATCGTGGTTGAAATACTTTCCCGGCAACACCTCTCCAAGCGTACCCACCCAGTAGGAATATTCACTGAAGTGTGCGCTAATGTGTCCGGTTAGATGGCTCTGGGCAGCCAGCGTTGTTTCGACGTCTGCAACAGGGTGAACGAGGCCACTCAAACAGCAGGCAGCCGGGAGGGCCCGAAGAGTGCCTCCGCAGAGGCCCCTTCTTTAAAACTGCTCTCTATCGCGACCGAATTTGCGCTTCTTAATGCGGACGCGCCGAGGGGCGATTGAGGGGCATTCCTCGGCTTTGGCCCGGTTAGCCACAGTCACTTCGCGCCTCCTTCCCATCCCAGCTCCCGTCGGAAGCCCGGAGAGAACCAAGCCGCGCGCTTGTTCATTTCGTTACTTTTGCACGCCTATTTCCTTTTATCCCCTGCCAACTCGGCAGGCGCACGCCGCGCGTGCCCCCCCCCCCCCCCCTTTCTCTCTTTTTTTTTTTCGTTCCGTTCTTTTCGGAGCTATCCTCTTAATGGCCTTGAGACGGCGGTCAGAAATAGGGCGCACAACGTCTGCGCTACGTAGAGGGCTCACGGCAGGCGGTAAGGCGACGTCGACTTGCGTCCCTGTAAAGACAGTAAACGTAGATCTGCTTTGTGGTGCCCTCTAAGCCGCTTTCATTTGCCGGCTCGGCCCCTGGTGATTGCGTGGCGTGTACCTAGATACGCGAGATTTTATGGATTCTCGAGGCGCTTTCGGCGCATTCAGGCGTGCGTTTGTGTAAACCAGCGCTCGTATATAGTCGAACGTTCGTGAGCGTAGCAAACAAGGACGCGCCGCTGTCTGTACTCGTTTGTCATTCTTAGTAACCGAGGAGCAAGAAATAAAATAAAAAAAGGAAATCCATATCGCTCGACGGCGCACTTCAGAAAGGACCGCACAGGTCGGCTCGGTGCAACGTAAAGCGCGCACGCAAGCTGGACACGTGCGAGTATATACGCACGGATCGACAAGGTCGCGGCTGTACCTTCTCCCGGTTCGGCGGCGGCGACGACCATTGGGTGGCCGCCGTGGGGAGTAACAGTGGCCAGCCACTGTCCGAAAGAACTGGACCCGCGCATACTGATCCCTCGCGTGGCAATTCGGAGCTCCCGCCCGTCGGCTGATTGTATATAAACGCGCGAATTATACGTCGTCGCGTCTTCTAATGGGGCTCAAGCGATCGAAACGCTGCGCCCGAAGCTGCCTTCTTTGCGCTCTAATGCGGAGGTTGTTTGCGGGAGGGCCACGAGACCAGGGCACAGCCTGGCGCGTCCGGCCCCGGCTTTGCTCCTTTTTTTATTTGGTCACCGCGGCTTGACACCAGCGCCGCCGCTGCCCGTATATACAGAGCGCCGGCGACGCGCGATGCGAATCTGTCGTGATGGAGTATTCCGCGGCAGTGGAAACGTCACACCGCATTTATCGCGCATTCTATCAGCCGTGCTTTGAACTAACTGGCGCTACTCCGCTTATTAATGGACGGCCCGGGAATCGCGCGGCCTACGGCGGTCCTGCTCTGGTCGGAAGAGACGCTTCTGTTTTGATGAGCCTCTCGCTACACGGCTGGGAGGCGTCGGCGAAAGCCACTGCGCGGATGGTTGCTGCAGTACTAGATTCCCGAGTGTTGTCGCCTGGAAGGACTGAAAAGAGGGAACGAATTTTAATCTCTTGTAGATGGCTGTCGGTAGGAAGCTATACAGAGCCGGGATTCTACAAGAACTCCATTCACTGCCGCCAGCGTTTAACTCGCACCTGGTCGCTTTTGTTGATAAAGCAGAAACTAAAGCATGAGAAAGTCGCAGGCTACAGATCGAATGCTTGTTTTCTGCTCCAAGTTGGCCCGGGACGTGAAGGCGCGCAGTGATTTGGTTGTCGCGCGAGCCACGTTTGAGCGAGGAGCGGCCGTATTTGCCTTTGGGGCATCCAGAACAACGCGGAGTTACCGAGGTCCAATAAACGAACGATTCGTCGGTAGGGGGTGAAACAAATCGCAACTCAAGCGGTTCTTCGTGTTGCGGCTCTGTCTGTGTGTGTGTGAGAGAGAGGGGGGGGGGGGGGGGAATGGAACCGTCCGTTCGCCGCGGAGACGGAAAGAACCTGTCATACCACGCAACGCGGCGGCGATTGGCTTCCACGACTCTTTGCAAGCAAAGGCCGGCGACGGTGAAAAGAGATCCCTCTTTGCCCGCGGACAGTAGCCAGGTACTTCGTACAGCGCGCAAGAGGCGCTTCGTAGATAATGGCGTGCAGAATCTGCGACTGATTGATTAGCCCCTGGATCGCGCCTGGGCCTTACATCCGGCGCGGTACAAGTCGCAGACGGATCCATCTGCGTGACTGGGACACGCGGCGCCCCGTCGGGTTCTGGGCATTCCATCGCGCCGCTGTAAATAATCCACGCTGTGTTCCTCACGCGAAGAGACCAGACTCGCTCTCTGTTGCGTTTTCCTTTTCTGACTGGCAGGGTGGCGCGCTCCGGCACGCATGGCGAAAAAGTATCACAGCGGTCGCTACGCCGCTCGCGAGGCTGTTTTACGATCGTCGCTTTCATTTCGTGCGAGGGCCGCGATAGTGAGCGACCATCTCGAACGCGGGAACGGGGGCCTCCCCCCTCCCACCCCCGGCAGCAGCCATCAGTCGATAAAGTCGGCATTTTTTTTGCACGTGCGGCCAAGGTCATTCGTCGTGTGTGTTTAAGCCTGATCTGGGCGTGCGGGTCGGCCAGGCTTGTCGCGCGCCGTCGTCATCCCGCCAATGCGAGATTCCACTAGGAACGCGCTCCTTTCTATGGTTGGTGCGTTCCTTCGTGCTCGGGCACATTCGCTGACGCAGGAAACGGCCTCCGCTCGTGCGGTACCTCGCTGAAGAGCTGTGCTGAAGGGTCGGCTTCGCCGGCCGAGCACCGGCCCTCGTCGTTTGCAGGCCCCGTTGAGCGGCTAGGCAAGAGACGAACGCGGGGCGCGCCGTTGCCGAATGAATGGCTGGGGAGGTTTATGCTGCTTGCCGAGGAAGATAGGACGTACGGCGCCGCGCGCGTCTCCGTGCAAATGCAATTAGCATCGATTTTTGTCTCGACGTCCCGCGCATGCACTCTCGGCGGCTTGCTCTGTCTGCGCTTTCCGGTCGTCGTCTTGCGCGGTGTCCCGCGCACCCCCGCCTGCACCTGGATGCGCTGTCTCCTCCTCGCTCCCGGCTGCTGACGCCGGCCGCTCGACGACCACTTGCCTGCATTCGTCAGGCACATCTCGCGGCCGCTGGAAGTCACCTCGGACGGCCGACCAGGGGGATCAATAGGTTGCGCGCAGAAGTTTGTTCATCCTAATCCTCTCGGTCTGCGGGTTCTTCGTGGGCTCCTGACGAAGGGACGGGTGTTGTAACATATAGGTGTATGGGGACATAATGTAAGATGGAGTCCAAAGCCAGACTCCGATGTTTCAGTGGCGTCAGTGCACAGGTGGGTGGTGTTAATCCATTGCGCCACAAAAGCTACGGGTGTTGTAACATATATTATGCTGAGGCATGCAAAAGGAAAGAAAAATAAAGAGCCTCTGCCCGTGCCACAAAGTAAATTATATTATGGTGAGGCTACCAAAAAAAAAAAATAATAATAATGTGCCTCTGCCCGTGCCACTAGGTATGTCAAAACTATCCGAAAGACGCATTCCTGTCCATTGTAGCTTGCAGCGTTGTGTTTTTGCCGAACTGTGCTGGTGCCGGCGGGCCGCTGACCTGCTTTACCGAAGAGGATTTGAACGGACTCTGTGAAGAAGTCGGTTACTGCTGGACACGATTATTTTAGTTTTGTTCAGCAGATATGCTTACCGCAGCCCGTCTTTGTAGATATCCTGCCGCTGCGATGGCGTAAATGCTTCAAAGCAGCTGCATATTAGCCTTCGTGTTCCACGTGCTTTGTAATCTGGATGCGACCAGTTGAGTGTTTCGGAGGCAAAAAAAAAAAAAAAAAGTTCGCAATATTTTTGTTGTTATTTATGCACGCTCGCAAACGCAAATGCTAATCTGTGATGCGACAGGCAATAACAATAAAAGTAATGAAATCGCCGTATGACCATCTTACACGACCAAGAAGCAGCATGCAGCTCAGAATCATCATTCCTGCTCGATGAAGTGTAGCGGCTTTGTCAGTTTTCCGCCGGGATCGCGCAGCTACGCCTTTTTCGTGAACTATACTGGGCGCCAAGTCAAGAGCGTCATCCGAGAACCGGGCTTAAGGAGCACGAAATGAACAAGCAGCGTCCCGTCCCGCACCGCCACATGCGCACTTCTCAAAGCCGGGTTCAAATGGAGCGGTGTGCGCAAAACGATGCCGCCCGCTCGGGGACCGGGAAGGCCGAGCGCGGGCAGCGGCAGAAATTGAAATTCAAGTCGCGACTTTTTTTTTTCTTTTCTCCTCAACCGCCGCTCCGTGTGGTTTAGTGTATTTTAATGCTGTCCGCACAAAAGCATCCCCACCGCTGGGGCTCCGGGTGTTCTCTGTTTGTCTGGCGCCCCGCGAGAGCCCTGCTGCCGACTGCGCGCTGAGGGTCTGCCGCTACGTTCGTCCCATGTGCGTTGCGCGCTGCTGCGTTCGGTTGGCCGAGTCAGGCTGCTACGCTGCCTTCTTCTGGCACCCGAATTCGCAGCGAAGCGGTGGCCAGCCAGGTTGCTTCGCGACCTGCTTGGATATTCCGAACGTATAGAGAGGGAAGGGGGCGCTGCTTTCTCGCTGGCCGCCGCGTGGACCCCAGCGGGCTATCGTCGCGTGCCCGGTGTTCTGAGAGACCCTTAAAACCGACCGGCAAAGAGTGCCTCTGCGAGCCAGCGAAATCCAGAGCAGCGCCTATTGGCATTCCGGCGGCGGTGATGGTGGTGGAGAGGACCACTCCGCCGAGTCCGCAAAAAAAAAAAAAAAAAAAAAAAAAAAAAAAAAAAAAAAAAAAAAAAAAAAAAAAATCACAATTCCCGCGTTTCTTTTTTTTTCTTTGCTGTTCGCAGGTTTGCGCGCCATGCGTATGCCGCCAACTTTGATCGCAGATTACTGGTGGCTTTTTGTATAGTCTGCGCTGGTATCACATTCAATGCAAGATTGATATCGCAGTAGTACGGGTAGTAAACTCTAGAAAGGAATCTGAAAAGTGTCAAAAATAAGAGGGTATTGCAACGTGTCCGCAGAGCTACTCCGTGTCATACGCGTAAGGTTATAATACCAAGATGGCAGGGTGCCAGTCCGCGAGGTGTTCGAACGCAATTGCTTATGCCACACGCCGCTCGTTTAACTTCTGGAAGGTTGTTACATGCTTTGTTTCAGAAATGTAAAGGGGCTCCTCTACCACTTGATAGATTTCATTCTTTCGTCGCTCACTGTCGTCCATCGTCTACCGTCCACTTCGTAATGTCACTGAAAGCGTGAGAATTGCAATTTTTGGAGCGTTCTGTCCTACTCAACGCAGCACGAGAGGCCTGAATTTTGCCTGAGGACTTGTTCGCGAGAATAACTGAACTTTTTATTGGTCTACAGCGAGTGTTAAACTTACCCAGACTTTGAACGCATGAAAGGTGATAGATAAAGCGAGAAACAAATCAGTGTCGTTTAAGGTACCCGAACAGAGGTGCGCATCCGATAAAAATTCGTCCCCGCTGTATCCGAAGGTATCATGCTGCCTCTATCACAGCCTATGATTCTGAAGCGCTGAGCTGGAGTTGCTCTTTTTGTCACTGATCAGTGTTGTGCAGTCCTCTCCCCCGCCTCCGTCGGGCCAAACGTTACGAAGGCATCGTCTGTTCCTGCCAGCGGCGTTCTTGTTAAGCAAGGGCTTCGCGTGCTTTGGAAAAGGCGGATTTTATCTTCGCCGCGGTTTCTGTCGTTCGAAGTGAACCAAACAATATAAGCGCACCGTTGCGTGCCCGAAGACGTGACCTGAGGACACAGAAACTCCTCCGCTGGTTTATCGAAATTTCGCTGCGCTCGTACTGACAGTCACCTTCGCGCACATTTCTTTGTTACGAGAGTCCCGTTACCCGGAACTTTCGCGCCAAGCGTTTCTTTGTGCGAACTGTTCCTTTTTGTGGTGTTGGTCGCCCTTACCCTCTATATCTGATTAGGGCAGCCAGCGTACCCCTGCCAGGTGTCGCATATGTTCTGCGTTTGTCTTCCTTTCTGCCTGCTCCGGCCGCAGTGTGGCCAACACTGCACTACCCTCAGTCGCGGGCGTGTCCAGCACGGCCAGTCGGTAGCTGTCTAATCTGTGATGGACCTTATACGCGAATGCACGCGCGCGCTTGCCGGTGGCTTGAGAGCACCGGGGGCCAGACGGTATAGAGAGAGAGGAGGGGGGGGGGGGGAATATATAGAAGGCAGTGGACCCCCCTCCCCCTTTCATCTACCATGCCCGATGACCCCTGGCTGAGGGGCAGGAAGCGCGCCCGCTGGGTGATATGGTGCTCCTCCCGCTGACTGGCCCCAATTAGGGCGCGGGGCGGAGAAGCCCCGGCAGCTGCCGGGTGCTCGGCGGCCAGCTGCCACTCGGAAGCGCGGGGGGTTGCCAGTTGGCTCATCCCGTCGGGGGCTGGGACGGCCGAGATGCGCGTGCTAGCTCCGGGCCCGGGCAGCGGTAATGGCTGACACCAATCCCCCCCCCCCCCCCCCGACCGCTCGCATGCATCGTTTCATCGAGGAGGCGCCTCTGTGTGGATATCGAAGATCAAGCATCAACGCACAGTTATTTTTCGTCTTGCTAGCCCTGGTCCACTCGCAAGAAAGACAAAAGAAAAGGAAATGGGACTGCATCTGTTCTGTTTGACTACTGATTCGTTAGCGGCCGTAAAATGTGCTACGATATGTACGAGACCCATTTGCTTCAGCGTCATGTGGGGACATCACGACACGCTCCCTGAACTTTCCGCGTTTCCCGGTTTTATTCATCGTGCTTACACGGGCATGGCCTGCGATTTCGTTGGATGAAGAGCGGGTGTGATGGCCTCTATTTTATGCGGACGTAGTAAGGAACTCCCGGCGCTTTCAGCAGTCGTGTCTCTTTCTGTTCTTGGGCGTGACGTTAAAAATGGAGAACGTTTCGCTTCAAAGCGGACAAGAACCCTCGGTGCGCTCGTAAAACGGTGAGGCTCCGTTTTCGGGGCGGCACCAGAGTTCCATTTCTCTTCTGAATTTCTCGCTGGGCACTGTCTGTGCTCGAGCTGTTTTCACGTAAAGCTCCCCTGCGAGCGTTTCTGTGCGCGCCTTCACGGATGTATACGGCTCATATACGTCTCGCTAGCTTCTCTGTCACTGTACGCGTGCGACAACCCGCCAACATAGCATTTGGCGTTTCCTTGCCAGCGACGAAAAAAATGGCGACTCATGACGAAAGAAAACCATAACGTGCGCTTTTCTTGTCAGACATTTTTGTACCATTGAGATGTTCAGTCATTGCATGGGTCATTGCTTGGATGTGCGAGTCAGTAATAAGTAAATGTTCAAACCGCCATCTCACCGGCACCGTTTTATTAATTGGATGCCTCGTGTTTGCGTTTTAACGCGGAATAGTGGCGGGGGCGTCTATACCAATTATAAACAATTTGAAAAAGGGCGCGAAGTGCTGCTGCGATGCCATTCACGGGAAGTTCTAAATTTCTTGTGGAAGGCTCGATGCTTTTCCCGTCCCGAGTCTTGGGAGCGCAGCAGAAGCTACAGCTTATCTCAGCAAATCATGAGCGAACTGTACTCACTTAAAAACAGTGACTAGCATCATCAATGTTTATCGACTCGCCAGTATACAGTGCCTTACGCGTTGTCCAACCGCGGAGCGTGCAAACAGCTAGTCTTAAAGGTCAGGCCCCAACAACTTCCTGACACAGGACTAGCCGATGCTTTAGCTTAACACTTTACAATGCAGCTGATGTTCATGCCCGCGTTGAGTAACATGTATGGCTTTGAGTGGTGGTAGGAAGTGCGCATATCTGATGCGGAGGAGGATAGTAATGTGCTCTTAGCTGGCCCCAGTCTGAGGCACATGCGTAAGAGAGAACTTGCAATCCTTATAACCACGTACTGCAGTTTTGGAGCCCCGCCAATTATGGTTTCAGAGTGCATGACTGACCGATGACAATGAGCGACGTGCTAGCATTATACAGCGGTTTCTTTTTTAATCGCTCACGTCACCTGAACACGTCTTACAGCCACAGCTACCGTTTATTAGATGAAACCGAAACAGCATGAGAGAAGAGATTTATTTATAATTTATTTAGCGAACCTGGGCACCAAATAAAACTAGGTATCTTTAGACATTTAAGGGGAATATATGCAAACAAATGCGAAAAAGCCTCCCAGCGGTGTGATTAGTTCCACCGCCGTGTAGTGGCTTCAAGGTAGGAAAGAGGAGTTATTACAAAGACAATGGATTATTCGTCGCTTTGATCATTCCTCGTTTCGAACGTCGCAGTAACCACCAGAAACCAGCGTCTTCAACTCGTGCTACTTACGCGCGCATGTTAAGCCTAGGTGGTGCGCTCACTGAAATGACAACCACATGCGCGCGTTAAAACCGGGAACTCGAGATCGTCCGGCTCGATATGCAAACGACAGGAGAGCCCTGACTCAATTCACGCCAGCTGGCGGCACGGTGATTTGAGCCAGCGCGATATAATCGAGTACAACCCACCTGCTGTGCCAAGAGTCGCTGCTGGACCGCCTGTCTCTGGAGCAGTGCCCGAAGCTCGGCGCGCTCTCCGGCGGCTTGCGCGGCGCCGGCCTCGCGTCGTTGCTGCGCGGCACGCAGCGCCTGCAGCTGGTCTCTCAGGTCGGCCAGGTCTGCCCTGAGCCGCGCCGCCTCGCCTTCGAAGCCCCGGCTCAGACCCAAAGCCACGGTCACGTTGTCTTGTCGCGACAGCTCGGCGAGTTCTGCCTTGAGCTGATCGACGGTGCTGCGCAGCCAGTCTACGGATGCACGGTGCGCGCGGTCGCGCGCTTCGCCTCGCGACGCTTCGTCCCGCTGTCCCGAGCGCAGAGAGTCCAGCTGCAGCTGCAGCCTGTCCAGGTCGGCCCTGAGCAGCGCCTGTGCGTCGGCCGGCCGCTCGCGCGCCACCTCCTGCAGGTCACTACGCACGCGCTTCAGTTGGTTCTCCAGTTGGTCCAGGGACAAGCGTTCTTGCTCCAGCACGCGCAGGGACCGCGCGAAGGCCCGCTGCTCCTCGTGCTGTCGCCGCGGCCGGTGGTGTCGGGGCGGTCGCGCAGTGGTCGCGGGCGTGGTGCTCGAGGTCCAGGGTGTACTAGCCGCGAGTCGCTCCTCGAGCCTCCGCAGCGCCGCGCGGTCCTGGTCGCGGCCTCGCTGCAGTGCCTGTAGTTCGGCACGGAGTTCGCGCACCACGTGGCCCAGAGCGGCGTCGCTATCCGAAGGGATGGCGTCTCCCAGTCTCCACAGGCACATGGCCAACGTCAACGCGAGGCTGCACCGTGTCATCGTGAGCGCGCACTGCCGCGGATGGGGATCAGTGCCACAGGTCCGAACGTGTCCGGCACGAGCCGTCGAACGCACAGTCCGCGCGGCCACGCGCGTCGCCTAGGGCGCCCGTCGGCACAGCTGAGGGTTGCCGTGAAGCGCGCGCAGAGGCACGCCGAGGCTAAGGTGATGTTATCCGATCGCGACGTCCTTGCCGACCTGATTCGGTCCGTGGCTGCGGCGATTCTGGCTTCAGCATCCCCGCCTCGCGGCATGTCTCTCCGGCGAGTCCTCCCCTCCTCCCGGCGCCCTCCTCCTCGTTGCTGTTCTCCTCGCGGATCTCTCTCCCTCGTTCGATTTCTTTCGGATCGAGCGCTTTCGTTCGCTCTGCGCTTCTCCTCTAGTTCCCGTCCTTTTCTGCTGCTGCCGTTCGTTTCCTCTCGGATATACGGCTTCCTTTTTTCTCTTCGTCGTCTTTCTTCTTCCCCCACCGGGGCTCCCTCCCGCTGGCGTCGGGATCTGCACCTGGTGGCTGGCGAGTCCTGTCTTCTCTCGCGTTTCTCTTTTATACATCTCATCCGATGCCGCTGCGGGGCTCCTCGCAGATACACTCTGTTCCCGCTTTGTACGTTCGTATCTCGGTCTGCGCCACGCCGTGCGTGTTTCTGCGTGTGCTTTTGCTTTACGCGCGCAGGCACGTTTGGGGCGCCTTGTTTCCTTTACCGGCGCTTTAGGGGAAGGTTGAAAAGTTGAATGTTGCCGTCTGGGCTCGTCTTTTGGTCACATATATTACCTTTGCTGTAGTGAAAGCGCCCAGGTACTACCGAATTGTCCGACAGAGTTGCGGCCCGTAATGCTTTTTCATGGTGCGCGAGGGTTCCGAGAACTACTGTTTTTTAAAGAGGGCAGAAGAGGCTGAGGAGTTCCAAAATGTTTACCTGTGAGACAGCTGCTGTATATCATAATGCATTGTTGTACTTTAGGTGAGGGGGATGGTGCATGAGAAGTGGATTGAAGACGAAGTGCGATTTCGGAGTGAAGAATGGCAAAATCTTTGAGGCAAAACATCGCGGAAATACGTCCATGTACTGATTGTTAGTCGATATTAATATCCCAACTTCCGCTGCTCGGGCGTTGTCGCGTTGAATGGCTGAATTTTTCCGTGGACCAACTCTACGCACGTATGGACGCAATTTAATGACAACGGGTAGAGCGGTACATTTACAGCCGCTCCACATTGCAGAAATTCGACGAGCACAACGCCATCACAGCCCTGAAAGATGGTGAGCATCAGTTTGCCAGCCGATGGCTGCGTCTCGGACTTTTTGGAATGACGGATGCTAATGTGCCCTGACAGTATTCACCGTGGAATGTCGTTTAGTCGCTCGGTCTTCATAACGGACTCATACTGATCCCTGGTGAGAAATAGGATTCAGAGGGTACTTGACTACTTACGTGCTATGGATGCGAAAGCATTGGAGGAATGTTTCGGCGCAATCCAATAATGCTAGGATGGGCAGCGTTTACTTCGAATTTCGTGCCGACCATCAGATTTTTTTTTTTTTCGGTGACGGCCCGGGTCAACTCGAAATTTTGGGGTTGACCCTCAATTTGCAGGGGTTATCCCAAGTTCGATTTCGAAATTTTCAAGATGGACCCCCAGATTTTGGCAGTTGACACGGGGCAACTCGATATTTCGAAGAAGCCACATATCCTGAGTTAAACTGCCGACTGGTATTTTAGAACATCCAAATTTGTGTGTGTGTGTGTGGGGGGGGGGGGGGGGGAGAACTTTCAAATTTGGCGCCAATTCTTCATTGGTCTCCGGGGAATCGGGCCGCAGTCTTGCTTGACCAGGCATAGTCCTTCGGGGTGGCCACCTTTTTTTAAGAGCGTATAAGCTCTTCTCTATGGAACGAAAAATGGTAGGGGTAACATTAAGAGATAGAAAGCGTGCAGAGTGGGTCAGAGAAACAACTCAAGTTACCGACATTCCAGTAGAAATTAAGAAGAAATGGACATGGGCAGGACATGTAGTGCGAAGAGAGGATAACCGATGGTCGCTGAGGGTAACAAATTGGATTCCAAGGGAAGGAAAGCGTAGCAGGGGGCGGCAGAAAGTTAGGTGGGCGGATGAGATTAAGAAGTTCGCAGGGGTCAAGTGGATGCAGCTTGCACAGAACCGGGTTAAGTGGAGAAATATGGGAGAGGCCTTCGCCCTGCAGTGGGTATAATCAGGCTGATGATGATGATGATGATGATGATGATGATGATGATGATGATGATGATGATGATGATGAAGCTCTTCTCACGTCTGCCGATTTATGTCGGTGTGTACGGGACTCCAGATTTCTCGTAAGTCCGAAGCAGCGTTCATAATGGTGGTGTGCCACCTTAGCAATCAAAGATGGCGTCCACCTTAAGGTCCGAGGTTTGGACCGGAGCTAAACTGTTTATTGGATTATGCACACGAAACGGCTAGTCGAGTCGAGCTTTGAAATGTGTAACGTAGTCGTACCGACGACCTCTGGTCACTGCAACCGTAACGGAGGTGTAGCGATAAATTGTTAAATTGGTTTAGAGGAAAGGAAATGAGCATGTATCTGTCGCACTTCTCGGCAGACACCTGAATCGCGCCGTAAGGGAGGGAGATGGGAGTCAAAAAAGAAAGAGATTGGTTTGAATTCAGGGGGTTTACGTCCCAAAGAGACTCGGGCTATGAGAGACGCCGTAGTGGAAGGCTCCGGAAATTTCGACCACCTGGGGTTCTACAACGTGCACTGACATCGTACAGCACAGGGGCGCCATGCTTTTTGCCTCCACCGAAAAGCGGCTGCCGCGTCTGGGATTCGATCCCGCATCCTTAATTGGGCACAGTAGTCGAGCGCCCTAACCACTGCACCACTACGGCGGGCCAGAGAAAGAGGTGCCGTAGTGGAAGGCTCCGGAATAATTTCGAAAAACTGGGGATCTTCGGCGTACACTGACATCGCACAGCACACGGACGCCTTTGTGTTTCGCCTCTACTGAAACGCGGCCACCGCGGTCGGGATCGAACCCCGATACCCCGGTCCAGTAGCCGAGCGCCTTAACAACTGAGCCACCGTGGCGGGTATGGCGGGCGAACCAGCAGCAGCAGGAGGACGCGGATGGTACAATACGGATCGTCGTCACTTGCTCAACATTTTGATACCCGAATTTGAAACCTATAGGATTGAAATTCAAACGTACCTACTGCTCAGGGGGAACCGCTTTGGACACCTAATGCTCCTCAATCGAACGACAATCGGTGGTGCGTTCAAATATATTAATATAAATTTGTCATTACGCTAAAATTGTGACCCTATGGATGGTAGTAGAGAGATCGGAGTGGTCTAACGATTAGTTGGGTTCGTATGCTCGTAAAATTGCAATTCTGAATATACTCTCATTTTGATGGGCGAGTCGCACCATCGACCTTTTCGGGTCCAAAATGGTCCAAATTCGCGTTTGCAGGGGGAGTGCATATATCTGCGGGTGGGTATCAAACGGGTGGTATCAAACGACACATGCGGGTGGTATCAAACGATTCGCCTCGGTGATATCTATACGAAATGAGATCGCGATGGATAACAGCTTATGCTCTTGCATTTAACGCCTATCGGTGGTGGCAGCATTTTTTCTTTCTGGACGGTGATGCCGCCGAATTTTTGTAGCGATTAAACATGTTTTCGCATGATAATGTTGAAAGTGATCTTCGTTCACCTCTTAACGAGTCAGATTTTGCTGGCACATGCGCAGTTGTACCCGCTTCACGTCGTTGGTCAGATGCACCTTGAACGCTTTTTTTAGCCTCAGTCCGTGGTTGATAATGTGATTTTGATTATGTGACTATATATACTTGCTATCGCTATCGTGTTAGTGCGCGCGGCGATCCCCACGAATCAGGTCGTCAGCCTTTGTCACCATCTCCATCGCTCCTTCGCGGGGCTTGTCTCTCGTAGTGGACGGGGCCTGGGCGTGCACGTGCGCAGCCCACGCCCACCTCTTGACCATTTCAACGTCAGCGCAGGCCCATGAACGGCAGCTATACGACTGTAAACGTTGAGACGCGGAACGCCTTCCTCAGTCAGAAATTTGACCACGAGCTCGCGGGTCCAGATAATAATAATATTTGGTTCACAGGGAAGGAAAGGCGCAGTATCTGTCAAACCTGTTTCTGTAGTCACCTAAACCGCGCCGTAAGGTAAAGGATGCTTATTGCGCATCCCTTATGTATGCGCTTGTTTATGTACTTCTGTTCTTCTGCCTTGCATGTACTGTATGTAAATTTAATAGGGTTCGTTTATTTGTTTACTGCGGGCGTTGCCTTGGTTGTGGAGTTGTACTCCTGCTTCCCTGCCTGTCTTCATGGCTACTTGGCGGTAATAGAAACGAACGGTATACTCTGATTACGGCTCCACAAGGCATTTGAAAGTGAAGCAGATTTTGTCTACTGAGGCTCGAACAGTTGCGACTGACTGGACTGCCCTTGCTTGTGCCTATAGTTGCAGTGATTAAGGAAAACGCTTGCAGAGTCATTCGCTGCCATATGCGGACTCGGCAACCCAATGCGGGCGCATCTTACAACGGGGTGCGCATGCGCCGAACGCAATTGTCGTCCCGTACGTCCGTTGCGTGAGTTTTTATTGCGAAAGCCTATTTGTTTCAGTTTTAAGGCGCAAAGCCTTTCTATCTCATGGTGAAAATCTCGCGTTCGCGAGATGTGTCCGCGAGACGTCGCAATAGTTTCTAACATCTAGATAATTTCACCATTCGGCTAGTTAGTTAGGCTTAGTCGCTGTAAAAAAAAAAAAAACACAAACAAACAAACCTTAAGGTCACGTGTAAGTCAGTTCAGTCTCGAATGTCAAGGAGAGGAGTCCTGAGATGCCGATGTCGTCGACGATGATACCAAAGGAAAGAAACAAATTAAATTATAACAAGTACACACGCGAGGTAGAGGTATAGAAAAGAAGATGCAGAAGAAAAAGAGGGGAGGCTTTCGCCCTTAAGCTCTTAAGCGAAGTAAAGTGCAGTCCTGTAATTTTTCTTTCGTATACACGCTCAGGCGAATTGTCTGCATGGCGACGCCTAATTTATGAAACGAGTGTTGCTTCGGAGCGAATTCGCCTTGTTTACTGGGCTGCCCGGTATGTGCCCAGTTTGAAAGTATACGTATACAGCGCATCCGACTCTCGAAGTCTGCACCTCGCCTGAGCTATTGAGCAGTATTCATTTTTACGATTGCCGATCATTCACTGATCCTGTCGCTGTTAATCCGAGTGAGGTGCGTCTGTTTGCAAGGCTACGCTATAATGGAGACGATGCATTGCCTTAATTGTCTCCAATTCAGGATGCGTCAATATGAAAACTGTATACCGGAAAAAAGACTGCTTTCGTCGACTTGCTGTATATGGTGTCGCACTGTTGTCGCTACACGAAGACACGCGGCATCTGCGCATATCTACGCAGCACCTGCTGTGTAAATTGTTCCTATGTTTGTCGTGCTAAAACTCTCCATCGGCCTTGTGAAATATGGTGTGCAAGCAACTCCAGTGATTGAGGGAAAGGTGGGCTGAGGTGGTAAAATGTTTTCATTTACTCTGTTTCTATATTAAGGGCTTAAAAATAGATACCAAGCGTGTACAGAGGTGACTTTCTTGCCCTGCTGGGTCATATATACAGGGCCAATATAAGCCTACTCCGGCGTCGTGATGTGCGCAGCCAAAATTTATAGTGTTGGCAGGACTTAAGGCTTGCAAGAAATGAAAAACAGAGCTTTAATATTTATGTTTTAGAAAACGTAGCGCAAAGAAGACAAGGACAAAAAAAAAAAAGAGGGATACACACACGAGCGCTCGTGTGTGTATCCCTCTTTTTTTGTCCTTGTCTTCTTTGCGCTACATTTCCTAAAATGCAAATGCACCAACTCGCCCAATTCAGCATTCTTGTTTAATATTTATTGTCTGATTAACTCAGAATATATTTTTGACGCTAGCAGTAAAATGTGAAATATCAGTAGTGGAATTCAAGAGAGACGGAATCGCGCACTGTATATGGTCCCCGACCACGCGATCGCCTTACTCACAAAAGTATCAGTAGAACATTTTCAGCACCACCATCACTAGATGTAACTTAAAAAAGTAGTGCCTATGTACCTCTTTGCGCATATCTCAATGAATAACTTAATTACTCTTCGCGCATGTCCCATTCTAAAGTTGAGGCGTTATTGGAACGAATTTTTGCGCTCATTTTGATTGGAATGAGCAATACACGTGTCCGTAGAACAGCAGATTACTGCGCGGGAGGGTATGGTACACCGGCTAGATGACGAAAATGACGCTTCTTACTTTACGGAACTTCATAGTGGCTTCAACAGGTACATCACTGAGTTCGCCTCTTTCTGCTCAAGTAAGTTATATATAGACCGTTACACTGCGTTTGACGCTTCATCACACAAGCCGGCATCTCTCAGTGTTGCTAGCGCTTCGTATTTCTGTCGCTCTGTTCTACACGAACTGTTTTTAATGCCGCGCTTTGCTTCGAATACTGTGAATCGTATAATCATCAAACCATACAAAAAAATTGAGGGGGGGGGGGGGGGGGGGGGGCTAAAGCTCAACCTTTATGACGCGATAGCTAGCGTTCAATGGCTTCTATCTAGAGGCCCTTTTACGGATCCTCGTCCGTATGCACCCACTTTTCTACTGCCTTCATCAGTATTCTTTTAATTTGTGCCTCTATAATATCGAATTATTCACTGGCATGCCGTCGCAAGCTATGCGGAATTATGTGAAAAATCTCCGGACGTATGTACATATATATCAAGCCTCGCTTTAACCGAGCTGTACGGATGTGACTGCGTGTCCCCTCGCCCAAGAAGATTCGATTCCCATCTCACCCTGCCTTCCCAAATGGGGAGCCCGAGTTGGCAGCGCCTGGCATGTCATGTGGTCTCGTGACGTCACACAACCCGTCAACCAATCAGTACCAGGCCATGTCGCCTGCCAACTACCACCCGCCAGAGCCATGCCCGTTGTTTTCCCTCACAACGCCGACAACGTCGCATTTTCCGCTGAACGTCTAACGCAGCCATACGTGTCCATTCCGGCTGGCGCATCATGCCTCCGCTTTCCTTTACCGACGCGCACTTGTTTTCCCTCCTCAGCGTATTCGTACAATGCGCAATGCCATGTGGGTAACGTCGCTATTGCTTCGCTCATCCTGAATTTTTGCCTGGCAGTTGTATCAATACTCTCGTTGTGCTTCTTTTATTTTTTTCCCTTTTCTTTCCGTACGCACGCAACCGGGTGCTATCTGAGGGAAAATAAAGGAACCAAAGCTGGTCAGCGTGTGCAGCGGTGCCCCTGCGCAGGCACAAATATATATCCCGTTTCCCGCGAGCGTATTCTCGTCCGCGCACAGTATTGTATAAGCCAGCGGCGTCTTCTTTTTAGCGGGGAAAACAAATGCGTCGCGCCTGCGCTGCTTCGTGTCGGAACGCGCGGGACGATGAAGCCATTGCCCCGGTCGAAGACCGTGACACCCGACCTGGCGGCAGCGCGGTCCCCTCCGCAGTCTCGCTCGCTTCGGTATCCGTGACGAGTCGGCTTCACCGCGAGGCGGTTGCGTAATGGAGTTCCCGTTACCTGCTGCTTTCTCACGATTACGGCGCCATCTAATACCGGCACCCGAGCAGCACCCGCGTGCTCAAGAGAAGAGCTTGCCGTAGCAAGAGTAGGGAGTTCTATTATGCCGAAATTTGATATCCAAAGAAGCGGAAGATATCGTGGTGGCAGTCTCCTTTCTCGAGTCGTTTCTTTTGGCGCCGTATGCCTTCATCCGCACCTTCTCTTCTTTTTCCCTCCCCTCCTTTACCCGCTTCCCGTGTGTTTTGTTTCATCTCGTGGGCTCGCCTCCGCAGGTGAGCCCCTCGGAGCGCGAGATAAAGTGGTTTCGGCGTCTCTGGCGGCAGGATTTTCGGGACATTGACACTTTAAAAATGGAGCTGCGCCGAGATGGCCCTAAAGAAATTACGTTCGCATTTGCTGGCGCGCGCGCGCCGAGTCACCGTGCGGAACAGTTCGCTGTGTCTCGTGATGGGTGCTCTCTTTATTATTCCGCCGCGGCATTCTTCTTGGTTTTCTATTTTATTCTTGAAGGGCCGTGAAGCTGCGGTAGGAATTGTCTCCCTATTTACTTTAGCCCCGTTGGCAGCCGCGATCGTTGTTAAGAGAGGCAAGCGGTGCAACTTTGTTGCACTTTCAAGTTAACGCATTAATGGCTTGCTTTCAGTCTTTAATGCCGCGATGAAAATGTAAGTAGGCGTTGAATTAGAAAAAAAAAAAGAAAAGAAACGGGAAGTGCAGGCTATTCTTTCCCTCTAGCCTGGCGATCATTTTCTTTAAATTTCTGGCAGAAGATTTCAGGTTAATTGCCTGATTACCTCGTCTGTTTCTCTTTTTCTTAACAGTAAAAATAATTATTCTGCACTTGGTGCAGTGGCGATTGCTGTAGATCAAAAAGCCTGGGAAGGAACCCTTGCGCCTGGCGCCTCCGAGGCTTCGATGCGATGAAGGCGAATAAACCGCGAGGCGCAGTACCCACGTGCGACGAATGGGTGTCCATACGGCGCTTTGATAGCACGCGAGGGTCGCGGTCAGCCTGTACGTTGCCTGAAACTCCTCAGTGATAAGGGAGTAAGCGCATAAACCACTCCGTAACTTTGGTCTCCACCGGCGTAGGTATCGCCGCGCACTCGGGGTCTCAACCATGGGCGTCTTCCTTCCGGTGGGTTCTTTTTTGTAGGTTACGCGATGGCCAGAACGTTTTCTCTTACTTCCTTTTTCAATTCCAAAGGACATGCTGCCTAATACTTCTGCTCACATGCGGTGTCGTTAACAGTAATGTGCACCCCCATCCGCCTACTTTTACGAGCCAGTTGCGCTCGAGCCGCGTGTGACAATCTCTGGCGCAGCATTGGTGCTTAGCGCGCAGCGACCGATCTATACCGCATAAATTCCTCCTGTCGCAGAGGTCGTGTTCGCCGCTCTTTTGGTGGAGTAGAACGCAATACGTATGTGCATCGAGGCTAGCCAAAACCGAGCCCGCATTCCGGGAGGACTTCCACTGCCCCGTACGGCGCGCAAACGCGGCTGCTTCAGTGTGAAAGCTGTTTTGAGCGCTCGTGTGCGCTTCCTAGTTTATTGCAAAGGTAACCGCGTGAGCGGTGCGTTGTACGGAAAGCGAGGGCTTACATCCGAAGTTATTTGGTTTCTAGGTACACAGCTCTCGCGTAGCTCGAAGTGTTGGGAGGTTGAGCAGTCTCTGAAATTCAGCGACTACTCCAACATGTTCATCGCTTACTTGCCCATATGAATGCTCCAGTCGCTGCGCGGGCAGATATTGAACCACACTGTTCACACGCACGCTAGGCAAGTGCATGTGATCGGCATATGTTTTGTATATATATCTTACAGTTGTTGGATGGCAACACTGGGCCGCTTCCTCTGCGGCCCGCATCACAACTCAGCGGGGTCTGCGCCCCGCACATGGTGTTGTCCGCAGTGCTGCGTGCGATGAGCCAACATCTCGATGAGCTTCTTGCCGCGTTCGCTTTCTTGGGGCCATCGGCTCCTCGTGATGAGCGCCGCGCTTCTATGCACGCTCGTGCTCGCCCGCTCGCGGCATTTTTGCCGAGAATTAATCGTGCTCGGGTTGAGGCGGCGGAGTGCTCGCCTTTATTCATAGCCCCGGGCGGTCGAAATGCGTTCCTCCTCGGCGGCTCTGTCGACGCTTCTCTGCGCCGACTCGATCATGAGGCCGCCGTGGTTGAGGAGGCGCCTTTCTCCTCCGCCTGTCTGTTGTTGCCTGCCGCTCGGATGCGTTCCACCTCTTCCCGCGCCCTTTTTTACCGTTTCGTTTTTCGATGCCCCGCTCCGGTAGCTAGCTGTCTTCGTCTACCGCTTGTTTCATGTTTTTGTTTCCCCCTTCCCTATCTGCGCGTACACGTTCGCTTTCTGCGGTCGCCATGCTTGCACTGTTAGTTCCACATGCAGTTGGCGCTGTTTTTTGTCCGCGGTTATTTCCCCCCCCCCCTTTTTTTTTTGTCCCAAACATTATTTTTCATGACTACTGTGTCCCCAGGCGAAATGATATCCCGCTTCCTTCATCTCATTACTCATGGTCTTGCTTCTCATTCATTCTGAAGTTTCAGTCGGAAACTTTAGAGAGCGACCGTGTATGAGTAGAAAAAAAAAAAAAACGGAGCGGAAAATAAAACGGGCGAACGAGAGTGTGAGAGATAAAGAAAAGAGAAAGCCGGCAGCGAGCGTGCGTTCTGGAGGGGAAAGTCTGTGAAGCCGAGCGTGAGATGGCGCCCCGCAGCTTTCCCCTTCTTCGTCATCCCCCTTGTTTAGTCCCCCTTCTGTCTTATATAACCCTATTGCGCCCGTAGAGGTGGTGACAGCGCGACGCTGTGCTTGAGAGGAGGAATATATGGCACTCTCGCGCACAAGAAGCGCGCACGCGGGTGGTGCTCTTTTCGCGCAAGCGCCGCCGCCGTCCTCTGTCTGGCCACTTATCCTCTCCTCCCGAAGCGAAGAGTAATTCTTTGTTTCCCGCGGTGCGCTCTCGCATACGGAAACTGGGCCATTATTCTTGCACGCGCCAGAGGACCGCTATGCCTGTTCTCACCCCCTCGCCGTCGTCGCTACGCCGCTTCACACCGCTGCCATTGGACGCTGGTCCAGTGACGCGGCTCAGTCCGGACGCGTTCATTGGCTGCGCATGTGTCGAGTACTTTTCGAAAAAAAAAAAAAAAGGAAGAAAAGAAAGGATTGCATTCTTTTGGGGCTCCCTGACCATAATGCCATAATCGTGTTGAGTTTGCTAGCACTTCTGCCTTGTACGTGTTCGAAGCGACACGACTGGCGTACTTATAGTTTCCCTTTCGGTCATGGTGCTTGCCACTGGTGCAGAAGTAACGCTTCTCATTTGAATAGTTGTACTGCGTGCAGCGCTCGCGAAACGAACCGAGCTTGCGAAACTGTTTCACTTAATCGGTGAGAGGGTGGGGTGTAAACATCCTCGAAGCACGTGCGTGTTGAGACCAGATGATAGTAGCTTCGGTGTTCCTGCTGGTGCCTGTCGCTCAAGTTGAATCGCTCTTGCTCGCTGTAATTGTGCAGTAGGTCACATTTACAGCTTCGTGCAGGTGTTACCGTCTAATGCCAAAGCTGTTTTAATGGCGCTTTTGAAACGACTGTAGAAACCGAAAGAAAACAAAAAAAAAAAGTCCAGTATATGCTTCCTGCAAATGGATGCTTACTTTGACGTGGGCTTCTAACCGTGCCAATGTCTTTATGAAATGTATGCTGCTCTGAAAGCACGGCCAGCGTTAAGGCCCCACCCCCGCCAACTTACTAGCTTTCTCTAACATCACTTATAATTTTGAGGCAACTATCCAATGTATGAGAATGCTGTTATGCACACATTGATGGAAATGGCCTAAGCTTCCGATGCGTGGCTAAAAAAAAAAAAAAAATGTATTGCAGTTTTTCTTGTTTAGTTATCGTTATTCTGATCGTTTCTGATGCAGCTGGAATTGTACCAGCGGTATATTTGGTAAATTTTCGCATGCATCGCAGTCCTCTAGCTACGCGCAAATGCCAGAGCAACAGTTCCTCGTTTACTTGGCCAGTGTAAGGTATCGTATAGGCGCCCCGGATTAGCGGCTATGTACTCAGTACCTCGTGGTAGGTTGGCTTGTAGAATGAGTCGATGCTAGCTGCGTGCAGATAAGAAGGCGCCGCGAATCACCGGGGGAAGCAGGGAAAGCCATTAGAGTGACGAGTGTCACCGGGCGGCTGACAAGCAATCGAGTCCCCAAGAGGGGGAAGTTAAGCTGCTTTGTGCGTACCTGCAGTATGCTTTTCATACGAGCCGACACGACACCGCCGTCGCGGTTGAAACGTCCGTTCACGGACACGCCGCGTCCAGACAGAAGGGTGACATTCGGCGTCGGTGGAAGAGTGATGGGGAACGTTGAACAAAGGGGAAGACGTCTGCGGGAGGACCGACTGACCGAGCGTATTTTCGTCGCGCCGCCGCTAAGCCAGAGGTCACGGACTTTGCAAATTCTAGGAAGAGCGGGGGCGAGAGACGGCGGCGGTCCGCTAACGACCCTGCTCATTTGCTTTGATGATCTTGACGCGAGAACGCGGCAAGGTGTACAGTGGAATGTGGGCAGCATGTGACATTCTGTGTTTTGTGTTTTTCTTTCTTTCGTTGTGGGGAAAGGGTTTCACTCACACTGCTGAAGTTGCACGTGGCCACGAACCAATCATGTTGAAGTTCGTGGCGATTGGACGCAATGGAAATGTGGGCTGGACACGGATCGAGGGCTTAAAACCAAGCCCGAGAGACCAGTTTGATGTTCTGAGCTATGGCTTGATGTGTACATCTTCGGCTAGGCCGAGCTAGCCAGATCCATGTATCTTTTGCCTAACCTTGCTGTAAATATTGCCAAGTTTTGTATATAAACTTCAGTTATTCTCTTTGTAACTTTCAAGTGTCGTTATCCATATTTCGTCGTCTCTGATCACCGTCTTGGACGGGGCGCACCTGTGGTGAAATTTGCCACGTCTTCAAGTCACAGAAAAGAACCTAATTTCTAGAAGAACAACGAAAATTCACTGCCAGGTTTACTGAAAAACTTAGAACTACTGGCTTGTTGGTGTATGTAATACTAGTGTGGCGAAGTGGCTGTTAGTGTGTAGCGCGGTCGGTACAAGTAAGAGAAATAAGCGCGAACTTTGCCATTTCGCGGGTAACCCCGTTGCGCATTGGTTGGAAACATTAGGGATTCAACTTATGCGCGCATGTGTGCGGATGAGTGCGAGACAAGTAAAAAGACATGAGAATAAGACATAAGCCAGCATGTCATGAATGGTTAGGAATAGTCAGAAATCTGACCAACTTTTCGTTAATCTGCGTTAACCTGCATCCAGAGTTGAAGACGTACCATGAGTTTCGCCACCAACTGAGCTACAAATTACAAAGTCACACACACACACACACACACACACACACACACACACACACACACACACACACACACACACACACGCACGCACACGCACACGCACACACACACACAAAAATTAAAACACCCGAACCCCCCCACACCCAACCGGTCGTTGCTGAATTCCGCCGAAAGTTTGCACCGTAATTTTTCCGGGTGACGCACGAGCGCGTGGCCGCTCTCTTCGGAGCGTCACTGCGTCCTACTCTACTGCACACCGAAACTAAATGACAGCGAATTCGAAGCCCCTTCGCCCTCTTTGCCTGCTCAACTTTGCTTCACAATGCGACCGTGTCAGCAGGAATTGGGTTTTAAAGAGCTACCACCTTCCACGCTTGTTCACCCTAAGCTGGGAGTGTCCCTGCACAGTGCAGCGAACCTCCGCAGCGCGGCAGTCATTCGCCTTCGCGAGAGCTGGTATGCTACTGTGTTCGCCTTAGTTCAACGCGTCCGTTCGTTTTACTCACGCGTACAACAGTCGACCAGCGTCGACAGTCCTCGGGAGCTGTTTACCGCGACGTATGCACGTAGTTTTTGTCTAGGTCCGCTTAAGTATACGCTTCGCGCATTTGCGAGGCTGCCCTTGATGACAGTGTCATCGGCCCATCGCTACGTAAAAAAGAAAAAGAAAGAATATGCTGGGCCCCGCCGCGGTGGTGCAGTGGTAAGACGCCCGACTACTGTGCCGGAGTTCCCGGGTTCGATCCCGACCGCGGCGGCTGCGTTTCAATGGAGGCGAAACGAAGTGACGTCAGTGTGCTGTGCGATGTCAGCGCACGTTAAAGATCCCCAGGTAGTCGAAATTACTCCTTAGCCCTCCACTACGGCTCCCCTTTCTCTCTTTCCACTTTCACTCCCACCTCCCTCCCTTCCCTTACGGCGCGGTTCAGGTGTCCACAAAGCAAGTGTGACAGATACTGCGCCTTTTCCTTTCTGTGAACAAATTATTTTATTTTTATTATGCCGGGGGTGCTCGGCCCGGATAAAACGAAGACAGGACCGCGAGTCGCGTTGCGGACTGAAAAGGACGTGGCGCTCCAAATCACAGCGAGAGGCATAAAGTTGCGCAGTGTGGTCCCCAGTGCGATAGGTGATGCTCGCGGCTGCTACGATGTCGAACCACACGACCGCTCTGCGCACGGTGCCGTGGGCCGGCTCTCTTTTATCGCGCAGCTCGGGGATTGGGGCGCTTCATTGATTGACGCTATCCCTAGTCGGTACGGGCGCACGCAATCAATCCACATAGAAGCAAGCCGTGCTCTTTGTCTACACAATTTGCGTGGCATGTGCTCTCTATTGACTCGAGTGCTCGTGCGCCGACCTTTGGGGTTCCTTCGCGGATGACGTCCGGACACGCCACGGCCGCATATGCGCGCTTGTCACGCACGACGCACCGCGACGGAGCGGGCCCCGACACTAACCAAGAAATGTCGACCGTTCGCGTGACTCGCCCCGTGGGCGCCTCTGCGCTCATTCTTTGTGCGTCTCGAGTCGGGGCGTTCGTCATTCTCCCTCCGAGCTTTTGCGCGGCAAGCATGGACTCAAAGCGTGCCGTCCCATCGTGCACACGCCAGCACTCTACCACCTCCTTCTCCCACTCCACAGTTTCGACGTGTCTCATATACCTTGCCATGTTTGCTTCTTAACGTGGTCTCGGGCCTCCGCTGTCCCCTTCTTTCGTTTTTAGCGCTCTTGTCCGCTTGTGGGTGAGCGTGAGCCACGAACGACACTTTATCTTTGATTCACTGCTACACCGGGGCTTTGATTTCTTTCAGTCGGAAGAGATGGGAGGGTTGCATACATTCCTCGATACAATGAAATGCGTTAAAGACGCACAACTCCAATCTTAATCAATTAAAAAAAGCATGAGCGTACACGTCTGACCTGTTTTACAGAAGATCTAACGGCACTCACGGGGTGAAGTGGCAAATGGGCCGTCTGAACTGGTCAGTAATTCTCTTTCTTCCGTCTATCCCTTTTTCCCTGTAGGTTAGCAAATCGGAAATTGCCATGGTTAATCTCTTGCCCTGCCCTTCCTTTCTCCTGCGTCTCGCTCTTTTTCTAGGTATATATGCTCCATCGTTATTTCTGAGGGTCCGATTAATGAGCAATTTTAGCCGGTGTAGTTACGTTTAGCGCACAGATTTGCTAATGGTAGATATATAATTAATTCACAGTCACGCGCAACATCAACGCAGAGTGTTGCAAACTTACGCGGCGCCCGCACACGGTGTGTCGCAGTTCGCAAAAACATGCCAGCCGCTATCATCACCGCAGCTTCTCGGTTTGGTACGAGACAACAGACGAGGGTAAACGCGAATACGTCTTGTTTAGTCACGACACCAATCAATCTGAGAGGCCTGCGGTTTGCGTCGGGCGGAAAACTAGCGCGGCCGCTCCTTTCGTGTGCACTAGTCTACTCTTTCCTGTTGTGTGCATGGTTTCCACAGCGATCGATTCGCGAGAAGATGGCATTCTTTGTGCGTGTACATTTCAGCACTCAGAGTGGTGCCAGAAAACGGTCCTTCAGTAAATGCGCAAATCGTTTATGTGTTAAGAAGTGTCTGCAAAAAAAAAAAAAAAAAAAAAAAAAAAGAAATGAAGAACAGGCAGCCGACGTTCAACGACCGCCAGAATGTTAAGGCGGCAGGCGTTCGAATTGGGTGAAAAGAAAACTTGCCGACTCTTCGATAAAACGTTGTGCCTCCACTGAATTCTCGCCGACGCGGTGGTCAACTGACTGCCAGCGCACAGGCTGTGACACGCAGCGTTGTCGACTAATTGGAATTTGGACGTACTAATGTACTTTTTTTTTAATGTCGTCTGCCCTGAACCGTTGTGTAAAAATATAAGCCGTATCGGGATAACTTTACATCCACCGAAGTATACGTACGTGCTGCACTGCTTCGGTTGAGCCGCATTTGTCACAATGTTTTTAATGGTTTGCCCAAAACGAGGAAACTGGTGGTTCGTTGATGCGATATCGAGATTGGGTAGGCGATATAGTATATAGTTTCAATATACGAGGAAACAGGAGCCGCAAGCCTTGGTTGCGGATGCAAAACTGTGCCACTTACTTTAAGGGCCATTAACTCTGACAAGCATGCTGGCTCCCTTGCCTTGCCCTTCGCAACAGCGTCGATTTGAGCTCAGTGTTTACCACCAGGACATACATTGAACCACTTGGGAATCTGCTGTTACCACCACACATGATGTAGTAATGCGTGGTTATTTACTAAATAACACAGTAAGGAATGAAAATAAGTTTGCCATCAGCGGTATCTGCCATTCAGCACGGAGGCATCTTAGCTGCGGCGGCAGAAATAAGGGGACAGCGAGTAGACTCGGAAGAAATAAAAGAGGGAAGCGACGGGGAGAAAGGACAGTGTAGCCTCATTTCCAAATCATCACGACACCCTCCATTATCTTTTACATATGTATCTGTTTATGATTTCTGTCCTCTCATATCCAGACGTGGAGGCTAACGAAAAGGGTTCCACTTAAGCTGAGGACAATGCAGAGAGTTATGGAACGCAAAATGGTAGGGGTAACGTTAAGAGTTAGGAAGCGTGCAGGGTGAGTCAGAGAGATAACTCGAGTTAATGACATTCTAGTGAAAATCGAGAAGAAAAAAATGGGCATGGGCAGGACATGTAGTGCGAAACTTAGGATAACCGATGATCGCGAAGGGTAACAAATTGGATTCCAAGGGAAGGAGAGCGTAGCAGCGCGGGAGGCATGAAGTTAGGCGGTCGGAAAAGGTTAAGTTCGCAGGGGTCAATTCTGGATGCAGCTAGCACAGGACCAGGTTAGTTGGAGTAATATGAGACAGGCCTTAGTCCTGTCTTCGTTCTGCAGCGGTTATAATCCGGCTCATGATGATGATGATGATGGCATCCCGACCATCCTTATGCGTAGAGTTACTTGCCGACAATATTTTAAGGCGACAGCCTTTCTAGGCTCATAGTGCGTTGGTCATCAGGAAATTTCCGGCGTATGAAAACAGATTTAAAAAGGAAAAATGATTGTTAGTGATAGTGATTAATAGAGATTATAATAGAGATTGGTAGATGTTATAGTGACTACTAATGACTTGTAATGAACCATATGTTTAACGACGAATTGTAAAGACTAAATTTGATTAGAATGACTGAAACTGCTTATTGATTAGTAGTAATGACTAATAGGACTTCTAATGAATTGTAATGACTGCTAATTAATTTCCTGTAAAGAACAATATGTCTAACGACGACTTGTAGCGACTGCAATTGATTGAAAATAATTGGGGGGACCTCATCATTAAAATACATTGAAGCCTCTGTTGGGAACCTGCGCATTGAAAGATGCATTGGCCGTCATTTTTGTTCGAGGAAAGTATGGAACACGCATTGCAACAAAATAACCACCCCGTCTCATTTGCCTCCTGCTCCTGCAATAGTAACGCCCAAATCCACTCTGCCCTTGTCAGTCACACCGTCGATTTCCAATATAAATATAAATCGACTCATTCTGAACGAACCTTTCACAAAATGTAAACGGGAACGTCCGCCGTACGCCTCGGTAAATTTGAGTCGGAAAGTATGGCATCCTGTTATCATTACAAGTTACTCCTGTAGCCGTATACTTTACTACAGGAGTGGATGTAAGGATATGGATACAGCATATATAATGGCGTAACGAAAAGTGTTGTGTCAACTAAAATGTAAAAGCAGCTGGCAAGTGTGCGAAAAAAAAAGAAAAAAAAAAAGGGAAGCTCGCTGCTACTGCATCTGAACGTTTCTCGAAGTTACGAGATGCTGTCGACAACCTTCTCCTGCCCCAATGTTGTTGTCGTGTTGGAAAGCGTTAAACGCTTTTTTGTCGGCATTTCTGTTGCAGGGGATCATATATAACGTCCTGCTCGGTAACGTTCGCGCCTGCTATTTCTACACTGCTGACTGAATGGAGAATAATGTGGTAATTTGCCATCCTGCCTTCTAATTGGCACTTTTCGTCTTCGGTGAGCTCCGACCATGACAGAGAGCGTTATACGAGAGACAAGCGTTGCTTTTCTTCCTTTAGTCTCCACTACCGTCCTTCGCCTTTGGAAAAACGAGAGAAGCAGCAACGAAGACGACGCAGGAGCGGGTCTTCTTAGCCGACTTTTTGTGTTAATTCTTCGCCCGGTGTAACCTGCTCCGCACAGTTCGCTGAAGACCCTTAAGGAAAACAGGGCGGTAGAGTGCCCATTCCGGGAACGGTGTGGGCAGGCTGCAAGCGGCGGCGGGAGTGCGTTTAATTAACGTTGGGAGGAGGTGGTGAGGGAGGGGCGCTTTCAAAAGCAGCAGCAGCGAGAGGCATCGATGGGGAAGAAGAGATGCGCCCAACGAATACGAGCCGGCCTCGGAAGCAAAAGAGAATTCCGCGGTGGGAAAGCGGCGCAGGTGACGGTTGTTTAGGGAATCAAGAGCGCGCCGCGACTCAACTGAGCGCACTCCGCTGAAATTGGGGCGCTCGCATGCTTGAACGAAGCCAAGACAACGAACGACGCTGAGGGACGCGGCTGGGAAGCGCACGCGCATAGCGCCGGAGGGCCGCCACCGCTGCTTCTGCTTCAGGGCGGACAAAAGCCTTGACTTTCTCGTGAAAGGACGCTGCTTTTGCCGTCTCTTTGCCCTGTCTTCCATACCCTCCATGCTTTTGTTTACGCCACGATACGTCCCCCCCCCCCCCTCTCCCCTGTTATTATTTTTTTGTTTTGGCTTTCTTTACCTTCTGATCCCGCATTCTCATGTTCCGCGTCGTCCCGAAGCGGTCTTCGCTCCATTGTTTTTAGCCGCGTCTCTCGGTGGACGCTGGAGCATGTTTGTTTATTCCCCGAATTGCCCGTTGTCCTCCGCGTGCGGCCGCGGAAGAAATTATAAAGGGAAGTGGGAGGAGGGGAGGAAGGCGCCGCAAGCTGCCCTTCGTCCTCTTCGCAAGGGAAGGCGCTCCAGGAAAAACAAGTAAAAGGAGCGTGCGATATCTGCCAGAAACCGCTTTTGGTACGAATGCGAGGTCCTTCGCAATTACGCTGAAATCGAGGGTCGCAGAACGAGGGAAGCGAAAAAAAAAAAAAAAAAGAGGGAAAACAGCGACATAAAGTTGTTTAGCGTTCTGGTCGTGTTTTCGTTCCGCGAGGCGATGGGCCGTGTGCGATTTAAATGGGGGAGTATTAATAAAGCGACAGCCACCGAATGGTTGCGGTGACCGCCGCTTTGCGGCCCCCGCGTACACGTGCGGTTTGCGGGGGCCGGTACTGTGTGCGTCATATACTCGTATGGTAATGCACCGGCGGAGAATAAACGGGAACACGGAAATTGCCGACTTCTGTTCGCTGTTTCGAAGCAGCGGCTGAACTGTCCGTAGACGTGCCTCTGCGAGCAGCGTTGAAGTTTCTGCGCATGCGCGCTGCCCTCATGATTCCACTTTGCTTTGAGCTCGGAAATCGGCTGTGATGCGCCTACGTTTCTTCTTCATTTAATTTTGTACGCTTCGTGATTTCATGCATTGACGAACTGTCGAGCTCTGATACTGTTATTGCGGGAGCTGGTGTAAGTGTAAAAATCAGTAGTCAAAGCAGTATAAAAGCAGTGTAACTAATATTAATAAATTTTATAGTGATGTGAGTATATGGTATACGAACAGCATTAGAGTAACGGATAATCACATCGTGGTGTAGAACATCAAATGGGGCGGTTCGATAAGTCTTAGTGCGTTCGTCGCGGGCAAATAAATTAATAACTGAGGGAATTAAAACGAAAAGTCGCTTGATGTACGGCTTCGCTTACCGATGAGACAGGTGCATGGTTGATGTGAACAAGACTGCAGATGCAACAATCTCGACCGTGTGATTATCGCGTCTGCATGCAATAACCATCGAATGCCTCATAATGTGCGTTTCCACAGCGATGATTTGAAGCCGAGTAAGTTATGAGGAAAAATAATATTTCTTATGATATGGAGCCCTTTACCTGCAACGGAATTCGAAAACATATTGAGAAAATTCGCATACTGACTTTTCTACTGCCGGGGTCGATTTGTACGTAGTGTTGACGCCTGCACTGCTGGACATTGATCACACGGAACGCGAGGACGCGGCAGTCAGCCATGCAAAGCAGATAAGCGAGTACCGTTTTGGAACCGCTAACGGGAATGCTCTTTTTAGAAGCAAAAGAAGCCCCTGGTTCACATACCCGTTACCCCCCCCCCCCCTTTTTTTTTTTTTTTTTTCACTGTGCTCTTTGTACGCCGTTTCCGATCGATTTGACGCACTCATGATGCAGAACAGGGAGACGAGCTCGAATTGTGGTGCCGTTTCTTTCTTTTTCTACTGCTCTGTCCCGAGCCGGTAAGAGATGCGGTCAACGCGCAGCCTTGCGATCTTTGGGATGTCGTCCATCAGAGAGCACATTCATCGTGCTTGCGTGCCCGTGCACAATAGCCACCGGCAAGGATCCATACAGTCGGTTTCCGATTATGCTGGATGCGTTACCCTGATCAATGTGCGAAGAAGACCGGTGCGCAGATCTGGGTTCCCCGTAGGCTTTCGTAACGAAGAGCGGCGATAGCAGCACTGCCGGAAGGGAACGTCTTAGCCACGTTTCCTGCGCCTTCTCATTATATATCCGGCTTAACCCCTTCGCAACGCGGCCGGCTTAGCAGGCTCGCGTAAAGCGCTCGGGTCGAATTCGGTCTACGAACTCGGAGCCCGGCCGTGTTGGGTTCATGCAGAAGTTGCCACCCGGTGAACATGCGCCGATCTGCAGCGGCTGCGCAACACTGCGGCCCGGGACCGTCGTCTAAGCCGGGCGCGCAATGAAGTTGTGCGAGATTTACAGTCCTCACTTGAGAGAAGCCGGACGCATTGTTAGCCCTTCCGGGTCTTTCCTTGCTCGCTGCCTAGCTCCCTCCGCAGCGGCTCGTCGTTGGCGGTCCAAATTAGGGACTCCTTACGGGCCTCGTGTTGGTTGAAGCGAGATCGATGATCCGGGGAAAGAAAGGGGTGAGCGCAAGGAGGGGAACGAGATTGGCGCCGAGTAAGCAGCCAATTTCTTTCCCTCGCTTCGTGCCTTATTTATACGCGCCGGGTGTTTCATTTTCTCGCGCTCTGCTGGTTCTGCGTTGCGCCGAGCGATAGTGTTTTTTGCCCTTCCACTGTCCATAAGCCAGGCATTTCCGGCCGGGGCCTTTTCGTGCCCGCCTTCCCTTTCAGCGCCCCCTCCTTCCTAGCTTGTTCCTGGGCGCATCTGTCAACGCTGGGGCTACCTTTCCTGCCGGACTTGCGCGTTTTTGCCCCTTTTGTGCAGTGTGCCCCAGGGAAGAGGTTGCAGGCGCTGTGATTGCTTGCCAGCCTTCATCTACTTCTCTCGCCACTCCTTTTTTGTTTCTCTCCTCCACACGTGGCGGCGCGTGTTTGTTTGTGCTCTGAGGGCCGCGTTGCTCCGCGATAGTGTTCGTCATTCGACGTTTCCTTCCTTATACGCTAGCCCGCGCGAGCGCGTTGCGCACGGCGTCGCGCGCTTGTTTCGGCCGAGCGCACGCTCCTTCCCTCTTTCCCTTCGAAAAAAGTTGGCTCCCATAAGCCTCCAACGACAAATGAGGAGGGAAAATCTTTCCTCGTTGTTTCCTTTTCTGGCCCTTTGTTTTCGCCCTTCTGGCCGGGCATGGCTGTTTGCCCCCTTCTCGCGGGCGTGCTTTTTGTCGTCTTGCGGACGGAAAAGAGGTAAACTCCCGGGCGGGCAGGCCTTCGCGGAAACGCGGTGGTTGCCAGGTCGCGCGCGGGGACGCGACCTTTTCTTTTTCTCGCACGGCAGCAGTGCCAGGGAAGCGGGAATTAAGGCAGCGCCGTGACAGGGGAGGAGGGCCGGCAAGCAAAAACAAGGTAACCGTGGGTGGCCGCCGCGGATGGGTGATGCATGCGCGCTGGGCACGGTGGGGGGATTAACGCGTGCGCCGGGCAACTCAATTAAAAGTAGTCTCGTCGGCTTCCCGCGGCCGCTCGCTCCCTTCTTGCTGCTCGTGTTGCATGGCCGCGCTCGGAAGGGAAGACGCTGCACGTGCACGCGCCCCGCACGTTGTATCCAGTTAACCCGAAGAGACGTCCTCTCCTTTTCTTTCCTCGCTGCTTCGCGTTGGTGTCATTCCTGCGTGCGCCCCCTCGTGCAATTTCGTCGCTGTCTTCTGTCTCTGAACCGTCAGCGGGTTTTGTTCGGCGCTTTGCTTTTTCTCCCGGTCGTTTTGATTCCCTCGGTCCTGTCTGCAAATTGCGCGCCGCCGCCGGTGTTTGGTTCTTTTCTTGGCCCTCGCTTCGCTCATCCGGTCTCGCGAGACGCGGCTGCGCATTTTGGGCGCGCAACTCGTGTAATGGAAGCCCGGCGGTTCACTCTGGTGAGCGCGCGTTCTTGCCGGCATGGTTCGTTAATCCCTCGCGCAACGAAGCCCGCTTTTCGCCACACACTGCCTGTCTGAGCGGGCTGTGGTGGTCGGCGCTTACTCGAGTTTCTTCTTTTGTTTTCTCACGGTCGAGGAAACCTCTTTTTATCCGTCCCGCTCCCCATCTCTGTTTGATATCCGTTTGTGCGCGTGCTTGCCGAGCTGCGTGCGTTCTGGGCCTTGAGTTCCATCCGCCAGGCGGCCGGATCTTTCCTGATAGGGCCGGCACTCAGGTGTCGTATCGACGTCTATTGCAGTGAGCAGGCGACACCAGGACGTTTCATCCAGCACTGTGCACGTGAGAATGATTACAGCAGTTTACAGCAGAAAGCAACTTTCGGCCCCTTTCGTACGACTCTGGATGTACAGGGCTGGCCCATTTATCGCGAGGCTTGTATTTGTATATACTTTTCACTGCCTGGAGATGGCTTCTATAGTGAGAGGCTAATACTTGCGCCCGCTTACTCGGTCGGAATCGGTAGCAGTACTCTTTGGGCCAGCGCTAATGTGGCGGCTTATAAGCGAAACTTAAGTTCTTGATGGCATCAGTGAACGGCCTGAGTAAACTTGCGTTAGAGAAATGCCGCAGCTTCAAGGGTGCCTGCGGGGGAGAGCGTGACAACAAGGCTGACACGAATCCTGCCGTCCGTATGTCATCGACAGGTTTCACCTCGCGCTGTCAGCACTCCCATGAAATTCGCACACCTCCTCAGGGCTTCTCTTTACCCACTTTATGGAAAAGAAACTCGCATCACTGTATCCGTTATCGGGAATGATCAGTCCCTGCTCCAAAATTTGATCACCATCATCATCATCATCATCATCGTGAGCCTGGCTACACCTACTACAGGACAAAGTCTTTCCCCATGTATCTCCAATTAACTCGGTCCTGTGCCAGCCGCATCCACCTAACCCTTGCTAACTTGCGGATCTCATTCGGGCGCCTTAAATTTCTGACGCCCCACTGCTACGTTTCCCTTATCCTGCAATCTAGTCAGCTACTCTTAGCGCTTTCCTTTGCATTGCATGTCCTGCTCATGCTCATTAGTATTCTTAATTCTGACTATAGGACGTTTTTGACCTCACCTTTGCTCCCTCACCTACGTATACGGTCGCTTCTTGTCTCTTAACGTTGCACCTGTCATCTTCGATACTATAGCTTGCTGCGTTGTCCTCATTTTAAGCTGATCCCTTTTGGTTAGCCTCCGTTTCTGCCCTGACTTCCCTCAAGTTTAAGAACGAATAAATGTATCTTATCTGCAGCAGTCAGCGTAAAAGTACTCACCATGTCGCGTGCAATATGGGCGCTATCGCACGCAGGAAGGTCTGACAGCTCTCGGCCGTCCGTACCTTCGGAGTCGATTGCCAGAGGACAGGGCATCGCTATACGGTATATAGAGCCCAACACGGGCACTGTACACGTAATGAAAGTTCAGTAATCTGTTACTGCGGGAATTGTAGAAGCTTTTGTTACTTTATTATTTTATTTTCATAAGGCCAACGCTATAGCCAGCTTTAAGTGCACGATTTGTCGCATGAGTGTGTCCTGTTGTGTGTAGACCAGTTCTTTGCGTCGATTGGGACACAGCTGGGTGTAATGTACGAAAATCTCCGCCGCGGTGGCTCCCTGAGGGCGCTATACTGCTGAGCTCGAGGACGCGGGTTCGATCCCGGCCGTGACGGCCGCGCTTAGATGGACGCGAAACGAAAGGCACCCGTGTACTGTGCGATGCCAGTAAGCGTTACCCCAGGTGGTCGAAATTTCCTGAGCCCTCCACTACAGTGTTCTCCGTGGCCGATGTCGCTTTGGGATGTTAGATCCCACAAAACTAAACTATCTTTGTACGCCAGATGCGTTATTTTCTGTGGGAGACGAGCTTTTCTGCAAATTGCATTCGTTCTTGATGAAAAAAGATGTCTAAAAATAATGTACAATCTGTTGATTCTAGAGCGGCTGTGAAAGTATACAGTCTAACCCTCTTGTAACATTAAATCGCTTTATTTATTTATTTATTATTTTGCTCTCGTGAAATGTAGCAACCAAGCCAAACCAGCGAACGAAACATTGCGCATTGCCACGCGCACCAGCGCAAACCGACGTGACGCGTTTTTTCAACAATGCTGCTTCTTTCTGAGGTTTCGTTGCATTAATTTAGGCCATATTTTTAGTTCTTGCAGTAGTTCACGCTCTTGTTGTACAGTTTATTTCCGTTATGTTGTCCTTAATCTTGAGTACGTTGATCGGTGCTGGATCTTCATTCACAGACTTATGCCGTGAAAACGAAGGGCGGATGAATAGAAATGTTTTCGGGGAGAAGTTCATTACCATGCATGGCATGATTGAACCAAGCTGGAAGTTCGACCTCGGGGCTGCACTATGCAGACGTATAAGACTACGTTTGCGAAATGAGATTACCAGCGCACGATTTAAGCATATACCGTTGTAACGTCGAAAGCATGTGTGATTGTGTTAGGGGGATTATGCTAAGCGGTGGCTACTTCAGACAAACGGCGGTTGAGATGTATAACTCACTCGATATTACGGCACAGTGCCCATCGCCGTGAGCTTCCGTTAGCAAACAAACGCTTCCTCGGATGTCTTAACGCTCTCTCCGGTGCCCCGAAAAAGCGCTTATTGTTGTATATTGGGGCGCAGAATGGCGCCGTATTTCACAGGGCGTCAATACCCATCTTGGTATGCAAATCGGCGCACCGCGCAAATAAAAGCTGCAGCGATTTCCAATTCTTTCCTCGCGCGGGCCGTGGAAGCTGATCTCCAGCGTCCCTTTCGATTCTGCAGGGTGATTGTACTCCCCCGCTCGCGAATCGGAATTTTCTTTCTTTTTCGATGGCGGTCGCAGTGTTGATGGACTTAGCCCCCACCGACGGCTTCCTTCGACGGCTGGAGTGGTGTATCGTTTACGTGCTGGTGTTATTCTTGGGACGCGATGTCTTAGTATACTACCACTGGAGGGGGGTGACACCTTTTTTTCTTTCTTCCGCTTTAAACGGCTGCCTTCAAAGCGTCTCATCCTGGCGCTTGTGTGGAGGCGGTGGTCGAAGGGGAAGGGCTTCCTCGTTGGCGCCCGCCGGAACGGTAAGGAAATGGCCGCGAATTCGCGCTGTGCATTGGACCGGGTAATGGGTGCGCAATAATAACGTGCCTTTCATTCCTTCGCTTCCCCCCTTCCCTTCCTGCCTCCTCGTCCTCTGGCGCAGCGACGGCGGCCGACTCCGGCATTTGCGGGTGTCGCTCATTTTCGGCTCCCTTTCTCATTCATTGCGTGTCGCGGTCGGCGTGATTCGTATGGCGCGCGCCGCCCCGCACTGCTTGCTCGCACGCACGCGCGGCCGCTTTCGGCGGCGCGCATTTATTCCCGCCGCTCGTTTCGGCACGCACCTCACGCGGCGTCGCGCCTCTTTCTCCCGCTCTCCCACCCCCTTCTTTTTTCTGCATCCTCTTCTCTGCCTACCCTTTGTTCCCTCCGCACGGACGTGGAGCCTTTTCTGCTCCATTTTTTTTTTTTCTCCGACTTGGGTGTTTGTTTAGCGCGCGTAATACCATTCGTGTAGCCGTTGTTGTAGCCGCGTAACTTGGTGCGCGCATGAAAGCGTGCGCCAGAATTCGGCCTTCCGTGCGTGTTGCATTCCGGCCGTCCAATTCAGGCCTGCCCGGAGTAGGCCCCGACGCCTCTCCCTTTTTCTGTAGGCCCACTCCGCTGGAAACACGTTTAGCTCGTTCACGTGTTTTCTTTTTCCTGTGAGTCTGTGCATTGGTCTGGCCTTAGGCTAAAAAAGATACTAAACCAGAAAGGAGAGGATTGTCGCGAACGCGTGCTGCATACTTTCTTCACGCCGTAGGCAACTGGAAACAGTAAGAAGCGAAGTTGTTAGATTTGACAGTACGCTGTTTCCTTTTTTTTTTTTCTTTTGTCGTGTGTGTGCAAGGTTGGGGAAGGGGGATTTCGTGCCGGAACGGGTGAAATGATGTGTCTATTTTGGGTGCTGTGGAAAAGCTGTCACAGCTATTCTTTTGGAATTCATGCACGGAGGTCGCGCAAATAAACGAAATTCACTGCCGTGGAAGACAGTTTCAGCGTTGGTTATATGGGCGCTCAAGCTTTGCATTTGTAGATGAACGCTGTCAAATTGTGAGCCGAGTTCAGAATATAACGGCGTTTTCACGCGGAATGATGTCGAGGCATGGCGCTTTTCCGCCATTGTTTTTTGCGGACCATGATTTCGCTGTTTCTCTTCGTTTTTAATTGACCGAGTGAACTCGGAGTTTACGCTGGAAGAGCAGGTCGTGCTTGCTGTACGAAACCTTGTGCCACCATTTTTTTTTCTTTTTCACACTCTGCAGGGGATAATTGGCTTGATCGTGCTCTGTGCTTACTCTATACCTTTTAAAAGGTCTGCACAACCCAAACTCGTAAAAACGAAGTAAAACTACAAGAGTTAGGTACCGTACAGATGAGTTCACAAAGAAAGTACAAAGGCACGCTATTCTTGAAATAACATAAAAAAAAAACACGTACCACGACACGACATTCTGAGCTGTGCTAGTGAACGAAGCAGCAAATCCCCCTGACGGAGATCCTGTAGCCAATGGCGTCAGCCTCTTGTCATGACGTCACTATAATTAAACTTGCACTTGCTACCATCTGCTGTGTCCCACGAACAGGCGCAAGGTGTTTTACTTCGTCGTGACAACAATGCCTAGGCCTTTGGTTGGGAGGTTTCCTTTGAAGCTCTTCCCTCGGGCAAAACTTTCTCTGCTGCAAACAAAATTTATGGTTTAACATCAGCCGAAACTTCCGTGCTGAGCTGGTGACATTTCTTCTCAGTGCAACCAGTTGGCGCCAGAGACCAATTAGAAACCTTGTACAAACAGCACGGGCTTGCTATTCCAAAACGCATTGTCTGCTCACGCTCGGGAAACCTGCGCAAACACTTCTAGTTCGTAAGGCTGCCACCACGTGGCGCTGAATTCTGAAAATCGCCGTCGAAGCATCGAGTGTTCGGTATGCGTCTCATTGATTTTCCATGGCTACCGGATGTAGTATGTGTGACCGCAGGAGGAATTTTCTGGGCGACACTCCGCAGAGAAACGGAAGAGTCGGCCACGATCGCCATATCATGCTTCACGCAGGATCAGAATCTCTCGGGATCCTCTAGTTTTCTCAATTTAAAATACCCCTCCCGTGTTACGTTGTGTTCGTTACTGACCAGGAAGGCTGTCTTGACTTATAGCCGTGCAGCCCAAGTCTCAAGTCCCTAACCGATCGTTTCATGCAAAGCGCGACCTTTCGCTGGACGCAGGGCGCGCCTCCCGGGACTCGCGGTGGGGTGCCTACAGTCGAGCTGCTCGTCCTCGAGAGCTTCGCGTGTTTCCGCCAACGGAGATTGAGTCAGCATGCCGACGCAGCAGCAGCGTCGATTAGCCGTCGCATCGCGGGGCTCGACTTCGAACTTGCCGTGTTCTGTGCTACCAGCCGTCTGTGCTCGCGGTGATAGACGGGCAGACACGCGCGACGCGTGTCCATTCGTCATATTGGGACCCCGGGGCGGACTTACCGGCGACGAGTCCGCGGCTCTAGCTCTTTCCCTCCGCGAATGTTCCCGCGAAGGCACCGGACGACTGTGGACTGACTAGGCCACGCTCTCTCGGCCACGGACGATGGTGTTGCGTGTTTCTTTTTCTCGCCGCGCGTAGCAGCCTGGGAATATTCGATTACTCCTGGCACCATGATGCACCGGCATGGCTCGAGGCGTATACAGACCTGACCTATCAGCGCGTGGTTTCTTTCGGAGCTTCGTGCGTGCTCCCCTGGAGTCGCTCCAGGCGTTTGTCTACTCGCCGCGTCGAGAAAACTAAAGGGCAGTCGCGATGGCCAACAAATTACGGTAATACATGCGTCTTAAGCACCGCTGGTTTTTCGGCTTTAAGTCTAGCAAAGCGTGCATGCATATAGGCTTCATTCCGCTTTTATTTTTGTTTTTAATTATTGTATGAAAAGACCAGCGCCCAAGAGATTCGCACCTCAACTCTGGGTGCCCAGGCAGTGCTTATTCCCATAAGCGTTCCAAAAGCAGCTTGGAGCTGAACGCTCCTCCGTTAGACCGTGTGTGAAGTGAATTAGTTTCACATTGTGTGTGTGTGTGTGGGGGGGGGGGGGGGGGTTAAAGTTTTTATCTGACCATTTAATTTGCCAGTTTGTTTTTCCAGCTGTGCATTCGCAACGCTCTCTTTCCTCATCAAAGAATTAAATATGGGAGTGCCAGGTTGAACTGCCAACATGTTTGCGTTCCGCGGGTGTTTTCATCTGAAAGTTACGACTCGACATGCTGGCTTCATCTTCAACAGACGTGACACGCGTCACACGTGTCACCCATATTGTGCTGCCGTTTGCATCGTTCTGCAACTTTCTTTTTCGCGCCTGCGCAAAGGACAGTGAAACAGCGGCGTATGTCGCGCATTGCAGCGTTTCCCCCGACTCCTCGTTACCCTTAGTGCTTCCGGTCCGGCGAATGCATGATTCCGCGTCTGCTTGTGTAGTGTTGTGAACACCTAGCAGGCGGCCTTCTTTGATGCCTCGCGAATTCGGGTGCATCGCGTTCGAACAACGTGCTGCTCTGTGCCGCGCGGCCCATTTGAGCGCGCCCCCCAAAGCCGAAGGCGCGGCCCGAATGCGTCACATCGTGTCGTGCCCGGGCAAGGCATAGCGCGCCCCTTTTTGACTGCGTCCGCCCTTGAACGGCCGTTAACGACGTGCTTCGCTAATTAACGAGCGACGCGGCCGCCGAGCACTCGCTCGCCCGTGAAAGGCTGTTCCGGGCTTCGGGTATCTGCGCAGCGCTGCTGCATGTCTTTCGTCCGCATTTTGAAAAGCTGTCTTCCGCGTGTCCCGGCTTTGGTTGGATTCCCCGAAAACACGCAAATAATAATAAAAAAAGAACTGCGTACATACAAGGAACGGCGGCATGTTTGCTCCGTGACAGTGGCAAGCCCACGCGTACTGTCGCGTTGTGTCGTTACCCGCTGTTTCCGTGTTGCTTATGGAATTATCTGACATTATAATCTGCAGTGCACGAAGAGGGGCGCGCTGGAGTACGTCCACGTGCCGCTTTTATGCTCCCCGCGACGAACTCTGGAGAGACAGAAGCACGATATTGGAACCCCTCTAGATGCTGTCGCTGGAGACTGCATACATGTTAATTTCTTCCTAATTCGAAGGATTCGTTTTTTTTTTGTTTTTTTTTTTTCTTCTGTGTGCGGCTGTTTCTTTTAGACATATGTATAGCAAGCCTCGAACTGGGGACCCGAGGTGTTCTCGACAGGCGACCCCGTGCGTCAGTGCGTCCCCGCGTTTGTGTGTTAGTGGCGCCGGCGAAAATTTGGCATTTCGAAACTGTCGCTGCTCGACGGACACCTCCGCATCGTCTTTTCAGAGCATTTTTTGCGCCACTCGTGCTTTGCAATCAGCGAGGCAGACTTGAAAGTGTCAACGGTGCACGTTGTCGAAGGCGCCTCGTTTATTTTGCGCCACGCGCTAAGGGACGCGGATCGCTATAGTTGTGGGTTATAGATATCCTATGATCCGCCCTTTGCTCGTTTCCGGAGTCCAAACTGGGCGTGAACTGGGCGCGACATGTTCAAACTACATGTCCTGTTCATAGCTGCCTGCTTCTTGGAATAAGGCTTTTCTTCTTTCTGAAACCCGCAGACCGGCAGCATCTATCACCTTGACATCCGAGGAAACAGGTCCTTTATGATGCGTAAGCGTTCCCATAATTTTGGCAAGACTTGTTGTGACGGACGCGCACTCCCTGTTTCTACTTTCCCGTTTCTCCTAGATAGAGTCCCTAGAATTTCTAGGGACCCTATCCTTGATATCAGTGGGTAATTTATAAATGGAGTCCTCATTATAAGGACCTCCATTTTTTGGCTCCACCTCTGAAACAACCTACAAAAGAACAATTTTTTTCACGTGAAAAATATCAGCAGTATCATCTCGCATGCTGATGATATGACCTTGGAATTCCAGAGGGACGTAGTAAATCACCTCTAGAATGAAATCGCAAAATGTACTCCTATTGGCGTTATTTTTCTCACCTCTGTCTCTTTTTGCCAGTGGAGTGTATGTACGCCACGTGATATGATGCATTTCTTTCCTGAGCTGAATTATATATGGTTATTTCTGAATATAAGGTCGGTACGTTGTCAGTCTTAATTATGGTTTCTTCTTTCGTAACACTTTTTGGCGGACTCTCGCCAACTTTATTTTCATACGATGTTTGCTCACGTTTGAAATCATTTGGCGTAGCCCATTACTCCAGTATTATCGATAATGATCATATTGTGAATTTCTCTAAAATTCATCTTTCTTTTTGAAGAAGCATAATTACGGATATGCAGCAGATGCTCCATTTCTCTACTCAGCTATCATTTTTGCTCCTCTACATATTTGTACGGTGGAATTTAGCGTTTACAGACATGACGTTCACACTACGTAGGCATCATTCACTTATGGTGTACAAAATCTGGTCCTCGCTCTGTTACAAGTCATGTGTGAAGCATAGGGATCAAACCCTATTTTTGCGTGAGCTGCCCCTCTACCAGTCATCATGAAATTGGCCGGAATTGAGCGAAAAAGACCTACTGGTCTAGCCAGGCCTTTTCATTGTGATCTCAAATACTTCTTGGGAACTACCGATAACGAATGCCGATTTCACTGCTTCATCGGAAAAAGTTATTTTGTTTGCGTGCGTGAGTGTGTGTGTGTGTGCGCGTGCGTGCGTGTGTGTGTGTGTGTGATGTGAGTGAGTGAGTGAGTGAGTGAGTGAGTGAGTGAGTGAGTGAGCGAGTGAGTGAGTGAGTGAGTGAGTGAGTGAGTGAGTGAGCGAGCGAGTGAGTGAGTGAGTGAGTGAGTGAGTGAGTGAGTGAGTGAGTGAGTGAGCGAGCGAGCGAGCGAGTGAGTGAAACAGAGAGCAGCAGGCAGGTACGTTCAGTACTCTCGCATGGTTTTTATGTTACATGTAATAAAACTGATATTACTCGCTTTTAGCTGGCCAGTCGTATGACTTTTTCACAGAAGCATGCATTTCAAAATAATGTGATACTGAGACTTCCAAGCACTTACGAAGTTTGGCTTACAAAGCTTGTTTGCCGTACAGTCAGTGTGTCGCTTCTTTAAATCGAGCATATTTCATAACATTCGATCCAGTCCTCATCAACACAGGGTTTTCATATCTATTTAACAATTAGCAACAAAAACAACAACAAAAAAACGGGGCTACAAGTTTACAACAGCTGCAACAGATTTCCGCTCAGGACGTTTTGTTTGCCTTGAATGCTCAGATAGATAATGCTTAGCGTCTGCCTCTGAGCAGATGAAACGAGGGAAAGGGCAATCGCTTACACGGTTTATTTGTTTATTTCGATTTCCTTTTGCAATTGGGCTCGTCGTACAAAGTTTCCGGGAGAGCCGGAACGCAAAATCTGGTTTGCTCTAAATCCGTGCGATGAAGTACTGCAAACATTGCAAATGGAGTAAATTGCTTCTGTGGTGCAGAACAAATACCGGGCTGAAGGAAGGTGCGGATCAAAAGTGTGGTCTGTACGCAGTTTTGGCTTCTTCTGTTCCTGCTTTGCGTCAGTCTAGTCGAGACGGGAAGGCTAGTGCTACAAAAATAGGACGATGAATTCACGTCTGGTAGGTACTCTGATGAGCAAATTCCCTGTTTTCACAGATGCGGTGTTACTGCTCCTCCGCATCCCGCGCGTCCCCCTCCACTGCTATCTTCCTTTTTTCTTTTCCTTTGTTTTTCTCTTTAGAGAAAGGTAGTGTGTACGCTGGCGGTACTATGTCTGGAAGAGGAGAAAGAAAGAAATAACTGTGTGGACGCCGTTTTTTTTTTTTTAACTCCCTGAAAATTCCTTTAACCAAGCCGTTACTTCAATGTATGCTGACCCAAACGGCAGCTTCGATGACTGAGGCTTAGCTCCGTCTGGACGAGGCGGGCCAGCGCTTCTTCCTGTTTCGTTCGTTCGTTCATTTCGGGGACGCCAGCATCGGTGGCAGCTATATATCACGCTGTTGGTTAAACCTATACCGACGCCCCATGTTTCTGTCGCTTCTTCTTGGTGGCCTGTCAGGTGTAATACAGCTCGGTCTCTCGCTCGTTACCATGTCTGGATGGCATGCAGCCCATGAAGATACCTACTAATGCTTGTCGCACGTTCTAGTACTTCTACACTGCCTTCAAAGTGAAGAAACTGTGATATTCTATCACTTGGTCCGAGGATTCTCGAAGGGAAGTGTAAAGTGAGTCTCAGCGATACATGGAGGGCGAGGGCACAGAAAGTAGTTTGCTGCCCTCTTGCTCTGACTGTAACTCTTTCTGAGAGTTTCTGGGAACTGATTTCTGTACTTATTTTATATTTCATGAATGCTGCCGAGTGACTAACTACCTTTTGGCAGTCATGGCAGGAGTGCTACAGAATATGAAAGTGATACAAATAACACCGGACGGTAGAGGTATTATGATGCAACTCGTTTCAATATCATCATCATCATCATCATCATCATCATCATCAGCCTGACTATACCCACTGCAGGGCGAAGGCCTCTCCCATATTTCTCCACTTAACCCGGTCCTGTGCTAGCTGCATCCACTTGACCCCTGCGAACTTCTTAATCTCATCCGCCCACCTAACTTTCTGCCGCCCCCTGCTGCGCTTACCTTCCCTTGGAATCCAGTTTGTTACCCTAAGTGACCATCGGTTATCCTCTCTTCGCACTACATGTCCTGCCCATGTCCATTTCTTCTTCTTAATTTCCACTAGAATGTCGGTAACTTGAGTTATTTCTCTGACCCACTCTGCACGCTTTCTATCTCTTAATGTTACCCCTACCAATTTTCGTTCCATAGCCCTCTGGGTTGTCCTCAACTTAAGTAGAACTCTCTTGGTTAGCCTCCACGTTTCAGCCCCATAGGTGAGTACAGGCAATATAAATATAAAATATTTCAATATAAAAACGAGCAAAAAGAACGCAGGCAAATCAGCCAAAGCGAGTCAGACAAAGAGAACAAGAGCAAAGAAAGGGCACTGCGCACTAGACGTACTACCACGGCACATAATGAGCAGTACAGCGGAAACAATATAGATTCCTGTGCTGGCATGCTGCTGGTATCATGTGGCAGCCGATTCCACTCGGAAATAGTGTATGCAAAAAAAGAATGAACAACTTTAGTCCTTTACTTCGACATCAAAACACTTGATCGTCTCATAAATGTTTCTGGTATGGCGCGTTGTGTTTTATTGCGTTAACTGTAGCATCTCAGCATCTCAGATTGGTCGAGCAGGTCAGTTACCGATACTTGCCTCCCGTATGCGCTTCCTTTGCACGCTTTCGAGAGCGTTTATTTCTCTCTCAGCGTGCGGGTCCCATACGCCGGTGGTGAATTGGAGCAGTGGACTCACATGCGATGTGCACGCTTCCTGCTTAATGTTACTCGTGGACGGTTTTAGGCAGTGCTTAAAAAAAATTACGGGATTGCACTTAGCTTTGCTTAAGAGTTTAATGGCGAAACCTTTTCCTCCTCCTTCTCTTCTTCCTCATCATTCTGCCTCTTCTCTTCTTCCTCCAATTTGTGTACGCGTTATAATTTCATTACTTTTTTTTCTTTGACTTCGTCGTGACAACCTTTCGCGACGTCTTTACCGGGGATATTATGTTGACCTCAGAACCTATTGCGACGTCTCGCTGACATATCTCGCGGAATCTTGTAGAATCTTGCTGCTGACACATCTCGCGAACCCATCTCCCGGAATCTCGCGGACGTATCATGCAGACGAGATGTATTCACCATGAGTCTAGAAACGCATTTTGGACGCCGCAACAATAATGTACTGGATATTCTGCAATCCAGGTTCGATGATGTGGTTACACCGAGGTACTTGATCTGATCCACTGGGCTGATCGGGGGCTGTTAGTTTTGTGTATGCATTGTAGTGGTTCTTTCTTTCGCTTTACGATACTTTTGCGGCGTTCAGAGCTTTCTATAGACATTTGACAAGTGTAGCGCCAGCTAGAAACCACTGTTAGGTATTTACTAAATTTTCTCTCTGTGCGGCGTCAGACATTATCGCATACTGCACATTGTACAGAGGCTGCCTTGTCATGGGCTTGTGATATGGATGGGGCCGACCCGCTCCCATAGGCACCCATGCATGTGTTCACGATTTGACGCCGTATACCGACGACTGACGCAAGCTTCAACTGCAGGTTCTGCGTTAGGTCTCACGCAGGTTTTGCGCTAGGTTTCACGATGCCCTTTGCTGCCCAGCAGGTGCCGGAGAAGGTTGATGGAAGCTTGCACACAGTGACTGAGTTCAGGACCATTGCATTTCGAAAGTGCTGCTAAAGGTTACTGCATTATTCGCTTGCAAATGATCGCAGTGACAAATAAATGGTTTAGAATGTGATTTGAACACCCGATGTTTCGTGCAGCTAATGGAGGCAATCTTCCACTTCCACGCGCTTATTTCAGTTTAACGAACTTTCACTTTAACAAAGTTTCTCCTAAAATTTCTTGAAGTTTGTTCAAGTGAAGTTTTACTGTATTGTGTAAGGCTATTGGGATATCTGTAGACCAGATGAGTTTCTTGCGTTCAGCTGCGCTAGCTATAGCATCTCGTGCTGTGCATAGCACGAGAGGCGTTTGTGCTGTCAGTTGTGCGGGAGAGGTCTTCGCTGTAAGACCGCACTCTTAAGATCTATTCACACTTGCGACTAGATGAGGTCGCGCGACCAGAGGAGAGGAGCTCGCCGCTACCGATGCTCACACTTGCGACTGTCGCCATCTCGAAAAACGAGTTTGGAGTAGGAGAGCTGCAGGGCGATGACAGCGAACGTCGGTAGCAGCCGCTTGCCAGACACTTCAGCTTTTTCAGGCGAGAACGCCGACGACGAATAGACGGTGTCAATATAAAATGTTGCGCCTGCGTGAAAAACCCATTTCTCCAAAGTTCATGGTACTTACCGGATAGTCCGAATATCTTTCCAATCTCCTCCCAGCTAGGCCATATCCTTCTCCCTGCCTTTGAATTCCGGGTGCCGTTTGTTGAAAAGGTAGGGGTATTCTTTAATTGCATTGAGAAGGTGCTCGATCGAGTACTCCGGAACCTCGCTGATTGGTGGAATGGTTTGCGACTAGTAGTCGCGCGACTAGAAATTCGAGCAGTGCCCGATCGGCCCGCGGCAGTCGCTTTTCGACCGATGCGACCATTTGCGACTGTCGCTTTTCGCCGTCGCGTGACCGCTGCTAGTCGCAAGTGTGAACGGGCCTTTAGGCCTCACTTAGGCCTAGTGAACTGGATCAGATCAGCGGCATCCGAAGCTGATATCTTCGCCGCGCCGCTGGGCTTTGATTCGCATAATTGTTATAATGCGAACGCATTAAAACGGGGATGGATTTGTTAGGCTCAAGATCCCAACGCCTCCGCCCTGTCCTTGCAAAAGTATTTTTTACTCCATTCGCTCCTTTTTGTTACCATCCAACACCAGCGGAAATGGAGGAGCCCGCACCGGCTCAAAAACTAGCGAACTCATGCCGGCTCATTCAGTGGCTGCTAGCGGAGAGATACGCGTTTGGTCCGAGCGGCCGCGTTTTTTGCGTCACGTGGGGCATAATTTATGGCGTTGCGACCTTACCGACGACGCTGTCTTCGCTGTTGTGCCCAACGCCGCGCTTCCATGAGAGACGCTTCTTCTTTTGTCTTCTCTTTTGTTCAGTTTCTTTTTGCTTGGACCGACGCCGTCGTGTGCGCGGATTTGTTGCGTGCGTGCCACACGCGCGGATGAGCGGGGGAAGAAAGATGGGCGGAAATTAAGTCTCGTTATTTAGCCAGCCTCAGTGACGCTTTTACAGCCCCACGCAGAGAGAAGTGCAGGCGCGTCTCCCGCGCAGAGGACCACTCTCCGGCCTCGCCGAGCCTTCGCGTTGTTGTTTTTTCTTTTCTAGGATAAGGGGGGGGGGGGGGGGGGGAGCGGTCTTAAGTTTCCTGCTTGATGCTCTGCAACTCGTAACGCACACTACACTGTGCGCGAAAAACACCCTTCTCTCCTAGAAGTAGTGACGGGTGGCTTCCCCTCGCCCCTTTTTTTTCTCCCCTCCATCGTTCTCCATTCCCTGAGTTGTGCCTACATTCGTCTTTTATTCTGGCTTCATTTGGCGCCGGTTGTTTTGCTTTCGTTGTTTCCACAAGAGCGGCCGTAGCCGGGGGGACGGCTGGCGAGGCAGCGCGAGTTATTCCTGGGGATAACGTCTGATTTGTTTCGATGGCCCCCTCCCAATTCCCGCTCGGCGGCCTTTTATTCAGCTGCGATGAGATCGTCGCGCCGTAAATCCCCACTGCTCATTGGCAGCTCTCGGCGCGCGCTCCTGGGCCGGCGCTGTTCTTGCTTATCGCGCGCCCAGTGCGCGCCTCGTTCCCAGCACCCGCAAAGGCCTTTCTTTCGCTGGAAAATATGACTGGCGCGCTTTTTCGTGCGTTTTTCGTTCCAGAACACAATGTTTCTCCGCTGGGACATCGGTGGCGCGTCGCGACATGCGTGTGGCCCCAAGATTATGTTAGCGTGTGGAGACCTATAGAGGTGTCACGTTTGCTCCGCATCACATTGTACTGCGTGTGGTACATGCTAAAATGGGACGCAGTGTGCATTTTTGTACATTTAGCTACCCGAATTCGCATTACATTCAGTGCAAGAGTGCATTTAGCGCGGGGCTGCAGCGGCTGCAGTGTTGCGTCACGCCGACGGCGGCCCCGTTAACGCGCACAATTTTTGCGTGTTGCTGACACTAACCGCGACGAGCGCGTTCGGCGCAAGCGTTTTGGGCAACCACGGCCCTCGTGCGTTCTCTTTGCTTTTCTTTAAATTCACGGCCGTCTCGCGACTGGTGGAAATCGATCGGGCTAAGCCGTCGCTAATTGTCTGCGTTTCTGCAATACCGCGATTAATCTCTAAGCCCTGCTGCAGTCGCCATTACTGGAAGGAAAGGAAGCTAATCCGAGCGGTGAGCGAACTGATCAAACAGAAAATATATACATACATATATATATATATATATATAAACAGATACGCAGTTTTTGTATAAGCAAGGGCGCAATAATATCACGCGTGTTCCGGCCGATCTTTGGCGCGGTGCTCGACTCTCCTTAAGGCCATCAACACTGCGTTAAAAAAAAAAAAAAAAAAAAAAAAAAAAAAAGCTCGCTGTGTCTGTCTACAACTATAATGGTCTCTCTAAGCCGTTTGCAGTTGGAGCAAGTGGTGGTTTATGATACGAATGCACTAATATGCATCGTTGCACGGTCTATATACTGCATCAACCCGTGCTAACCCTGAGAGAAGCTACTAACTCCTCCCCTCGCGAGAAAAAGCCTTTCCACAGGAGAGGTCCGGCTCCTTAGGCCGCATGGCCCTGGCTGAGTTAGACAACGTTCTCATTGGTCAGCGGGAGTGGACGCTAGAATTTCAGTTTACTGAGTACCATGCGGACGACACCAATGCTGGTTTCCGTGGAATGCTGTGAAAAAAAAAAAAAACAAAAAAAAAACAAAAAAAAAAAAACATGAATGCCGTGTGTGGCAGCAACGGCGAACGTATACACTAATGCGTGACATTCCTATTCACCCGGCCGTCAATATTTGTGTGTGTGCAGACGATATTGTTTTTTTCGCTTCTGCCACAAATATTTACAACCTGTATCATTTGTTGCAAGAGTATCTAAATGCTCTGGAAGTTTAAGCTGGACAGCCTGAAGTTATCTTTAAATGTCAACAAATGTGCGTCCTCGTTTTCCCACAGGCATCCCCTGTTAGCATCTCTTTGTCGTATCAGTCTATGCTAATCTCTCAGGTTGCTTCTATTAAATATTTGGGCATAATATACGACCCGCAGTTAGGCTGAAGGCTCAAAATTAGAAGTCTTGTGCTTAAATGTGGACTTGCCCTTGGCCGGTTGCAATGGTGAGAATCAGCATAAAAAAATACGGTATGCGTCGGGGCACTCTGATCTTTCTTTATAATACCTACGTACGGCCAATACCTGAATTCGGCTCCGTTCTATTGTCTGTCTGCACGAGGTACTGCATAAGGTACTATAGCTTGAACCCCTGTTTCTTTTGGAGCGACGTGTTGCTTTGGTCTGCCCAAACCAGTGGCTAATGCTGCGCTGTACTTGGAGGCGCGGATACCTAATCTAAATTCGCGGTTTCAGCTTCTTACTGTGTGAACGTTTTTAAGGTCTTTGGAGCCAGTTTCTGGATTGGCTAACCCCATTATTTACATTGAACCCATCTCACTTCTTTGATAATATTAGTCCTGGGTATAAGCTCCCTCAGGCTGTGTGCACTAATTCCCTGGTGTCAAAAATTTACGTATCAATAAATTCTTTAGTCCAAGTTAACTACTGGCGGCTTGATACTGTATTCTCATTTGATGGCACCCTCCCAGGGAATGCTAAGAATTTGTCTGCCAGTGTATCAGATGGGTTATAGAATAATATCTGGTAAATTTTCTTAACCATATTGCCATTTTTGCATATGCCTCTCAGCAGAATTAAATGACAGCTATTGGCATACACTTCCGGGCACTTGACTGGAGTTATTCATTTCGGTCCTCTGACTATACGCCTATTTTTGTCGCTGAGTTTGTGACCATTTAGTTGGTCGTAATAGAGATTCCTTGCAACACCTCTAAGGCTATTATACTTTCTGACAGTCTTTCTGTCCTGACAGCGCTAAAAAATTCGAGGGATACTCCGCTCAGCCGTTCCCCGCATATTTTTTTATTCCACCTGGTATTACAGAAGTTCGCTCTCACCGGGCCCCTGGCCGCTGTGGCATTACACCTAATGAGAGGGCTGATTTTTTTAGCGAAGTCCGCGCTTTGGACCTGAACGGGGCGGGCTATAGTTGTGGTAGAGATCGCCAGGCAGTGGCGGCCGCGGCCACATTTATTTGAGGAGAAGATGAAGAGGTGACGACGGCAGCGTCCGGCCGAGGCGAAGGTCGCGAGCGTTCCTAAGCTCTCGTGCCTGCGCTGCTTCTTTGTCTTCGGCAAGTGCCGGACGTATGCCACGCGAGTCGCTACAGACCTATTGTCCCGTTCGTTCCAGATACTGTCTACTTAACTATATCTCGCTTTCAACGTTTCCAACGTCTCACTATACCTGAGCCACGAGCTTCCCTTTGCTGCAGCGGACTACCAACGTCTGAAATGTCCTTGGAGTGTGTGGATGTGTAGTTCAAGGTCAGGTGTCCATGACCCTCTTGCGTTGCAGAATACCGCCACTAAATCTGTATTTATGTCGTTCAGGTCTACCCTTTACCAACCTTTGTAAGTCTTGTGGCGAAATTGAGTCCACATATCATTTTTTTACTCTCCTGCCGACGGTTCGCTTCTCTACATAGAATATACTTGTAGACTTCCTCGCTGGATCCTCTATCTATTCCGATTCTCCTCTATGTCGGGGCAAGCGCCAAGGGATACGCCTTGAAACCAGTGTACGATTCTGTTCACGACTATATAACCACATCAGGTAGGTTCCTCTGCTAGAATGAGAATTCATTGCGTTTTTCTTTTCCTTTTAATTTTTGTTTAAATTATAGTTTGACTCATGTTTATCCAAATACTGCGCTCCTTGTCTACAAGCCTTTTGTATCTGCGATGCACCCTGGCCAATCCCCCGCCGTGGGCATGTAGATAAGTCGACTGACCTCAGGAAGGCGGCATCTCTGAAGCATTCTTCTGCAACGAGGAGATATGACTTGGCGCGAGTCACCCGTTGTCCGCAGTGATCGACGCAGTGGCCCCACACTGTTGGGTGCTATGAGCGGGCAAGAATAAGGCAGACGAGCAACGGCTCAGTGGCGTAAAATGCTATTCGATTGGTTCCTCAGGGGCGGTAAAATATCTGAGCAGCTAGTGGTGCCCCCCCCCCCCCCCCCCACCACTCCTGCTCGTGCTAAAGTAGTGGAATTAAAGGCCTAGCGGACGAGAAGCCCAGCCGCTTCTTTACGACTTCCGGAAATGAGGCGCATGCTCCAGAACGTTGTAGTCCGGGCCACGGCAAGGCAAGAGTCTTAAGCCGCGCTTCCCTGCTGAACCGCCCCGGGCTTTCCTATCGCGTCTCGAAGCCGCCGTGGGGCCGCGGTCGGGGTGCTGGTTGAAGCAGTGCACGTTTCGCCCTCGTCTTAAGTGTCTTAAACGGTGCCCCGGAAAAACACTGCAGACTTTGTTCCTGGTTTTATAGATGTCTCCGTATCTCCCGAGTCGCGCACTGCGCTTGGCGAAAGGGTCCCAGGGACTTTCGCATGTCACTCACGCTTGACATGTGTATTCGAACATTTTGTTCCTGCATAAACTCAGCGCAAGCGAAGCGCTGCATTGAATTTACGATACCTTGATATCCGTTACCAGAAATCTCGTATCTTGACGTCGTGTTACCGTTGCTGTGCTGTTTCTTTGGGGACAACCGTTTGGCACGCGCTGCCTGCCCATTGACTGTTCCGCTGGAAATGCCTGGTAGCTTTCACGCTTTGAGACGTCCTTATTCGTCTTCCGTCTCTTTCTCAGCTTCGTTGATACCGTACGAACCCCGAGCTCACACGACATCATACGGATGTGGCAGTTATGCAGATATCCTATACATATATTGCGGTTGTGCATGCAGTAAACGTCACAACCCCGCGAACGTCACAACCGAACTCAACCCGCGAATTTTCGCCTGTGCGGCGGCCGTCTGCCCCCTTGACCACGAGTGGAGCGTGTACCGACTATCGCCTTTGAGCACGCCTTGGAGCACGCTTTGTATTTCATTGCGCACACGCATCGGATGTAGTCCTCCACACTCTGTCTGCCAGTACCTTGTACGAGTACTATACCCCGTTTCACACATCAGGTGCAAAGCCGCGAAAGCTACGTAAGTAGTCCGCAAGAAAAAAAAAAAGGAGGCGTATCACAGCGCGCTCGTTTCGTGGCCGAGTGGTTTCTGCGGAAGCGGGCTCTAGTCCGAGAATACACGTTTGTAATAACTTGCTTCGCGTGCCTGGACATCTTCGCAGTGCGGATCTTATAGAAAAAATCCGCTCCGAAGAGGGAGTAAAGGTCGCTGCGTTACGCAGCGCGGAGGGCACCGCTGGCTGGGTTTCGGGGCAGCGAAAACGCGACACGAACGAAAACGACAAACAAAACGTACAAATTCATCGAATCCGATTTTTTCTCCCTAAAAAAGGTGCTTGTTATGGGGTTGATGCAAAATGTAAGATGTATTAAGCTTTCAGACTAAGCAACTATCATTTCCTCTTGTCAAGAGCAGGCACTATTTTGCGTCGCGGATGCGGGGAGCGCAAACAAGAGCTCTATATCTTCGGCAGTGTTGCACTTGATGTATGAAACGGAGTATACATACGGCGGGTCGTCGCCTCGATGGTCGGCACCGCGACGTGCAGGTGTAATTTGCTTTGCGATCTTCAGTTTTGCTTTGTTTGCTGTGTTATTTATTTATTTATTTTTTTGAGTGGAACTCATCCTTAAGTGCGATCACAGGAACGAGGAGAGGGCGCGGAGTGTCACCAACGGGAGTTTACATTTAGAATAACGGTGTGAAAATGTGTGACGAAAGAAGTGTTTGGTTTAGGTTTATGGGGTTTAACTTCCCAAAGCGACTCAGACTATGAGAGACGCCGTAGTGGAGGGTTTCGGAAATTTCTGCCACCTAGGGTTCTTAACGTGCACAGACATCGCACAGCACACAGGCGCCTTGCTTTTCGTTTCCATCGAAAAGCGGCCGCCGAGGCCGGGATTCGATCCCGCATCCTAGGGCACATAGTCGAATGCCCTAACCACTGCACCATCTCGGCGGGGTTGAAGAAAGAAGTATGCATTTGTAATTCAGTTAATTTTTAATGTAACCATTGTACTTCATTTTTTTTTTTTTTTTTTTTTTTTTGTGCAGTGAAGTGTCCTCTTTCACACCTTTTCTCTCTCTCTCTCTGCTCAATTTTTTTTTCTTTTGAAGCGTTCGAGGACAATTTTGGGCACAGAATAGTCATGGTGGTATGACCAGCCTTTTGCGTCCGGTTATCATCGGGGTGCAAAACCTGAAAACTATTTTACACTAAAATTCTCAAACTATATGCCTTTGCAATTCGTGCTTATGTTAAAAACGAAAGTTAAAAGGAATAATGGTATATTGTTGCATCTAAATCACTATGTAAATAACAGGCTTACAGTGCTTATGACGTGTAGCGCTGCGGTGCTCTACTTTCTTTCCGTGCTGGATCACGCGGTTTCTTTTTGCATGGCATTTGCTCTAATTTCGACTTTTCTGTCCATTGCGTTATGCGAGTTATATTTAGCTACCGTTTTCACATGACGTCCTCAGTGGTTATGAAATCAGGCGATGTTACGTAATCGGCCAGGCATCTGCGTTTAGTGCCTAGTGAAAGCTGGTATTCAAGAAATCAAGCTCCATAGCAACATTACGTTGGGCACAAACAATTTTCGTTGCGCGAAAATATCGTGCGCTGAATTCGACATGCTTATGAATGGCCGGCCAATCACAAACGCGCGCCAGGTCGCGTCTGCAGCTATTCACTACATAGCACCCGGGGTATACGTGATTGCGTATTTGCCATGCGGTGTCATCTCTAGCCCTTAGGTTTCGTCCGGTTTCTAAAAAATAAAAAATAAAATAATAAAACGTGCCCAAATTCTTTCACGCCTGTAGACACTTGATCAAAGTTTCAATCCTCGTTTTGGTTGCATGAGGGCGCGTTTAAAATGCACCGCCGCTTATGCATGTGGTGCTTCTGGGTGGTTATGCTAAGGAATGTAACCATGGTATTACTCGATCTAGTGCACGGGTCATTCCGCCGAAAAACTGGTTTCGCCGTAGATGGCAATACGGAAAAATCCTTATTGGTCGACCGGGTCATGACGTCACAACCACATTACTTGGCGCGAGAATGTCGAAAAGTTCACACTCTCCACATTCAATTAAAGGTAACGAATAAGGGGAGGGTCTAAATGACTCCGAAATTGTCGAGAAGGTTCCTCCAATAGGGGCGTTTCCGAAAATATATATAGAAGTACGTCAATAAAATCGGTTTGTCTCCTTTGTGGTTCGAACGCCGGTCCTCTGCATAACAGGCAGACAGGCAACGCAGTATAGCGGTATGCAGTATAGCGCTGCGTCTCTACTTTGCCTGCTACTTGCGTGTTGTCTAAGCATGCTGCAGGAATACTTCATACTATGTGATCCCCGAAAGGCTCTAGTAGGTGAGGACGATGAAGTGCAGGAACAAAGCCCATGCGCGATGTCGTCAGAAGACAATGACCCCCCCCCCCCCCCCCCCCCCCCCCAAGCCACAAAGGGGCTGGAAATCGTCGTCGTCGAGTTTCGTCATGTGAACACGTGTGTGGGAAGGAGAGGGGGGGGGGGGGGGGGGGTCCTATTTCGTATGGATTTAGCTAGGGGGCTTCCTGAATAAGGTCTCCAGACCTGACCAGTGTCAAAACCGAAGAGACATAACTGAGGTGAAAAGTTTCGCAAGGAGACGACTTGCATTCAGAATACTGCAAGCGAGGCGCCAGCTCGTTCGCCGCTTGTGTATGGCGGTCTCTTTTTATACTGCCATGTTTCCGCGGTAAACGCCAGTGCACTCCAAGTAGGATATCGAGGGAGGTCACCGAACACGTTTTCCGAACTTTGCGCCGTCTGCGCGCTACAGGTATTAAAAAAAGAAAATGCTGAAGGATTATGCAAATGGCGGCGGCCATTCGTGTATAAACAAGTAATATAAAAGGTCAATCGTGAACATTTCTAGATGTCCTCCTATGAAGAAACCTCCAAAACTATATTCGTCACGGGTCTGACTGCGCAATAGCTGCGTATGGCTGAATGTGTATGTAGACTTTCATGTTTTTCTGCGGATAGAAGATGGAAAAAAAAAAAAAAAGGCTGTGTTTCACAAGCTGTCCCTCTGTGCCCAGAACGCCTGCAAAAGGCAGACTGGATTCTGTGAACTGGCGTTGCGCAAAGGTGCAGTTGTATGTCTTTTCTAGCGCGTCGCTCTGTCTGACACTGCTTGCTTGGTGTTCTGTCGGAAATACCTTTTCAGGGCTTTGCCTGCTTCAGGATTGCTTGAGTCCCTATGCCATTGACCCCCTCCCTCTTTCTCTCGCACACGCATGTAAAGTGTATGTATGCATATATATATATATATATATATATATATATATATATATATATATATACACACAACTGAAAGGGACATGAGGGGCTCGTTATTATAGAGTTTAAAAGAGCTGACAGTCTACGAGTCCAAGACAAACGTTGGGATTTTTTTTTTCCACTTCGCATTTAATATTCTTTATCCCGATAATGTCAAATGCCAACTTGGACTCGTAGACTGTCAGCTCCTTTAAACTATATATATATATATATATATATATATATATATATATATATATATATATATATATATATATATATATATATATATAGTGACTGGACCTGACGTTTCGTGGAGGAGTGGCATATTAGCCACCAAGAATTGAACGATGGCGGGGCTAGCGACGGTTGCTTGCCTGGCGGTGACTTGCGAGTGATTTTACTCCTACAGAGAATCGAGGATTAGTTAGGAAAGTTTAATTTTAACCGTGAAAGATAAGGCGAAGAATTCTTATTACGAATTCGTAAAGGGGCACAAGGCACTACGACCGTCCATTTTGCATTGGCGCCCCTGTCCAAAACGCAAATAAGGAAGAGCCTCATCAACAGTATACGCTCGAAAGCAAAATATCTAAGGCATGGCCGCTGCTGCAAAGCCCCCAAGAGACTCGCACACTTCGTGGTTTCACGCTATGTTCATGCACTGCGTAGAAAACGTTCAGAATAATTTTTTTTTTTTATGTTTCCAGTGTTTCAGTCGACACTTCGCGCATACGCTGTCCGAATCGAAAGGGTATTACTTCCTTACATTTCCTAAATTAATTATTATTATATTAAGGAAGGTAAAAATATCCACGGACACCTTAATTTGGCGACCGGTAATAAGAACAGAGTTATATAATCTTGGGAAATTAAATATATATTTTATCAATGACGAAAAAACAAACAATATGACGTTTTCATGTCGTGTGACTATACCTCCACACTGGCGTTTGTACACTGCTCTGGGCATATCGAACCCAAGCCTGTTCTACCGATGGATGAAAGTGCTCCAGCTCTTGTCCTCCCAATGGAAGGCGTCCGCGCTCTTGCGAGAGCAGTTTGGAAGTGCTCCTGAGTGCTCCTGCTCGCCCACTGGAATCCGCCATTAATGCGCACACACAGCGTGTATATACGCATACATCCATACAGTTGCGTCGAATACAGTAAGGAAATAGGGAGAGGAAAGATGTGTTCATTTCTCATTCTTTCCGATTTCTGTTCGTGAAAGTTTGGTCTTCGATATTTCATTTTGCCCGTGGATTGCGGGCATGCTTAAGCCAGTCTTATTTCATTCCCTTCCTCTCCTCCCTTCGAATTTCTGGTGTGCTGAAGGACGACCCTGTGTAAACCAGTCTTACGAGGAAACATTTTTAATTTCAGCCACTCGAGCACCTGAGCGTCTAAAAATGATTACTTCTGCCCTCGCAGTGCCGTAAGATCAAAATCGAATGCCCGATGCTGAACGACATTTGTTCGAAATGTACGCGGCGCTGAGAACAACGAGCCTGGACACGCGCGTTTGTCAGAGGAAAGGCGACACGCAGCTTGGCTGGCGCTAGCGCCTTTTTTTTTGATCCAGCGTGGCAACCCGCCCGGGAACCAGCGCAGCGGAATTCTCTCAGCCAGTGCAACGACGGGGCGCGCGCGTCAGTGCGTTTGTTGTCTTTCCCACGCGCACTAGCGACTGCTCGACTTTCACCGATGGCAGAGCTTGGTCGCGTCGATAGAACAAAAGCTCGCATCGTACGACCACGCGCACGACAGACGCGTCTCGGTGTCGAGTGAAGTTTTGGTCGCTGTGCGTGTGAACCGTCTCGGCGGGACAGACTCCCGCGTGTGGGAACGAAGCACTTTTCTCGGACCTGCGCTTCGACGCGCCGCCAGAGAAGGGGACCGGCATGAGCGGCGACGATCGAATTTCGTTTATGTAAAGGTACGAGTATAGTATAGGAGGCTGTGGGTACGAGCAGGCGTCGGTAAAGACATGCCACGGGGTTACGTCACGCTGCTTTCAGCGACGTTCATCTCTGCTGCGTAAATCAGCCGCTGTTAGTTCCAACGTTACTAGAACGTTAGTTCATCCTAATTGTCTACGTTCTCAGTCACGCAACGACATCCTCTGGAGGCGCTCGTCCCTGAAGTGTTGGTACTCCGTATCACGCTACAAAGTCTCAGGGTCACCGACTGCGTTGGGCACACAGCGTCATGCGTAATATTTGTGCTGTCCTAAAACTGATAAAATGCTACCGATGTCACGCGACCGTCCTTGTGCAATCTAGAGATACACACAGTTCTACGCAGATATCGTCCGCCACTTGAACTAAAATAGCAGCCAGTCCCAAGAGCGTATTACGAATGTGGATAACTTAGAAGTGCGCTTAGCGAGTGAAATCCTGAATGCGTTAATTTTGTTCTCGGTGGCAGTTAACAGTCTAGTTTGGTGCTGTCGACCACGTGCGTACGTTGTAGAAGGCAACAGACATGTTTTCCGAGGCAGAAATTAAGCAAGTTTCCTAAAGCCGCTGTAGCACTCAGCCACTGCCGTAAGCCGGCTGAGAGTTGGAATTTTCATACCCAGCTGCTACTATTAGCACGGCGCTGTTAGTAAGCTTCAAACAAACCACGATTACCTGGGGCCAGCGGTGCAGGCACGCGGGCACTTTGATTTCGAACGGTGAGAAGGGTTCCAGGCGTTCAGCCTCCAACGCAATTGCCGGGGCACGAATCGGAGGAGGACAGGGAAGTGGTGAGAGGGAGACAGATAACAGCGAGGGATTGGAGAATTAAGAAGAATTCCTGGGGCAGGCGGGAGCAGCGCACTGCTCCTGTCTTCCGGACCAAGTGGATCGAGAAATTCAATCAAATGCCGCCATTTCTTCCTCCTCGGCAGTTTTACTCGCGTTTCTGTCTGGCTATTGCTTTCTTCGTCGCTGCTGCTGTTTTTCATATGCCTGCGCACATCTTTCGTGCGCTTCCTGCCTACCGCTTATTTCATTTTTTTATCCCATTTTTCACCAATTTTTAGCTTATTTTACGACGAAGGAGGAGTTTATTGGTTGTTCAAAGGCCGCGCGCTTCTTCTGCCTCCCGCGTTTCTCGATTATTATTTTTTTTTACCCTCCCGCTTCGTTCTCTCATTATTCGACCTAAAGTTAAGTGCGCCGAGGGACCCTTTCTATTTTACCGCCCCCCCCCCCCCCCCCCCCCCCCCCACCCCCCCCCCCCCCGCTCCTTTTTTTTCTCATACTAGTTACGTTTGACCGCTTTTTGAGCGCGGGAAAACATTTTTCGTTAAATTTCTGTCTCTGGAAATTTCGCCCCGGTGCCTGTCAGCCCTGGCGCTTGTTCCTCCTCCACCATTCTTTTCCGCCTAACCCTGTTTCCTCGTTTCTCTCCCTGTTGTTCCCTGCTTTCATTTCTCGCTGCCACGCTCTCGTTTCCTCCCGCGGTCGAGATGACATCTTTTCGGCGTGCGGGCCGTTCACCACGCAATGGAAGCATCCGATCCTGTTATATATCAGTCGGTGGACGCTGGAGGCGCGCTGTACGGGCCCTGCCGCCGCTCCTCTTTTTCGTCCGGGGGGATAAAGACTGCTGCTGCTGGCGCCGCCGGCGCGCCGCGAATTGCAGCCTGGGATGGGCTCGATCAAAAAGTACGGGCCCTATATCGGGGGGCGGACGTGGAACGCTTGACCTGCCATAATTCCTTCGCTGGGCCCAGCGTCGCTCCCGTGCGGCTCTCCCCATTTGTAACGCTTCGAGTGTCCTGCTGCACTAGAGCCGGCAGCGCCGCCGTACGTGGACGTGCGCCGACGTTGCGCGCGCGCTCGCCGCTATCTCTCGCTTGCTCGGTGTTTTTTTTTTTTTCTTTTTTTTTTTTCGTCTCATTCCCTGGCTCCTTTTTTCGTTAATTCTTTTGCCCAATGCGCCGGAGATGGGAAGCGAGACGAACGCAAAAGAACCGCGAAAAGGGGCGGAACGAGAAAGCGCCGAAAATGCGGGAGGTCAGACTCCGGAATAAAGCGGTAAATATCGCTTCGAGCGCACGAATGCTCCTCCGGCTGCGATTTTGATTCGCCCCTCCTCCGCTGCACTGCCGACCTCGGGAGATTAGACTCTCGGCTTGGCCCGTTTTGGAATCGCTGCCTGCGGATATTTTAACACGACAGCGATACGCTCTCCTGAAAACATGGCGCCGCGAAAAATCGCGGGCATGCCTCCGGCAGGTACAGCTGGCAGGTAGCATGGCCAGGCACCGACTGGACATCGGATCGTGTGATGTCACGAACACCGCGTGATATGGCGCCGAGATGAGAGGGCCTGTCAACTCGGGTTTGCCTTTGAGATGGAAGGCTGAAATGGGAATCGGACTCGCCGGCACGCACTCCTTTGTTACGTCGAGGTTTTATATCTCTGGTGGCCTTTCACCTAGGGTGGTATCTTAAAACTGTATGCTAATTGGTATGTGTGAGATAACAGATGCATAAATTAAGGATTAGGGATCAAACGAGTAGCAATTAAGGTGCATGTAGATGTTGCACGAAAGATGATCCGCAAAGGGAGCTGCAAACGCGAGAAATTAATGTTGTCGCGTCGCACACCTAAAAAAGGAGCTTTATATCCTCGTAGTTGATTTTTTGTTTCTTATTGCAGCTTCTTTTTTAAGGAAAACAAAAAAAGGGGGGGGGGGGGGGGGAGGGGGCATCCCGCTTCTGCGCGCGTACGTTTTCCCGCTTAAATTGTTCCGTCGTTGCGGAGTCGGTGCGTGTGCGGCGAAAACTGCTTCGCTCGCATGTGTGAGCCGATCGAGGTTTCGCCTGTTCCGTGGTGATTGATGCGGTGCTAGCGACTGTCTAAGCCGCTGACGGCGAGAATTTTGAGGCTGCCCTATATTTTGAGCCGCACTTGAGCTCAGCCCTCGCGATTATAGCTCATCCACGTCTCATATCTTTCGCGATGGCCAGCCGTTGCAAATCGGAGTCAAGCGCTTATTCGTTCGGCTCTTGGCGCGTTTTTCGATCGACAGTAGCCCGATTCGCGAATGTGCCCATATTACGCGCGCAGAAGTTCACTTCACACGGTGCACGTCCGAAGTGTCTGCTGGCAGTGAGCCGAACCTGTACACGAACCGGGATAAGCTAAATCCGGCTACAATCGTTTCTCCAAACGCAGATGTAAAAGCATGTTTGAGATAGAAAGAAGAAAAAAAAAATGTGACGAAACAAAGGGAAGCGTCCATTAGGGGTTATCCTATAGGCGTACCGCCGGATGATTGGTCCACCAGCGCCGCTCGTGATGGAATCCTTGATGCGGGCTCTATACTGTAAAGCACGCCTCCGCAACAAGCGACATTGCAGGGAAGAGTGGTTACGAAACTAATCCGCCATGCTTTCGATGCCGGCCATAAATGTCGCCTTCGGTATTACGCATGCAGCTCGAGTATAACTCATCTGTTGGCGCATTGAACGTCGCGGGAATGCACCCACTCCTCGCCGCTTATACTGCTGCAGCGAAGCACTGGACAGCTGTCACGTGACCTGGAACGTGACTGTAATGTAACCGCGTTCCCGTCGTCGGGTTGACCTCAGGCTAACGTGAACTCACAAAGACTATAGGTCTTATTATTATTTATTTTTCTTTTTGCGGCAGCTTTCCTTCTAAAGGGATTCATGCACTGTTCCAGATAATGGACTCTTCTGTACAGCAAGAGAACCAACTTCTGCTGATGGAAAGCACTTCCCATTTCCCACTGTGCTGGACTGTGCGTCGGAAGGCAACAGTCACGGTCTTGATGCGTGCATTTTGTTGATTTCCTTCAACCAGTGGATGAGTGTGTTTCGTATTTATTACACGCGGAGCTGGATATTCTGCCCGCTCGACGTGATGTTCTTGAACGAGGATTATATGAAATGCAGTCGTTTGCAGAAACTACGACACCAAGGGGTGTAGCATTTCGTATTTTCGTCTTGCTCAGTTTATGTTCAAAAAAAGTAGAGCGGTTTCAGTCAGAGTTTAATAGTCGCTAACAAGTATACGTCGACTTTAATTGATGGCGGACGTTAAACATTCGCGTTGAGCGCCCGTTTTCACTCGAACTTACTAAAATCGATCGATAAGGTTCAGTTTATAACTACGCAATTACAGCGCAAAATGAGCCTAGCGCGTAGAAAGCCAGCGCTAATCTGATGCCTCGATGCTGGTTAGCAGTGTTATCTGCGTCTGAAAACGACTACCTGATGGGTGGTGCGTAACATGATTCAAATCACTGGGGGCGTCGACAGTCGCAATCCGTGCGACGCTCTACCGCCGACAGAGCCCTATATATGGATTTAACGGCGCGTACCCTGACCTGATAATGGTAGTCGGTCTTTTTCAGTAAATTATCGGCTCCTTTAGTTTATATGCTAAAGGCGCCTTTTGAAGTGCTTAAACGGTAACTAAATAACAGCACGGGCATCGTTCCTTTATCTTGATCGGTAGTTTTATTGATGGCGAAGTGTGTGTATATATATATATATATATATATATATATATATATATATATATATATATATATATATACACACACATACGAATGTGCGTCCAAAGAAATGGCTTTCAATTAAATGAAAACTCGGGACAGAAAAGCGCTCTTTCAGACATCACTTCGATTTTCTTTTGTGTGCACCTAATCAGGATTTTGAACAGTCAGAGCTCTTCCTCCTCCCCCTCGTTGAACAGTCATATTAGGAGTCACAGACTTGTCCCTGCCTCCTTATGCTTATTCGAGAGTAAAAAAATTACGCGAAAAAGTTCCGAGTCCATCACGTGCCGTTCTAACGAGCATAGTATAACTTTAGAAAATTCGCCCCTGATTCACTGTACTAATTCACTTAAGTAACAGCACAGTTGGGAGACAGACGGAAGAAAGAATTTAAATCCCTGTATTCTTCGCAATGGCGGCGGCTGGTACTGACTCGTGTAGATGGGAATAGAGTTATATTTGCACCAACAACACCCGAACAAGCGCCTGCGCGCTCAGATTGGCCGCATATTTGACACTACATCTGCAGAAAGAAGGCGGTTCACGAAGGTGCCTCTTTGTTTTCCACTTGATCCGTAATACTTCGGTGCTGTTTTGGTCATTGCAACGGCGCCTACCGGTATCTTTGGGAATTTAGATGCTTCGCACACGAACGCTCACATTAAGATGTCAGCGAAGCTAAAAAAGATTTGCGGTTCTTTCCAATAATAATAATTGGTTCACAGGAAGGGAAAGGGGCAGTATCTGTCACACTTGTCTATGTGGACACCTGAACCGCGCCGTAAGGGAAGGGAGGAAGGTGGGAGTGAAAGTGGAAAGGGAGAAAGAGGAGCCGTAGTGGAGGGCTACGGAGTAATTTCAACCACCTGGGGATCTTTAACGTGCGCTCACATCGCTCAGCACACGGGCGCCTCTTCGTTTCGCCTCGGGTACTCCGGCACAGTAGTCGGGCGTCTTACCACAGCACCACCCCTTTCTTTTGCCCCTTTAGCATTGGTCACTATACGCTCAGCGGCGGGAAAAAGAATCCTTTCTAAATGCCGCCTTTAATGTAACCACCAAAAATATGCCTTCGGAAAGCGCACAGTCCTGACCGATTGCGCGCGAACGGTAAGCGCTCCCGTCCATCGCCTGCCGCTTTTCAGATCTGCCTCCGCCAGCTCTCCTGCCCTCAGCAGGGTTCCTGCACGGCGTAGCAGCTAGCCCTTCTGAGCGCTGACGCATTTTGTCAACGCAGCTGCGTCTCTGACGTGCCGCGTCCGATCGTGTTTCTCCGCGCAGTGCGGGCGATGGGGTGTTTGCGAGCGCGTGTCTAATGGGCCGCCGTTCTGGGCGCTGCTATCGGCCGAGAGAACTCTGCTGGCAAGTACGCGAGGCGCCTAGCCTGTGTACACAGAGCTTAGAGCGGCGGCTGGCTCGGCCGGAGCTTCGTTCCTTGCCTCGTGCATAGCCTCGTCCACTCGCTGGCCTCGAGAGTCTGCTAAGTGGGCCACTGGTTTTTGCGTTTAATTATGGGCTCCGAGTGCATGCGCCTATATTGGGACAGGTGGGGAGGGCGGCTTTATTATGCCGGCGCTGTTCCTTCGCGTAAGGAAAGACGTGTCACGACAGCTATCATTATGCAGATTTGGCTGTCTCTGCAGTCGAAATTTTCTGCGGTATACCCTGTCTTTCTTCTACATTTCACGGGATGTAGGTATGCGAGATTGACCACTTCTTTAGATGCTTGTTTTAATGACATTCGTTGTGCTATAAATGTACTCTTCTAAACTGCGTTTTTGTATGTACTATCGTGATCAAAATTTTGTGGGACGCGTGTTCTCGGGGAAAAAAAAAAAAGTTTATTGTAACTCTCCCTCGCTACGTGCTCGCTACTCAGCAGCCAGTAGAAGATATAGCTTACGCATCATTTCACATTGTGGCAAATTTTAAGTCGCAATAGATTACGTAAATGCTCCGAAGTAATGTTTTTTTTTTTTTTTTTTTTTTTTTTTGTGCACACTCGCGGTCCCGTTGACTTTTTAGCGCGATATTACGTTATTTCCTACTCAGCGTCTTTGACGAATATACACCTCAGGTTGAAACCACCGACCTGACAACCGTCCTTGGCTGAAAAATTTCGTTGTGCACACACTTCAGTCGTAAATATTCCTCTTTGTACGCAACTACCGGCAGCAATAGGATATCCCTATACCTCTGTTTTCCGTAGTTCATGCTGACGGCACGTTTGTTGGCGTAGTTAGAAGAGCAACAGACGACTAAAGCCTAACCTGACACGTTCAGGGAAGAATGTAATCTTCACAGCTGCAACCGACACGCCGGTGCCGTACGCCGGAGGCTCGCACAACTGTGACGAGCTTCTGACACTCGATAAACACCGAATTCTTTATATTGCAAAGTGCGGTTGGAAAATAACCATTCTGCCGCTTTCGACTGCAACATTTCGCATGCATGCCCTAAGCATCACCGTGCGCTGAGAAGGAAAAAAAAGAAAAAAAAAAAAGAACCCTGTACGTCTTCCTCTGTAACGCCGCCTTTTCATCTTTCCGGTCTGAGCGCTCTATGACGGTGTATTTGTTCCCTATTCTAGGCGGGCGCTTGAGGCTCCTTGTGTGTATGTGTGTGTGTGTGTGTGTGTGTGTGTGTGTGTGTGTGTGTGTGTGTGTGTGTGTGTGTGTGTGTGTGTGTGTGTGTGTGTGTGTGTGTGTGTGTGTGTGTGTGTGTGTGTGTGTGTGTGTGTGTGTGTGTGTGTGTGTGTGTGTGTGTGTGTGTGTGTGTGTGTGTGTGTGTGTGTGTGTGTGTGTGTGTGTGTGTGTGTGTGTGTGTGTGTGTGTGTGTGTGTGTGTGTGTGTGTGTGTGTGTGTGTGTGTGTGTGTGTGTGTGTGTGTGTGTGTGTGTGTGTGTGTGTGTGTGTGTGTGTGTGTGTGTGTGTGTGTGTGTGTGTGTGTGTGTGTGTGTGTGTGTGTGTGTGTGTGTGTGTGTGTGTGTGTGTGTGTGTGTGTGTGTGTGTGTGTGTGTGTGTGTGTGTGTGTTATCTGTCAGAGTTTCTCTAGCTGCCACAGAATGCCTAAACGCAGGCACACGCTTCGCGAACATTCGAGGGGTATGTAGACGCACGATTAGATATTGATTGGATTTGACGCTTCGTGAGGATATTGGCTGTCTTGGAGTTGAGCTTTCTCCTCATTCTATATTCAAGGGAGTAGCAAGATCGCTTAAATCGAACGCGAATTACCCGGCGCGGCGTCCGTTGGCTGCTGTCTTTCGATTAAGGTGCCTTCGTTCCTTTGTAACACGTCATTTTTCATCACTTTAGCTTCTTGTCTCCGTCGCGCTTACTCGGGCTACGAGCTTTTTTTATCTGTTTGTTTCGCTTTCTATTTTCGAGTTCGTGGAAGTTCTCGCTTAGTCCCGTTTCTCCCCATCCCTCCTCCTTCTTCCTTTCTTTTCCCGCGCGGATCTGATGCCTTGTCGTGTCCGCCCACGGTCGTTTGCATGATGACAATTTCCCATTGCGCGCGCATTTCGGGTCTTTCTCTCTCTCTCTATCTCTCTTTTTTTTTTTTTTTTGCCTCTCGCGCAGTGCGTGGTGTTTTAACGGCGGCCGTATTTAGGATGTACGCGCTCTCGAAAGCGCGCGCGCGCGGACTTGTACTGACGCAGCTCATTTCTGCCGCGACACCATTCACCTCATCTCTGCGCGCGCGTTTCGGGCTGTGTTCCCGGCGCTTTTTCCTCGTGATTGGTTTCACCCTTCCTTCGCGTGCGCGGCGGGCTTCCTTGAGCGGATCCATGCCTCAAAGCGCGGCTATACTGCTGTTTTCCGAAATGGTCTTCTTGCCCAGGAAGTGTGGATCTATATATACAGACTAACATTATGGGCCGTCGTGATGGCGGGTTGAGAAGAGCCTGAAAAAAAAAAAAAAAAAGAAAAACAAAAGAAGACGCTCCGATATCGATTTTCGCTTGCTCATCCTCCTTGAAAGGAAAAAAAAAAAGGGTAAGTCCTGATCGCCGTTAAATTTTTCTGGTGAGTGGCTCAAAGAAAAGTTTTTTTTTTCTTTTTTTTTCTTTTTTTTTTTTCCCGAAGACTCGAGCTTTCGCTCGCCTTGGTGGCGGCCATAAGGTCACTCCTGACACTGCCACTTTTTCATTACGTGTCACAGCCACCAAGTTAACGAATATCGAGCTGAAATCTTATCGCTCTTGCAAAACAGCAATTTTTTGTTCTATATAAGTTGAGTTTTTGTTGAGTTTACTGTCTCCGCTGTTGTGCTTTTTCGTGCCATAGCTACGTCAGTGATTTTCAGTTGCTCCACTTTTCTTTCTTCTTGCAGCCGCGTGTATTGAATATTCTACTCGAAGGAATATCGTCGGATAGACACAGTGAGGTTTTACCGCAATGGCTGGGCTTTAAATACAATGCGTGAAGATGCGCGGAAAAGAAAAACAAATGCGCGCGTATATATATATATATATATGGGCCGCCTCATTTTGTGTGCTTCCTTAGTACGGCTCTGGAGTTGTTTCGGGCTTGTTCATATTTGTTTGTTTGTTTGTTTGTACTATCGTGCAGTGCATCTCGCGTTGGTGGGTATCGGAGATGAAATATTTCGGAGTTAGGGCTACGACTCCTGAAAATTTAGTTTGCGCGAAACTCTACAGCCGCAATGCTGCCTTTGATGAACTATAAAAAAAGCGGACTCGTTCTCTGAAACACACTTAAGATGGATATTTTTTTTTTTCTTCACTTATATCCTCCTTTGAACAGTTCATGCTTTTGCCGGCCGTCGACGACGGTTGTTTGCATCGCTGACTAACGAGGGGCATGTAGCGTCTTGTATTACGATCAGTCGTCTGCGGTGATGCTGAAGGCAGTTTCATACTTATATGGAGGAAAATTGCCTCATAATGTTTCGTTTCGGGCTCCGCTACGATTATGTGGAGTTAACTTATTTTCCTAAGGTGGCCGTGTTTGGGAATGTTCCGTTTTCGTAATCGTCCGTTGTCTACGTCCCTTGCATACGCTCGGTTGTCTCTCCAGTGACGGTAATTGCGCAGTAAAGAATGCTTGCGTTTCCTTAGTAAATCGCATTACGTTCCCTATCTTACGAGAATTGTTTTTTTTTTTTTATCGTCTGTGAAACTATTTGAAAAAACCGAAAACATGAATCGGAATCCGATGCTTGGTGGAGCTGCCAGGAGCTGTGTTTAACGCCGTAGCGCTGTCGTCACGATCTCTGCCGGGTAAACTTTCCATACGCGCGTTGAATTTATGAAATGTGCCCGCAGTAAGCTAATATACGAGTCCGAAAATTGTACAGGCACCGGAAAAAAGTGTCAATGTATGTGTGTAAGTATGTTGTTTCGGTGTTGCATTATCTCCAGAAATTTCCTGAGCGCTGTTTTGGTGCGGTCTCGCTTTCTGTCTAATTTCTTTTTATCACGGCGGCGTATAACACTTTCTAAAAAATATTTCTGGCTACACCACGTGCATGGACCACAGATGGCCGCTGTCCAGTGTCCGCACAAATGTATAGTTCGAATTCGAAGACGAAAGTGTCGTAAACAGAGACGATAGAGCCACGCGAAATTCATGGATTTCTGTATCGGAAGTCCTCCCTAGAGGAGCGCAAAAAAAAAAAAAAAAAAAAAAAAAAAGGAGATGAGCATTGCGAAGGGGAATACGTCACTGCATTTCCTGCTCTAATTTTGGTCAGGAGTGTCTGTCGAAAACTTTTTCCTGATACCGCGTTGCTTACATTGGATATTACGTGTTTTCGGGGTTGAGGTGAGCTCTCCTTTGCCATTCGTATATTACGGCATAAGAATCAAGTGCCTTGGCGCGAGCCTTTGTCAACGACGACGATAATCCGGATTTTCTTTTTTCTACTTTCGGCCTCCATTCTCGAATAAACATCGTCAGCTTGTACGTTCTCGCAAAACTGCAGTTCTGTGAGCCGTACGCCAGAAATTGCTTGCATTGCGGTTTCGGGTAGTCCCTCGGCGCTCGTCACGACAGCGCTGCGTGCTCTGGGTCCTGATCTCACTCACCGTGGCGTCCTTAACGCGAGCCTTAACGAAGAGCAGGAGAAGGACAAAGAGAAGGACAAACGCAGTTGTAAGAAGCACCCATAGAGCGTTCGTGACTGAGAAGGTGCGCTCGCAGTTTCCTCCCGTCTCCGTTTTTACTTCCCGCCCAGGGTAGCGCCGCCAAGTCGGGCAGATGGGAGCGCGGGAGAAGTCCTCCCTAAACATGGCTTCGACGCAGCGCTCATCCTTTTCTTTAGCGTTTCTCTGTGGGCCGCCTCGGGGACCTATTTTCCTTGCGGGCCTCCCCCGCTTAATTGCGCACCATAAATCAGGCCGCTGACACACCCCTCGCGGGCCGCTTCGCCAGGCGTGGCCGTCGTCGTTATCGAGGACGTCTGCGACGTCGGCTGCACCGCCGAGGCCCCGCGCGGCGCCCATCATCTCGTTCGGCCTAGCATCCCGAGACACTGCGTGCACCGCTTCTCGGAGGGTCGCCGCCGCGTCCGCAGCTTAGCGGCGTCACCACTGGGCCGGGTGCGCAGCCGGCACTTGTGACGTCAGGTCGCGCTTGTTTGATTCCGAGATATATAAGCAACTATGTCACACATTTCGAAGAGCTGTGCTCAGGGATGCGGGATCGAATTCCGGCCGCGGCGACCGCTTTTCGAAGGAGGCGAAAAGCAAGGGGCTGGGCGACGTCAGTGCGCGTTTAAATTTCCGGAGCCCTCCACTACAGCGTCTCTCATAGCCAGAGTCGCTTTGGGACGTCAGACCCCTTAAACTAAAACAAATATATTCCGAAGCAGATTTGACATAGCTGACATACATGACATATTCCCCCGTGTGTTAAATGCTTTAGCGCCAAGATGTGGTCGAGCTCGGGAGACTGGCCCGCGCTCGTCTTCTCTCTATAGGAGTTCGCTCACGAGCCGGTTAGCCTAGACGTATCTGCTTCCGCGAGAGCTTGTGCGTTGGTGCCCTGTAAATCTGTTTCCTTAGCTATACTGGCTTATGCGACAATATGAAGCAACTCAGTGACTCGGGCTAGTTGACAAGGCTGCGTTACGAAGTTAACGGCGCGCACAAACAGACCACAAGGAGAGGAGAAAGTCAGGGAAAGAGTCGTTCTTTGTTTACTCCCTTGTGGTTGGTTAGCGCCTTTATCTTCGCAATGAAATATATGCAATTAAGCACGGCTCATTAGAGTTGTGTATTCCGTCCGAGATTTGAAAGCAGTTTCTCGGGAACGTGACAATTTGTGCCGGTTGAAACTCGCGACTGAAGAGTAATTGTGGCTTTTTCATCGCGTAAATGCGTGTGCTGTCGGAATAACGGCGAGCAGGAGGACTGAACATTGCATAGGGTATATCAGTCGCGAAATGCCATTCTTCCGGCAGCTGGCTTTCCTTCTCCAACTAACACCGCACAGTAAACAAGCACCTTGCTTTTCGCTTCAGTTGAAACACAACCACCGAGGCCATCATTGAAACCCGGGTACCCCGGTTTGTTTGTTGAGCGCCTTAAACACTGAGCCACCGCGGTGGAGTAAAAGTACATAAATAGGCCATATATACTATATATATATATATATATCATCATCATCAGCCTGACTATACCCACTGCAGGGCGAAGGCCTCTCCCATATCCCATATTTCTCCACTTAACCCGGTTCTGTGCTAGTTGCATCCACTTGACCCCTGCGAACATCTTAACCTCATCCGCCCACCTAACTTTCTGCCGCCCCCTGCTACGCTTTCCTTCCCTTGGAATCCAGTTTGTTACCCTCAGCGACCATCGGTTATCCTCTCTTCGCACTGCATGTCCTGCCCATGCCCATTTCTTCTTCTTAATTTCCACTAGAATGTCGGTAACTTGAGTTATTTATCTGACCCACTCTGCACGCTTCCTATCTCTTAATGTTACCCCTACCATTTTTCGTTCCATAGCCCTCTGGGTTGTCCTCAACTTAAGTAGAACTCTTTTGGTTAGCCTTCACGTTTCAGCCCCATAGGTGAGTACAGGTAAGATATATATATATATATATATATATATATATATATATATATATATATATATATATATATATATATATATATATATATACATATATTTAAAGCATCCGTGTCACTGTTGAGACGCCCTTAGTGTACTTCCCTCAACAATAGGAAATCGAAAGCCGGACATTGGAACTCTAGTTAGGACCGAGGCCGGACACGGGCCTGCAAGTTTAAGCCCGAGCCCATGTAGTGGTCTAAGAAGGAAGAAGGGTTGCCCTTGAACGTTGCTGCAAAGAAAAAAAAAATTATTTAAGCAAAGAAATAACAATACTGCCAAACAGAAGACAAGCATGTAGTTTGGAGAGAGCTCACTTCCATGCTACTCTGGGCCCAAGGACGCGGCTTCGAATCCCGGCCGCGGCGGCCGCTTTTCAGTGGAGGCGAAAAGCAAGGCGCCTGTGTGCTGTGCGATGTCAGGTACATTAAGAACCTCAGGTAGTCGAAATTTCCGGAGTCCTCCACTGCGGCGTCTCTCATAGCCTGAGTTGCTTCAGGACGTTAAACCCCATAGACTAAACAAAAACAAACTTTCCATGCTACAGGTTACGCCTATAGAGACGCGTGCCGAGCGGCGCCGGAAGTTTTGTTCCGCTCATTTATGTGTACCGAATCGCGCGTTTTGTGTACCGAATCGGGTGTTCTCTTTTCTAGTATTTTTCTCCCTGCGATTGCCTTGCATTTCTAAAGAGGTCCAAAACACAATGTGTTTCAGTGCCGTTTGAATAATTTAATCTAATCGGCGGTTTCGGACGACGCTCTCGTAAAGCGCGCATTGAAGTGCAGGCTTATATGTCGTGCGCGCTGCCGCCGCGCGGGCACAACTGTCGCGAAAGGACTGCTTCGGCATTTTTAACGCGCGTCTGCCTGGCTTTTTGTGACCTATTCATGCATTCTATAGAAGATCGATAGCTGTGCCTGTAAGTATAATGTCATTCAGAAACGCCTGTTGTCTGGCGCGATCATTCTTGTGGCGGCATATTATTCGTGCTTCGCACGTTTCAAGAGAATCGGGAAGGGGACAAGTTTTGAATGCATTGGTGTTTTTCCAATTCAGAGACGAGGATGAGATAAAGCCGGTAAAATACATATGCGCTGGGGACATGCACGTGGACATAAGCGTTTGTTTTTCTTTCTCTCCCCCTTTTTTTTTTTTTCTTTTACGCTCAACAAGATGTAGGCATGTGGGCTGAGGCGTTTATTTTCCATGCGTTTGCAGTTCCGCGTCGTGAATTGTTCGCCAGCCTTGGTACATTCCATAAACGAGGTCGGGCTTGTGCTTTGAGACACGACCATAAAAGACGTTTTTGATGGTAATGTGAACTATCAGTAATAACTAAACGGTTCTGCCTCGCTGTGGGGTGCGTTTAACTACGTTATAACTATGACTATACGCTTTCGGGTGCATAACAGCAGTCGTACATCTTGACCCGAACACTCGGAAGGAGTCCTGTAATGTCTTAACGTATTCCTATATTTTTCTTTTATCTCCGATTCTTTTGTGTCATGTCCTGTGTTCGAAATGATATGATGGATTCAAAAAAAAAAAAAAAAAAAGAAAGCGAGGAGAAAGAGCGTCTGTTTAGGCTTGGTTTGTGGGGTTTAACGTTCCAAAGCAACTCAGACTATGAGAGACGCCATAGTGGAGAACTCCGGAAATTTCGACCACCCGGGGTCCTTTAACGTGCGCTGACATCGCACAGCACACGGGCACCTTGCTTTTCGCCCCCCTCGACAAGTGGCTGCCGCGGCTGGGATTCGATCCCGCACCCTTGGGAACAGTGATCGTGGGTCAGCGCGTGTCTACATGACATACTACACTTTCTTCCGCATATTTAAACCGACTGCGGACCACTTAGTTGTTTAGTGCGATTGTTTGCCGTCAAGTTTGCACATTATTGACTTATCGCTGAAGCGCCTTCCTGAACGACTGATCCGTATGCTATGTGTGCTCTTGATTCAGGTGCGAGATTCCTATAGGTAATAACAGGCATGTGAAAGAAGCATAATGGAACATTAAAATAGTCAGTGTAACGTCACGATTCCTTTATGCTACTACGAATTGTACTCCTGGCACCCACTGTACCGACTGCTGCAGGTGTTAAAGGAGTGTAGGCACTAAGCTTTTGTGGCATTTTTCGTCTTGTTAATGATGTTTAAGACATTCCTGTATACGACCGCTAAACAATTTTTAACTGAATTTTCTTTTCTCGCTAGTTTCTGTTTCGGTTTCGGAAGCCGAGCGATGGCTGTGACGTCACAATCAAGTCTAAGTCATGCACGGCACCACACACACACACACACACACACACACACACACACACACACACACACACACACACACACACACACACACACACACACACACACACACACACACACACACACACACACACACACACACACACACACACACACACACACACACACACACACACACACACACACACACACACACACACACACACACACACACACACACACACACACACACACACACACACACACACACACACACACACACACACACACACACACACACACACACACACACACACACACACACACACACACACACACACACACACACACACACACACACACACACACACACACACACACACACACACACACACACACACACACACACACACACACACACACACACACACACACACACACACACACACACACACACACACACACACACACACACACACACACACACACACACACACACACACACACACACACACTCACACTCACACTCACACTCACACTCACACTCACACTCACACTCACACTCACACTCACACTCACACTCACACTCACACTCACACTCACACTCACACTCACACTCACACTCTCTCACACTCTCTCACACTCTCTCACACTCTCTCACACTCTCTCACTCACACTCACACTCACACTCACACTCACACTCTCTCACTCACACTCACACTCACACTCACACTCACACTCACACTCACACTCACACTCTCTCTCTCTTTCTCTCTCTATCTCTGTCTCTCTCTCTCTTTATCTCTCTCTCTCACACACACACACAAAAAAGCGATATTGTCGCAGGCATGGTTGTAGTGAAGTCAAACGGCACAGGAAGGATTATATCGCTTTTTTTTTCACCCGCCGTCACGTGACCTACACTATACTTTGACGTCACAGCCATCGCTCGGCTGTTGACACCGAAACCGAAACAGATGAGAAAAGCAATTCGATTATAAATTTTCCAGCGGTTGTAGGCGGATATCACGGCGTGATCAGTGTTCAGTTATAACGCTTCATTACAAAGGATAAAACACGAACCCAAATATTTGCTGTCTATTACTGCTTTAAGATAGCGGGGGCGTGGCGTTGCTCGACCCAACGACTAATAGCGGAAACAATGCAAATAGAATAGAAATGGAGCAAAACTGCCCACGTCGCCACAGTGCGCTTCACTTTCGAGCAGCGTCGTGTGACCGTCATCATGTGAGAAAGAACCGTGCGTCGCTCACTGCTTGCTTGACGCCCGCGGATGGCAGGAGATCAACGCGAATGCACAAACAGCGGCCGCCTCTGCTGCTGTTCGAGAATTGCTCCGTAGCGATTGCGTATAGCCCGTACAAGCCCCGGGGCGGTGAGCAACGGAGGCTTCTTGTTAAGGGATGGCTTTGCGAGAAGTGCGCCAGACGCAAGAAAGTCTTCGGCCCTCTCGAAAGCCAGAATTAGGCCGGCATCGGGGGCCGAACGAAGCGGTCCGACGTTCGTGTCACCTAATGGTCGTCGAGCCGTGTGTGCAACGTTATTGGGCGACACCATATTGGTGCAAGCGGTCCCGCACTCGAGCGCGCTGCGGAATTGGAAGGAATCGAGCCTACGAAGGGGGTGAGACCGGCACACGGGGAGGAGGAGAGGGTGGAGCCCTCCAAGAAGCCGTTCATTTTCGCGGGCCAATTCATCACGCGTTTTGTTTGGCTGTTTGGGGAAGGGGGGGGGGGGGGGGGGTTACACGGCAGGCTGCCGGGAGTGCTGCAACAATGGGGCGGCTCGCGAATCGAAAAGGTGCCGAGCGATGCGGGGGACCCCCGAAGGCCGTTAATGGTCCCGCTTGATGGACGTCTCCTGGGAAACTTTTATACGGGCTCGATAGACGCCCGCGAGAACGCATTTGGCGCCCGGTAACACCTGCTACAACAGGAATTGACTTGCACATCGACCAGCGGCTGCGCGATGGGGAGGGAGAGCGGCCGTCGCCGCCGCTTGCGAGGCAGGCCTCGGGCGCGGGCATGCGGACAGCGCTTCGTCGGGCGTCTGCCGAGACCTCCACGTTGAAACAGTGTCCACTGGATCGCGAGATTCGATTGACTGTACCATTAGCGTTCGTCTGCTTGTGTGTCGGTTTCGCGCGCCATGGTTCTGTCACGACAGGAGGTGGAAAAATCGGGGCAAAAGTGAAAGAGGCTGCGAAGTGAAGACGTTCTTGTCGAGCAATATTTTTTTTTGTCTGCCTTTATTTTATATTTTTCAGCTTCCCTATGGATGTTTCGCTCTCTTGTCGCTTTAATTGATTGAAACACGCGTTAATTGAAAGCCCTGAATCACTGTGCACTTTTGCTTCTGGCATCTGTGCGGGCATCTAACCCCACCACTGTCACGGCAGCTGAGGCGGGTTCTGGTTCGTTTGTCTTCGACACTGCAGTAAAGCTTGGGGCCTACGTCAACAAACTCTCCGAGCTTTGTCCAAAGCATAGCGACGGTTGCTTTATGCCATCTTTAGCGGCGTTTTGTGAGCGTGCTGAGAACCGCTAGAAATACCCGAGCTATATCTGTCTTCCGGGGAAATTATGCAAATTCGTTAAGCTCAGCGGTTGTAAGGATTAGACTAAATTGTTCTGTATTGCTTTGCTTGTGTTGCGACATGATGCCTTCTTGAGCGCCAAGCATTGCGGAAATCCAAGGCAGCTTTGTAAAAACGAGATACGGTCACTGGACAAGTCTAGTGTAACGTGCACGTATTGACTTAGTGTAGCGTTTTTTTTTTTTATTTTTCTTTCTTTTTAGCGACCAGTGATGGTACTGTCGTTGACTCAAGTTAAAACGATGAAGAATTGCCGGAGACAAATTTGGTATGGTCAAGAAAGAAACTCTGTTGAAAGTACAGGAAGCACTAGGAGAGATGAATACAGTACCCGCTGTATTAAGTCACCAGCTAGCTGCCTAAGAGAGCAAAGATATATGTTTCTACGCCTTTCAGCATCTCGTGAACTTTTCTCCGTGACCGTGCTTTCGCTGTTTTCCAGCTGAAGGATCAAAAGAGAAGAAAGCACGTCACTTCATTTAGCACGTCATTCTTTGTCTTCATGGACGTCTCTAGCTTCGTTTTTTCCCTCATCCCAACAAGCACGCACAAACAGTATGAAAGGCAAGTCCCAGTGCTCTTCAGTGAGGAACTAGTCTGCGTGCTTATGAATGACAGACGTTTTCTATTACCGTTATGGTTTAATAGTTTTACAGAGCGCAATTTTCCCGTGGACGATTTATATACCCATGGCACTGTTTCACGTTCGAGGCAGAAGTGAAGGGCAAATTTGACTTTTAACTGCGCAATAAGCGTTGCTTTCGTTTTAATTGTGCTTTGCAAGTGAACGTACAAGCTTTTTTATTTGTTTGCATACATGCAGATATATGTGTGTGTTTTAAATACAACTGTTATCATAGCCGCCGCATTCGGGTTTGGTTACCTGACCAGACGGGTACATGATAAAGTATACCTGCGAATATTAATTTGATCTGCTGTCTAATGGTGTTTAATTAACTCCGTAATCGTACTGAATGAAGCTAAGCATCCTATGCGCTATATAGTATGACTCAGCACTCGTTAACTCATTCTGTAAGTCACGGTGCAAAAAACGGTATAGGCTGAGTCATTCTTTGCAGCAGCCGGTTGGTGCCACGAAATTGAAGCAAATAGTATACTGCCAAGGGTAGCGCGTGTGTTAGACGATAGTGACGATGCTGTTGAGAGAAAGGTCAAAGGAGAGTTCCGGGCGTTACCGCGGGGTGACTCGGGAAGGTGTCCGTGAAGCTATAACGGTATTTGCAGTTGTCAGTCTTCACGAGTATGCTTCCAGAAACAAACAAACAAACTGAAAAAGCATGCGCGGACCTGTGGCAACCGTAGTCTAGCGGATGGCATGCAGTCGCACGAAACGACGCCCGTCTCACGTCGTTCTGGCTTATCGGCCGTGCTCGCAACCAGTCGAGAGTGCGAGTGGCGCAGCCTCTCTCGACTCTGGTCGCTGCGTTGGCGAGAAACAGCGGAGCGGCTGGAGCCGTGCGGGCCGGGGGCTGGGCCAATATCGGTTTACCCTTTCGATCGGGCTGCCGCGCGGGTGCCGACGTTCTTAGCGTAGGCCACCAGCTGCGCTGCTTGCCCCACTACCGAGACATGCACCTCGGGCAGACTCTGGCGGGCACACTCTTTTGCAGGGCCAGAAGCAGCCGTCGCTTGCAGGGTGATTTCTCGTTCGGTCGGCCTGATAAGTGGGCTCCCGGCAGCGGCTGGCGCCACTTTGTTCCGACGGCCCCTGCCGAAGCCTGCGTGCGCCAGATGTGCGGTAGTCCCGCCGCGGCTCCCTTCCTGGCGTGTTACCGCCTCTCTCGTTGATCAACTCCCTGAGCGCTGTGATGAGCGATCTCCACGCTGCGCAACACGGTTGCGCAGTAGGTGTTGTTGCATACACTTTGTTGGTGTTGAAAGACGTATAGTGCTTCGCTTGCGCGGGCCAGTTATGAAGCGATGTTCCTCCCAAGTTCACCTGCTTTGCAATATCTTCAGAACTTCAGACTCACTTAATTCGAAGGGTTTCCGTTTTTTTTTCTTTCTTCTTTTCTTTTTTTCAGCTGAAGCCTTAGCCCCGTCAACATCACACGTGTAGAGGAGGGCTCGGTCAGGCTGCCCTTATTCCAGGTGTGCTTCGGTTGAGCTTCGGTTGTGCTAAAATTGTAGACGGCCTAGCGTGGTGGCTGTTCACTCAATAAAGTATGCCGTGCACTCTCCTAAATCCGTTCGGAAGTGGAAATTCGGAATTGATCCTGCCGATACCGTCATGCCGGGTTGTACCAATATAGTCGGCGACGACCTCAGTTCATAATTAGTTCGATTCATGCTTGCCAATTGCCGCCTTTTTCTGGTGCGACCCGATGATGAGCCGAAATAGTCACTTCGGTTTCAGTTACAGTTCCTGGCGCTAGATGATGTCAGGTATTTCCTCTTGCTGTGCTTGCTCGAATTTGGGCGTCTAGGCTAGAGCAGCCCTAGTGCCGCAGGCAAAATGCGCTTTCCTACGTGCTAGCCGCGGGTGAACGGAAATGGACGCGAACGGAAATTTTCACCTCGGTTTTTCATTGAAAAAAAAAAAAAAAAAAAGAAGAAGTTTATATATAAAGCGATGCAGTTTTTTTTAAAACGAGCGCGGCATTACTCCAAGCGAAGGCTGAGCGCTGTGAATATATATAGATATGGAAACGTATTTTCATATGCTACACGTTAACGAACCAACATGTGTTTATATTCCCTTTTCTAAACCTCTCGGGGTAAGAAAAAAATACGATCTAGCGTCCACAGTTTAATGCAGCGCTCGGAGCTTGTTCTTTAGTATTGTTATTATTGAAGAGGCAGATAATGTAGCGGTCTTCCTGCGCTGCTATGTCGTGTAGGCATGCTCAACGTCCGCAATTTCTTTTCTTTTTTTTTTTATAATTTTCGCCAACAAAGAGTTACAGCAAGATTTTATCAGTCATGAAACTTTGATATAGGTAGAGAGCCATAATGGAGCAAGGTTTACGAATATGCATCTTTGCACCGGAAATAATTGTGTGCGTGCGGTTACAAAAGAAAAAAAAAAGAAATGTACCGTTAATATTCATGCTGTTTCGATCACATCTGACAATAAGGCAGTCGGCATTGTTATGTTATTTGGCGTTAGGCGCTGCTTCGTAAAATAGTTTTAGTGCTCAAGGTCTACACTGGCCAGTGCGTTAGTCAACGTCTTGTTCGATGGATAGTGATGTAGCGTAGGGTTTCGTTCTTCCGAGTCAATTCGCTGTCACGAAGTTTCGGAATGCTGCGCGGCCTTTCGCGCTCTGATGTGCATTGTTGCAAACAAGCGTTGTGCCTGCTACAGACCCCTATCCGGATCCATGCCCTCTAATGCTGGCTGTGACTTTCCGTTCCGGGGCTCAGCTCCACGCCGAAGCAGTTGAAGCACTCTTGGGCGTCAGCAGCGACTGGGAACGATGTGTGTGCGCTTCGTTTCGTCAAGTCTCGCACTTTCGCCGAGAGAACTCTCGTCGCGCGCCATTCCCCTTTGTGTGCCGACGCGCTCGCGCCGCCCTGGAGTAGGGTTACCTAACAAAGCACCCCTCCCGCGCGACGCAATTTCCGGTCGGCGAGGATTGTTATCGGTTTTGATAGCTGGCCCGCGTCGAGGGGCGGCATCATGAAGCGCTCTCCCCAGTATAATGTCGGGGCGCGCTCGAGGAAGGCGGCCCATTTGGCGACTGCAGCCGCGGTGTCCGATAAGGAAGTTTTCGGCCCGGAATCCGAGGGGGAGAGTGCGAGCGGACGAACAATGCCACGAGCGGGAGTTTTTGGGGAGAATCGGGAAAAGCGGGGACGATAAAAAGCAACCATCGGAGCGCCCCGATCGGTTTATGCCCGAAGACCGGAAGTTTGTGGGTGCTGCAGTTCCTTTCATCGGCCAGGTGAAGTAACGCTTGGCACGCATCGGGAGACCGTGAGTCTCGAGGTCGAAGCGAGGGCCGTGGGGCTTGTGTTTACCGGCAAGCTTTCGCACAACGCCTTGTTGTGGAGCTTTTCTCTGCGCGTTGCGTCGGTGGTCGACGTTGTGTATGATGGCCGCTGTTCCCGCTGAAAATTCGCCTCCCATCGTTAAACTTCGTTAACTTCACGTTCCGTGAGTCTATCTGAGCAGGATGGGCAAGAATATGTTTAAAATTTGCTAATGCTATTGTTCTTTTTTTGAATATCGCTGTTTTATTACTTTTAAACGAAAGGAAAAAAGAAAGATACGACTTCTAAGCCAAGTTCACTTTCCACAGTTGAGCCTCCTGCACTAGTGGAGATCACCTATCATGCACCGATGGGGCACCCTATTGCAACTAGACGTTAACTAAGGTCACAGTAGAAGTTAGCACCCAAGAGCCACGGGGCTGGCGCTCGCACCGGTGCATCGCCGGCCGGTGAGTGACTCGCGTTGTCCATTGCTCGAGGCCGGGAGGAAAGGTCGCGAGGAACGAACGGCCCGCTGGGGGAGGAGAGAAGGGACGCGCCAGTCGATCGGCCTCCTGTGCCGGGAACGAGCTTCTTTGCCGAAGCAATTCCGGGGCTGCGCGAGGCTCTTTGGTAGTCTCAGGAGCCGCCGTGTGTTCTTTCGCCCGAGGCGAGCTGCGCATCCCGGCGGACGTGAGAGCCAGCTGTTCCGATCGAAAGGCAGCATCCCAGCTCGCTTTCGCACCTCGTTCGTTGGCCAGCCACACTCCATCCCTGAGTAGCGGCATTGCCAGGCGCGTCCGTTGCATTCCGAGAATACGAGCCGCGACCGCGATATTGTTGGGCCTCTGGCGCATCATTTTGGCGTATTTGTTTGTTTGGCGAGTAGCGGCGCTGTTCCTCGCTACTGGGAGCCAGCACAGATGGGTGGAGGACATTTGATGGGCTGCATTGTCCGCGGAATGCGCGGCGTCATTCGCGCGGGCTGCGCCCGCATAGCGCGAGAGGAAAGAAAACACCGCAGTCGTGGGCCGCCTCCGAATAGCGGCGCTGACAACTAATGTCCACTGGCGGGAAAGTGGGAGCCGAGCACGCCTCGTAAGCGTGGCTTCGTGAGGCAGCATCACGTGGCGTTCGTCGTGACCGAAGAAAGATGCGCTCTTGCCGTTTCACTCCTACTCTGAAAGGAATGCCACGCGCTCCTACGCGTGTCCCTCGGCAGCTGGCCATTGCGGCAGCGTTGTATAACCCGGCACTTTCATCGTCGCAGCGCTTGCAGAGGCATCGGCTGTTGTGCAAGTTTGCGTGCCTTTGCCAACTCTCTCCAGTGACCGATCCACCTACCGCTCAACTGCAGCAGCTGAAGGATACGAGCGACGCAGCGGATTGAGGGAATGCGGGGACGAAGGGAATTGAAAAGGGAAGCCCGGTGCTAGGGGAAAACGGTGGTAGCTGGAACCTTTCACCTTTCACCCCGCCGATCCCCTCGTCCGTTCTCCAACGCGGTTCAGTTCGAATGCAGTCCCCGGCTACGCGTGGCAGCCCCGGTGGCGGGGTTTCTTCGGAGCGCGCCTCTAGGCACGTGCACAAAGAAGCTAAAATGAAAGACCTCTCACCAATCAGCAACCCAACGGCTGCTGCTGGCGTCCATTATTATTATTTTTTGTTCATTTTATTTCCATTCGCGTCTTCTTCGCTGGCTCTTGGGCCGCTTCCGCCTCTTCACTAGTGTTGACGGGGAAGCCGAACAAGCAGCGACCGAACGATGTGCATGGCGGCAAAAAGGAGGGGGAACGCCGCTTTCAGTGGTCTCCGCTCGCACCGAGTAGCCTTAGCGCAGGGAGCGTGCACCTCGGGTTCAGCTGGCGTCTGGGTCATGGTCGGACGGCTCTCGCGAGATGTTTTGCTGCTCCTAACAACGAAAAAAAAAAAAAAAAAGACAGAAAGGTGTAAACGTGTTTGGGAAAACGTTAGGGAAAAAGTACTTACGATTTTTGCTGGTATGCACAGGAGAAGCAGTGTCTAGCCTTGGCAGACGTCTGAGTAGCCTTGACTTGGGCATTAAAGAGTTATAAACTAAATGCGCGGGTGATAGAACAACCAAGCGCATTAATAGCTAAAGTGGATGACATCCCGAGGAACCAGCATGAAAAATATATCAACTTTTGAAACTGCTATCGGAAATCTGACCTTGTTATTTTTGGAATTTCATAGCTTAATAATAATAATAATAATAATAATAATAATAATAATAATAATAATAATAATAATAATAATAATAATAATTGGTTCAAAGGAAAGAGGAGGCGCAATATCTGTCACACTCGTTCTGTGGACACTTGACCCGCGCCCTAAGGGAAGGGAGGTGGGAGTGAAAGCAGAAAGAGCTTGAAAAGGAATGAGAACTTGCGTTACGCAAAAAGATAATCAACGATCTTTTTCGAAAGCTAAATTGGACATGGCTTGTTTATCTGTTGTGTAAATTCAAAGAATAGGAAATGTTAAAAGGTCGATTATTTTATGTTTTCAGGATTACAGGGATAAACAAGCAGTATTGCGAAATGCCAGGATAGCAGAAATATTACAGCATCGGCACGCGGCGGGAGAGGGCAAGAGCAGATCGGTCAGGCGCAAAAAAAGGTGCCACTAATACACGATAAGGTCCGCATATTGATGACAAAGTCTACACGTGGGATGAAACCACAAACACTCGCCGTTTAGTACTTGAATTCGCACCAGCTTCGCTTGAATTCTCTGAATGCTAGAATCGTAGCTAATGCAGTTGGTGAGCTTAACTGAACACTTGTTAACACACAATACAAATACAAAGAAGCGGTAATGTTTCCGTGGAGGAGTAGTAGCCATCATTGCAAGAAAACGTTATCGATATTTTTGATATCGGCCACATACCTGACCACGAAAGTTTGTTTGTAGGTGTCTGTTTGGGGAGGAGGACGTTTTTTCTTTGCGCACTGCATCGTGGGCTGGATGCGGATGATTTGCTTTTCTGCAGGTTGTGTGATTACTTGCTCAATTTTCGCGGCAAAAAAACAAAACAAAAAAAAAATTATAGCCAGGAACATTCCAACTCTGTTAGTTGGAATGAACTGAAATATGGCCTCTCTGCGTCTAATGGTTCCATTCTTGACAATGTTTTCTGTCACTCTTTAGCAGGTTGTAAACGCTTATACATGGAGGTCGGCCATTTTAGACGTGCTGTTTGTGAGCGATGTTTTCAAAGACAGAATGATTGATGGTGAGCACGGCAGCTCCGACCACAAATTTATGTTTTTGCTGGCAGAATACCAGTGGCAAGACAGATAAAACTGTCCGATTAGTCAACTTCAGAGAGCTGATGACGTCACAATCAGTGACCACTAGTCATGCCATCTGAATTATAATTACCAGTGATAAGGAAGGTTGTTAGGTACTGTTTTGCAATGCATTTAAGTTTTATATTTATAAATTTGTTCTTGTCAAGAAGGCCGTTAAACGCATTGCAAACGCCTGGATTGATAAATGTAATCCATGATAAACGTACTTTGAAGATGCTTTAGAAGCAGTACAGAACAAAAACTTATTTGTTTGGTTCTTTAAAACCAGCTTGACAGCAAAAGCTAACGAAGCGAGAAAGAACTTCTTTCCAAACAGGCTCGAATCATTCATGAGGTGGGATCCACAAATGTTCAGGCATCGCTTGACTCTCCTTCAAGGCAGGAAATAACAAAGATTAAATTAAACCATGCAACCATAGCAACTTTATCAAACCTCAGATCCTTTCTTTTTAAAGAAATGATTTGTTAATCAGTCGCCACGGCGTTACAGTTTAATCTTAAAACTAAACCTCTCCTGCAGTTATCGCCTCTATATCTTTAACGAAGTTTGTGTAAGTTCCTGGAGCAAGCTATTTTTTGTTACATGACAAAGGTTTTATAGCACGGTAAGCTTTGGCTTACCAGCATGGATTTAGGAGTGGGATGTCAATTGTTACTCACTTTATTGCAAATCCACAATGCACGAATTTTCAAGAATATCCTTCGTGAGGAACAGGCATCTTATTATTATTATTATTTTTTTTTTACCTCAGTAAGGCTTTTGAAAAAGGTCTCACGGGAAGGCAACAATTTGGCACATTAGGACTTCCATCCGTTATAATTGAGTGGCTGTACTCATATCTTACAGGTAAGCGCAGGTCCACTGTATCGATCCGGGATTCTTTTTCACGATTGCTATATACGTGACTATACAGGGGTTCCCCGAGGTTGTTGTCTTTGGGTTGTGGTTTTCAACATCATCTACCCAGTCGATGTTGTTCTTTAAAACGATGTACCTGCGAGGCTGTTTGCCGACGACAGTGTTGTTTTCAGAAAGATAGCGAAATTATGACCACTCGCCACGACAAAAAAACTGTAGCAGCAAACGCAGACTGGTCTGCGCACTGGGGTATATGGATATAAACCAAGTCAGAACAGTGTTGCAGCGAATCACAAGGAAAAGGATGCCCACAAGACTACATGGCTATATATACTTTGGTAAAGCGGATAATTGGGCTAGTTGGTATGCCATTGATTATGAGGCAGCGCACCAGGAAATACATAGATGTCCCCCTTCCTGTTTATGTGTTTTCTGGTGCGCTGCCTCATCAAGCTATATACTTCACAAGTGTCCTAGAAATGGAGGGCTGTGAATACCTATAGAGGTAACCTTAACTGAGAGGCTTATTTGGTTCTCACATGTCTCTGACATTTGCTTATCTGCAACGAAGGAATTGTGGTTTATTAAGATGAATCTTGGAAGCTCTATACATCAGTACCAGAATCACTGCGTACCATGGCTTGTGTTAGGCACTGACTTGGATATGCTGCAGCGGTGTTGGATCCTCATAGTAGAAAAGAGATCGCTCAACTTGAGCGTGTTCAGCGAAAATTCCAAAGAAGTACTTTCCAGCCCCCTGAAGAAGAAATGTTAGCCGTCTAGTTTACTGCTTCACGGTTACATCTCTGGGAATCTAGAAGCAGATCGTCCCTCTTCTGTGAAATTGGTAAGCGCTATAGTTGAAACACGGCTCTTTTTTTTTTCCCCCCCCCCCCCCGAATACTGTCGGGGCGTTCTCCTTCGGGTTATAAAAATCTAAGTATTTTGTGAAGAGTTGGAGGATTGACTGCATCACTCCTACTATTGTTTCTGAGATGATTGTTGGATTGAATGTCCTCTATTATGACTTTGCGACTGCTGTGGCTGATGGTTTTCTAGATGTATATACTTCAAGGAATGCCCCTGCTTGGGCCAAAGTTATGGCTCGCAGTTTATAGAAGTTAACAATTAAATAAAATAAAACACGTCACCGTGGACCGGTTCCGCTGCCCAAGAGAAGCGACCCGCGGCTTGTATCGAATTCAGTGACTAAACAAATCGATTGGTGAAACTTTTCGGTCCTGCGCAAATTCAACGCGATTAGTTTAAGTTTTGCTTTGCACAGAATTTGGCTTCAATCGTTTGCTAGGATGGCTGCCCCGTAAAAAAAAATAAAAAAAAAATAAAAAAAAAATAAAAACAGGTGCTGAGATGGCGGGATGCGATGAAATTGGGTAAGCTGAATGCGTTTTCAGGTTGATGCTTTGTTCATTTGATTATTTTAACTTAACGGCGTTAGGGATCCATGTCCACATATGTTGTCCGTTGGCGGCATCCGCCGTTTCTCGCAAAATTACCCGCATGCCTATGGCAGGTCATATTTGGCAGGTGACAGAATCTCGCGCTCATCACTGCAGGCGCCAAAGGCGACACTTCTGCTGCTTGCGCAGTAAGCGAAATTAGTCAGCTGCACTATAAAAAAAATATGTAGGTGCTCTTATTCGATGCTCCTTTTTAATTTGTATGCGGAGACGAAACAAATTTAAATGAGCTCACACCGCTATCTCCTTTTAACCCGCGCGTCTTCACATACTTCGGAAAGTCTGCCTACAACTTAGCGCAAGTGTTGGAGGCGATCGTCTTGGATGGAAAAATCTGCCTATATAGCTTAGCGCACAGGCTCCTTGTTTGAAGGCGATCGTTTCGTATTGAATTGGCCTTTTCTTGGGCGCGAACTAATACGCGCTCGCACTGAGCAGACAAGGCGGAAGCGACAGACGGAAGAGGGAATTTCACGCTCGCGCCCAGTGTTTCAACCCGACGTGGTTCCTCGGGACGTATGAGCGAGGCGGGGAAAGAGGGGCGCCCGCAAAGAGCCCCGAGGCAATCAAGAAAGCGCGCGCTCGGAGAGTTTGCCGACGCGTGCGTTTCTCAGAAGAAGGATTGGCCGCGATACACCTCCATTCCGTGATTGGCTACGTCGGCATCGGCCCGGCCGCCTTTTGCATGGGGCCGCATTGTTTCTGCTCTCTGGGCGCCGCGGCGCCGCCGCCGGGCCAACTTCTTCGTCTCCGAGCGCCGTGCTGTTCCTCTCTAAAATTAATGGCGTGTTCCGGGGGCTCAATTTGCCAAGTTTATTTCGAGCGTGCACGCTGCAGTGGCCCGGGCGACCGACCTCTGTGCTCGAGTCTCGACTGCGCCTGTCACGGTGCGCTGCAGTCTAATGATTCTCCCGCGGAACGAAGTTGGCGAGGAGCGTCCCTTGCATACTGTGCTAGCCAAGCCTCTGGTTTCGGCACGACTTCGAGCCGTTGTTGAACCCTTAGAAGCTAGCCAAGCTGTCGCGTGGTGGCAGCTGGGCATTGCGGCTTGTCGGCATCCACGCTTGTGAGGCACCTATATATGTGTCAGGCAGGCACCTGAATTAGTTCCCCGTGCTTGGCTGATTTTTGCGGGGAAATGACTGAACGTTCTAGCTGTAGACACCAGGTGTTTTAAAGCTGTTTCGGGGGAAGGTTTATTGGCCCGTGCCCGCGTCGCTTAGATGACTGCGCAAAAGTCATTGTGTTGCTTCACGAGAATTATTTGTTTCCAAAAACGGAAGTTTTCACCTATCCGGGTGCATGAAACTTAGCTTCGCACACCCAGAAATTGTGAGGAAGCACCTTTTTTTTTTTTTTTTTTTAACATATATTGTAAGATTCCACTGCACCGACCACTATATCCACAGATATTCTCTGGGGTGGACTGTATTGCATTAAATATTTTGCTATCGTCAAAAACGCTACCTATTGGTCTTCCACGGCTGTCTTAACTGCTCGATGCGACCGAAGGGAAAACATTCAAAGAAAGATTTTGCTTCGTAATAGGAATATAGACTATTGGTATCAATATTTCTATTGCAGTATTTAAAAGCATTCCACAGCTGCCTCACGATGAAAATGTACGTCCTAGAAAGGCGGTTTCGGCGTCATTAAATAAGAAAAAAAAAAAAATTTTTTCTTGGTGTGTTTGCTCTAATTGGATTCGGGGAACTCGAGATTCTTGTGCGAGCTGTTGGGCATCTTGGGTGTGGGGTGTTTGAAACCCAAAGGGCCATTGCACGGTTCAGTGGACGATGATTCAGCAGGCACAGCGCACTGAATGCATTAGGCTGACACTGAGCATTTTTTGTGCGAGACGGCGTCCCACGTTTTACGGCGTACCATATATACGACTGCAGCCGTTGCTCAGCTCTACATTATCTTACATCTATTTCTTGACCTATAGTACAGCTTCGACTAGGGAGCGTTATGCAGCGGTTGCAAGCCGAGACGTCGGAAACAGGCCTCTGCGGCCGCTCTACTCCACCAGCAATACTCCTTTCAGTTAGAGGTAAACACTTAATGAATGAGTCGTTCCTATAGAGTGCTGTCACATCCTAAGCGCCTTCTAACGGATGAAATCAAAATAGCGCTTCAATAACCTCCGAGCCTTCAACCTCGCCGGTAAAAATATATATACATGCTTATTCAACCTGGCTTCTCACAAATGAAACGGACAGTAACGGAGGTAAGAAATGGTCAATAATGATTCCTTGCCTGTAACATTTTTAAGGTAGCAACATGGTCTTGGAAAGTGGCGTCTGCAGCGACGCCCACGCCTAATTAACACTATTTCGTGCACTGTCTGCGGCACGTGGTACAACCGTCGCCTATCACTGGGCGGAGCCGTTGGCTCCAGTTGGTGCCACCGAGGTTACTCAAAATGCGCCAGTTACGCTCCAGCCTCACTGAAACGCATTCTTCGTCGGTGCGAGCCACCGATACGGGCACCGCCGCCAACGCTGCTCGGGCGGCACCGGATTCCGCTCGTTCGTGCGTGCACGCGCTCCAGGCCGGGTCGTGGCCTGGAGCGCTCGCTGTATCGGATCGGTCGGCCAACAACCTGCTTGGACCGAGCGTCCATTAGCCTCGAACCTGATTAGGGAGCACGGCGCGCTTGGCCTGCGCCGCGCGAGCGGAAATTGTCGGCCCTGGACTCGAGCCAGGGGGCGCTGATCCCGGACGCACCTGGGCTCGCGTGCCTGGCGCTGTCCCCTCGGAACGTGGAGCGGGCCCAGCGAGCGCAGCTGCGCGCCGCTGGATCGCCGGGGCCGACTGGGTTCTCTCCCGGGCCCCCACGCATTGTTCATCCCGCCGGGGAAGGACGAAATGAAATTGAAAAGCGCGCGCACAGAGTGGGGATGCGGTGTCGGCACGACTGCTCTGGCGTGCGTCCCCGGTGCGAGGCGTGGGGAATCGGAGAACGCGGTAGCATCCGTACTCTTTTGCCAGTTGGCCTTTCTCCTTATACGTTTTTCTTTCTTTCTTTTTTTTTTTTTTTTTTTTTTGTTCATGCTGGCTCCTTGTGTGCACGGCGTTCTTTTCGCCCGCACGCCCTGCTCGCCGCGCTGCTTTTGATTTGTCGCAGTTGTTCAGTCCGGGTGTGCGCACACTATTGCATACTTGCTTGTGTCTTTTCAGTTCGACGTCCCTTCCAAAGCCAGTCGTGCTCGGCTGAGCTGTTCACGCCTGTTCAGAGCTTTAGCGGTCAATGTGGCAGCTGCCTCAGCGTCAGGTGTTGAACCCGCCACACACGTAACCAAGAATAACGCGTGTTTTATCTAATGGAGTCGAACGTAGCGTTTAGTTCTTTCATTGGATATGAACTCAAACTCAGAAATTGAGTGCCAAGCGTTCCCCTTTATAACATTTGCGGACCACGAGGTTTCTATCCATTGCTGTGTAGACATCACTCCTTCGTTTACCCACGGAAGCTGTTCCCATGTGTAAGGACTGGCTTCTATACTATTGCCGACGGTTGGAGAATATGTCCGAGGGAAATGAACACAAACCTCGCACTGAAAAACGCGGGCACAAGAACATCGAGGTTCTTTCTGATGACTTATGAGCAGTAACGCTGCTTGTTTTGATTGTGATATGCGGCAAGCACGCTGCTAATTGTGAGGGTTCTGTATTTGCGTTCTCGTTGCCAGATATCCGTTTCTGTCTTTGATGCCAGAGCAGAGCACTAGGTGAGAAGAGGGGTTTTGGGCCCGCGTTCCGCGCCGTCTACTTCGCCTTGCCATGCTTCGCAGAAAGCGGCGCCACCATCCGCACCTTCTTTCACCTTGTCGCCCTGCATTAAAGATGCCTGTATTTTATTGCAGGGCTCATACGATCGCACGCTGGTGTTGTCATCGTGAAACCATTTATTACACATTTTTCTAACTTGGTAAAGGCTTCTGCCTTGAAAAGAACTGTCGATGTCGCTAACGCAGCATTCGTGTTTCCTTTAGTTGCAGCAAGTACTACAATTCACAGCGGCAGATATTGTCCTGTCCTACATGATATTTCGCTCAAGTGCGCGCCACGTGCCGGTCCTTTCATTTAATCACAGTTGTAACTTGTAAGTCGTTAACGTTATATATACGACTCTTCGTTCTCGGGCCAAACCTGATTTTACTCTATACGGGCACCCCGAGCAATTTTCGTAAATATTAGGTCAACTCCGATGTGTACTCGGAAATGCGCCGTCTAGAGAGAATGTATAGTCTTTCGGTGCAGCTAGCTGAGGACATTGCGCGACAATCAGCGAATTAAGCTTGCGCTGATTCCAGAGTGGTGTTTTCAGTTCAGTGATAATTTTAAAACTCTTTTAACGCTTCTTATTCATGGCTTTATTTAAGGGCAAGAAGCTCAAAAAGTGTACGTATACGCAGAATTAGCGAGAGGCCAGAACACGGCTTCTGACCACCTATATTGTGGGCACCATTGTATATCAAGCGCTGTACCCATGCCAACAACATTTTGCAATAAAGCTATAGTTGATCAAGTTCCGCAGCTCTTCCACTGCGGCACCCTTCAAGCTGATATAGCTTTGGCACGTTAAACCCAATGTACGAATATCAAATAATGGCAAAAAAGTAGGTTCTCCATCGCGCAAAAAAAAAAAAAAAAAATGGTTTGGTTTGGTTTGGTTTGTGGGGTTTAACGTCCCAAAGCGACTATTCAAGCGTTCGTAATGAATGTATTAGCCTAATTACTCCTTTTGAAGTACTGCTGGCGGAAAAAGAATTTACCTTACGACTTCCCTCATAGCCTGAGTCGCTTTGGGATGTCAAACGAAATGAAACCGAACCAAAAAACTACCAGAAAAACATTGAAAAATAAAAAGCCGCCAAAGATTATTGATGTTTTCTCTGAATAACCCAATTTGTACCAGTATTGGAGGCAAAAAAAAAAGAAAAAAAAATATCGACCGCTTTTACCCCCCCCCCCCCCCCCCCGGTTCCTTCGAATTTCAGGAAAATAAATTCTGAAAAGGATGCTTCCAGAATATGGAGCGACAACGTCGTTATAAACTAACGTGCAATGTGTTCGCTTTACAGCAAAACTACGATATTTTTCTGGCTCGTTTAGCGCGAATCGGGGCAATAAAAATATCTGGTATATGCCACTGCATCGCGATTACATCTCTACCGTGTGTTGAAACATAGTGGGACAAACGCAGGCTGCACAGAGCACGCCGGCCGCTTGTAGGAAATAAACGTACATACGAAGTTTTATTTTTTATTTCTTTTTCAATCGGACAAAAGTGTAAATCGAAGTGGCTTAGCGTGATGTCTTGAAGGAAGCGGTCACTCATAATATCGCTGGTTCTTATTCGCTCCTAGCGTTGTTTTGCGCTGTCCTGTCTTTCAACGGTTGTTCTCGGAATCGCTCATATTCCGTCGGCTGGCACTTGCGTATATACTATCGGCAGCCAAGCGGGTGCACTGCAAGCTCGGACCGGATGATACGCCCGCCCCCTTTTCTCGGGCCGTTAACCCGGCTGAAGCGAGCTTAAACGCAACGTTTAGTGTAGTTATACGCGTCTTTTAGCATTCTGCGGCGGTGGTCCGAGCACGTCAGCATCGTGGAAGCCCCACTTGAAGTTCTTCCCGCCATTCAGAGAAGCCACGACGGGAAGAGCGCCGCGACTTCGGAAACCCCGGGTGATGCAGTCGTATGTGTACACGGCTTGAACACCCGGGTCCAGACGTTATTGAGTCGCGCTTTTATTACCGAGGCTTTTCGGCTGTGGAGTGTGTGTACGCGCGCTTCGGTGGCCGTGCGAGAGAAAGAAATGCGGTGCGATCTTGTGCGAGTTCATGCGGGTCTTTGCTGTACGTTCTACGGAGCACGCTGACACGATCGTGGAAGTCAGTCTCCTCGTTAAGGGTCGGGGAAAATCAATAAATACCCCATTTCTCGGCGCTCAAGGCTCGGCGATTTATTACGTTTCCTGCGCTTGGCTTTCACCATGGGTTCCGTATAATCACAGGTGCGCCCTTATAGTTGCGCGCCTCGGCTGGTGGTGATGCAAGCCGTAGGTGTAATGACATTTTTACGCCTGTAGGCACATCGTCACCTCGCCTCCCCCGCTTTTTCCTTTCCCTTCTTGGCGCATTTTCGGGGCTTAACGTCGTCGGCGCGCTCTCGCGTATTTTGCCCGCAGCTGCGGTTTTCATTAGATGGCTGTTATGGACGCGTGTCGTGCCTTGTAAGCCGGCCGTTGGTTCGTGGTTAACGACCGATATCGTCCGAGTGGCACCGCACAGTCCTAATGACGCGAACCTCGAGCCATTAATCGCTGCCGCTCGCGTAATGGCCACCATTGGTTTAATGATGGCGCCGAGATTCCTCCCTTCCGAGGGAAGGAGCAGGGGGACGTCGTACATTTGGACCACGCCGCGGCAGCTGATGGCCCGGGCGCTGTTTTGGCGGTGGGGATATACGCCCGGATCAGGTAGGCGCGCGGGTGGCGATTAGGCGCGGCCGCCAGCGACGAGGAATCAGCGGCCGATACGTCACCTGGCGCACACGGAGGCGGAAGGAGGTGCGCGATTAAAAGGCTCGCCGAGACGGCAGCAAGCCAGGAAGCTCAGCCATCGGCGAATCGGCATCTCGTGTCCTTATTCCTCTTTTTGCTGGGCGCACTTGGTTATTTTCTTTATTCCGCTTCGCTCCAAGGAATGTGCGCTCTCGCTCCAGTGCGGTACCGCCTGAGGCGTCCGCCCCGATACGGTGACCGTCGACCTACCGGGCTAATTGACGCTGGTTCCTGAACGCCGTGCGTTATCCGGGCTGCGGTAATGGTATAGTTAGTGGTCGGGGTGCAGTTCGCGGAACGTGCTGTTTGTTCTTTTTTCTTCATTTTGGTACGGGCGCTCGACGTTCTCGTAGTTTCAGACACAGCGAGTTGCGGTCGAGTGCGAGCTCGTACTGACTGAAGCGATATTTGTGCGCAAGCGCGATATCGCGCGCTTTTTTTCTTAACCTCTACAAACTGTCTAAAACAATCCACACGAGAACTGATGATCGTGACCGCGTTTCATTAGCCGTCGAATTGGAAGAATCGGGGAGAGATTGTGGTGCTAGAGGTGCGGGGCGACGTATAATCCCTGCGCGTTGCAGAATTTGCTGCTGAGCGTGAGTATCATTTTAACAAAGACGGTTATTAAACGGTTACTAAACTGTTCCTAAACTGTTATTGCAAGCACTGCGTAAGACAAGCGATTTTCGTTAAGAAAAGAGAGGGAAGTCAGTGAGTGCGTCGAGTTGGTCGTCAATTTAATAGGCGGGCAACATGCAATAAATTGCAGCGGGTGGTCTTCCTACAGCTGAGCTAACTGGTCTCCGGTGACGCCGGTTAGCCGTGCGTCTAACGTATTCCGCGCGCGGTTGGTCCGCGATTGCATTTTCCGAGACCACCGCGAAACACCCGCCACCGGTTTCTTCTACTTTTTATCTGTGCGTAAAAACACGCGGCAGCGCATTTGTACGAGTGTCAGTAACACGAAAAGCGTTTTGGAGAAGCGGGCGCCGTTTCGTATGGCTGTGACCCGGACACGTCGGCCACTTCTGCTGTCGAGTGCGGAATGATGAATTGCCATGGCGGTCGTTCTTCAAGTTGCACTCCAACAAAAGAAGGAGAGCAAGAACCGAGCGACAAGCGCAGCATAAAGAATGTAAGAAGTGTTCCATAGGCGGCGCGAAATTCGTTCGTGCGCGTCTGCATTGCGGCTGGGATCTGTGGCGCCACGAATTTTAGCCGCGTGTTTGGGAGGCTAGCACCATTTTGCCCGAGAGCGGTGAGCGCGCGCGCGTGCGTGTGTTTGTCCGGGCGCGGAGATTTCTTTTCCGTGCCTCTTTCTTTCTGCTTTGCCTGTTTATTCGCGAGAAAGACAGAAAAAAAAAAAAAAAAAAAAAACGTGAAATGGAAAGAGCGGCTCTTTAAGAAGAAGGATCGATCGTTCCGAATTGGACAGGATTGATTATTTTGAGGGAACGGCACGGGCTGTCGTCTGGTGTACGCGTACGTTTCGATTGAGCGATGATTGTCTGCTGCTGGCGAGAGAGAGGGAAGATGGAGGTGAGAGAGAAAAGAGAGGTTGGTGGGGAAGGGGCACAGACTATTGGTTCCTATACTGCCAGCGATCTTTTTTTTTTTTTTTTTTTTTTTCAATCGTGCTTTCCTGTTGTTTTCTTCCAATCAGGTACACGAGCATTTTTTTTTTTTTTTTTCACTTTCCTTTTCTTTCAGACCTCAGTTGTTACTCGACGGAAAGTCCCGAACTGAGGCCACTTATTATCTTTTGTTGTTGCGTCTCTTCGCGCGCCAACGAGGAAATGTTTGCGTATTGGCTTTCGTGCCGGTTTCTATTCGGCGCGCGTGTTAAGGGCAAGTGATGAATTGGTTCAATACGGTCGCGTGTTGCACCAATGCGACGCGGGACACCTCGCGTTGTTCGCGACACATTTTTCTTTTTTTTTTTTCTTTTCTGGGGCTCAATCGACGCTTTCGTTCATGCCAGAACGCTGCCACCCGGCCGGCACGACACCGGGTTGTGTCTTGCTTCGACAGCGCACATGGGAGGGTCTTACTTCAGTGTTTCGCTGATCTCGACTGCAGGCGTCGTTCGTTTGTTCTTGAATTCTCGGTGCGAGTCGTAATAGTCGCGATTTTATTTGTTTTCGTCTTGTCTCTCCGTATAGCAAGTGCGTGTTCTAATTTTGTTTGCTGAAGTTATAATTCGTTTATGTCTCATTACACACTGTGCCCATTTCTTGAGCGAAACTGGTTTCCATTGTGTGCTTGCTGTACTTGCGTAAAGTCAGCTTTTCCATATTTGCTCTCCCCGCCGCCTCGGTGACTCAGTGGTCGGGGCGTTCGCGTACCGATCCCGAGGAGGCGGCTTCATTCAATCCTGACGGCTGCGGCGGCCGCGTTTCGATGGAGGCGAAAAGCAAGGAGGCCGTCTACTCTGGGACGTCAATGCAGGTTAAAGAAGCCCAAGTAGGCTTAATTAATCGGACTCCTTCGCTATGGCGTCCTTCATAGCCTGAGTCGCTTTGGGATACTAAATATTATATTCGATTCCGTTCTGAGAAAATACCCTTCTCTCTGCGTACTAACGCTGTTCATTAAGAATGGCCTTGTTCTTTGTTCAACATTACGCTGCTGAAGCCGTAGTGGTGTGTATTCGCATTTTTTAAGATGCATGCATGCTAAATAAAAGTTAAGTTTCGCAAGCGCATTTTAAACCCCTGCACTGACGATACTGCGTGCAGATCGTCGGGTTTGGTGACGGCACTTTGCACTCGCCGAACACTTGTATTTTGCGACATATTTTGCCTGTGAGTGGTCTGTTTGCTTTTCGCACCTCGTGTACTGCAAGATTTTTAAATGCAGTCAGACTGTACTCAAATTCTGAATAAAGCCATAATAAGGCTGTGCCTTATTTCCACCCACTTTTCTTTCTTTGCGCTGAAAATAATATTGTGCTGGTAAGGTGGGATTTAGTGCACTTTATGCGAACGGGATTGCTTTGAGGGAGCTTTAGCTTTGCTGCCCCAACGGCAGAGTCTGGCCTCAAAAATGGCGCTTACAGTGGCTCGTTCCTTCGGAGGACCTAAGTAAATTTCGAACGAAAGAAACATCGCATTGAGGAGGCGTCTCGCTGTGCTCTAAGCAACAAAGAACCGCACGTCCAAGAGGGCGAGTAGTAAAATATTTTGCGTCCAACTATGCTTGACCCCGCTGTGAACGAGCTGCCTGGCACACGAATCTCAGGAACATCCGAAATTACTTTTGACGAATATGACGAGAGTCGTTTCTTCTTCTCTTCTTCCTTTTTCTTTGATGGTTTGTTTATTTGTCGACAAGAACAGCACGCGACAGATGCTGTTTGGTTCAACTTTTCTTTCTCCCGCTTTCGTGAGTGCACCCTGGGTTTGCCCTCGCCGCCGCCATATTCCCCTGCGCTCGCCTTCGGCGTCATCAGAGCAGAGAAACCTCTTGCTCGGCCGCTGCTTTTCATTAGGACGAGCATCCGGATGTTAAGTAGCTTGCGCTCGGAGAAGTGCTTCTCCTCTCTGCCGCTTCGTTCATCTGTCCGGAGAAGGGGAGAACAGTGTCGCGGGCCGTGGTCGCTGCGTATATGCGGTCCTTGCGGCATCTGTCCGTGCGGCGCGCATTTTGTATTTTTCGCCAGCGCCTTTCTCCGCCGCCTGCTTCTTGTGTGGTTCTCGCGGGCCAAATCTGGATTTCTCTTGGCCGTTTCCCCCGGCGCCATCGACCGCGTCCCCCTCGCGCGGTTGTGGTTCGCTCTGCCTCGTGTAATGGCCTTCGCATTAGAGGCTCGTTTTCTGATCAGCAGGGCGCTCGCTGTAAAGGATTCGCGCGCGGCACGCGAGGCAGTCCTCGACGCTCGCGACGACGGCACGCTAAATTGCTGGACTGCGGTGCTGCGTCGTCGGCCCTTCATCCATCCCGCTCGCTTTCAGGCTGATGAGCGCGCTCTCGGAGGTCAGCGCTCGGGGCCTGCCTTGTTGGTTCCGATGAGACCGCAGTGTCCGAAATCTCGGCTGCATGCTTCTATGGATATTGATGGAGTATTTGTGAGCTCCCGTTGCCACCAATCGAATATACGCTTGCCGTTCGAATTCAGTTAATACAATGCGCACAAAGGTTTCTTGCGCGATTAGTTGCCTTTTATTCCCCTTTTATTTGTGCAGGATGATTACAGTTCTTTTGGCCTTAGCATAGCGTCCTCAGCTTGCTCTTGGCTTGGAGACACAGGAAGGGAGAGCGGAATATTTTATGCCGACGTAGTTGGCAGCTACCTTTGCCGACAGGCGATATGGATTCACTTCGTTATGTGGAAACGCAGGGAGAGCTTTATGTACACCGAACAGTGTAGCTATTCTGCCTGTTCGCTTCGGAAGACCTGCCAGTTTTTCCGCATCTGCGGCCGCTATGGCCGTTAAGAAATTCTCTGTGGCGCGATGGAATACAGTATTCTTAACGTCGCGTCCACCAGAAGCTGTAGACTTAGCCCACAACTCCGCGGTGAGCAAGTGGGTGAATTGGTTGACGTTCTCGGCGACAGCGCAAAAATAAGAAAGAAGATAAATAGGCACACAGACGCAGGCCCCAGCTTCTAAGAACTGCTTCAGAGGAGCGATAGCCGAGTCGCAATTCCCTGCTGGTCTTTTCAGGGCGTTCGTGCCAAATGGCGAGCTATAACGCGCTCGCCTGGCCACCTCGCTCCGCTGGCGCCGCCGGATGGTGTGGGCCCACAAATGACGAAGTCGGACGCGTATGTCAGCGCGTCCTTCCTTTCCCAACGCCTGGCGGCATTGTTCTCGCGTCTTTTGTTTAGCAGTCGCGAGGGAAAAGAAACATGTTCGGTGCGAGGTTGGGGGCGCATTTAGCTCCATAGAGCCACTTGGCGTTTGTGCCTGGCCTCCAGTGATAAGGTGGGACCGGAGAAGACTCGCTGCGGGCGGCACCGGGGACAACTGGGAGCGAGCCCGTCCTGTGAGGGCGCGTTGCGATCCACGCTGCGCGCAGACGTTCTTTCGGAGAGCACCCCAACGCTCCCCCGACGACGCGCTCGCTGTGAAGGGGATGCGCCGCCCGCAGGCTGAGGCGCGTGGCCAGCCAGATAGGTGCCCTCGCGTCTATCTTGACTCGGGAGCGTAGGGGAGACGGGCCTGCGTCCGAGTTTGGTGGGGTGCCTGCGACCGGAGTAGGCGGCCGCCTCCGAAACGGATTGACGGCCCTGTAGTTTTGTGGAGGCGTTGGAAACAGTGGGAACAAAACATTTGAAAGCAAAATTAAAATGCAGTCCGCCATTGTGGTTTTTACTGACAGCGAACAAGTCGGCTTGTGTAGCTAAATTGACTGTTCTGAAATTCTGACTATGTAGACTCTTGGGCATGTTGGTTAGACATTATCATTGGCACTGCACCGACAATATCCTGAAATTCGGTTTATGTACCGGCAGGAAAGGCTGCGCAGCCCTTTGCATTGATGTCGCAAGGCACACTTTGTAGTTATATAGCTAGGGGTTTCTCAGTCCTTGTACATGATCTCTCTTTATAATAGCCCTCTCTGTGGGAACGTGTCATTTTCAGCGACATGGATGATTATGGCATCTGGTTGGTTATTCCTACCCTCCGTATTCGAATGTTCGCTCATTACTGCGTCGAAGCAAGAGTTGGCGGCCATAACGTAGTACCCATTTGGGGCTATGGAAGTGGGCGCATATGTGTCTGACTCGTACTGTGAGTCGCGCGCTTTGAACCACCCTCTCTGCTCTTGAGTCGTGTCGTTGTCATACTTCCTTTATGAGAAACACACCTTAGGAGCACTCTTACACGGGTGTCTGCACGTTAAAGATTTAGAAAAGGCGGTGACGGTCACTGCATGATTCTTTCTTCTTTATTTGGGGGGGGAGGGGGGGGGGTTGTAATGCAATGAGAGCTTGGTAAAAGAAAGTTTCTTCGTTTAAGTGAAACTCTTGCAGGGCACTACTGCTAATGTAACTTTGATCAGGCACCTGTATCACTTGCTTAGGCTGTAAGGACCTACGTAAATACCAAGCGCTATAGTATTTTTAATAAATAAACATCGCCAAGCGCGCATAGCTGGGTCTTTTTTGTTTTTTCATATTGAGCGGATGCAGAAACCGAAACAAAGCCGAATTATACAACGGCAAGTAGATTCGTACATTCTTCCCATCTTTCCTTTGTAAAAAAAGAAAATGGCAGTGAAAGTGCCAAAAAAATTGAGTGAAAATTCTATTGTACTTAGAGAAACAAAAATAAAACAGCCATATCCTACTGATGTACTGATCACAGTGAGCCACATCCTTTCGTGAGAGCCTTCGTTCTTAACTTGAGCCTCATATAGCTTGAGCTGTTTCGAGCGTGGTTTAACCTACGCCTTTTCAAGCGATACTTTATCATCGACTACGTAAGATATAAAGATAGAGATCGGCGGAAGATCTGAGCACAGAAGACCGCGATGACAAGGAGATCATGAACACCACCGCTGAGGAAGCGATGATGCGACTCAAGCTGGTTGATAGCGGTTGTTCTTTCATTTTGTGTTTTGTATCCTCTACCGTTTTGGTGCTAATATAAGGCGGGGAAGTTTTTAAATCAAAATTTCTCCCGATGAATGCATTTTTTTTTTGTGCATGAGAACGCCAACACACTCAAAAGGGGACAAAGGGTCAATTTTCTACTGGGGGCGATACTTTGATGGAGTTATTTTCTGATCAGCCGTCGACGACTGGCCGGCAACGAGGGCACCTTTTTTTGTCCAGCGTTCTCGCAGTTTCCATCTATGGGTTCTTATGTAAACTGCGATAATTTGACTGTAGGGGGCTGAACCCCAAGCCGCTTACGGTGGTAGCCGCCGAGTATACCGATGTGCTTGTTCAGGAAACGCCTTACGCTCTCACTCTGAAACGAGCTTTGGCTCCGTCACTTCCAGTAAAGGGGCGTGCTTGGCGGGACAAGAATCCACGACCTCTGTGGATTGCATCCCACCAGCTACATGCAGTTACTTTGTCTTCTACATTTTATCAATCACCTTTAACGCATACAATAATTACGCCGTTCAGTAGGATCAATCTATACCACAAACGAGAATCGAACTGGGGACCCTTATATATTGAGATTGCGGGTCAGACATGCATGTCCCTATAAGAAAAGTGGAGGCACATTCATGTGACTTGGCTGAAGCGAGACCTGATACCTGTATGGGGTGACCTTCAAATAATGTAGTAGCTTATACGACTATGAACGTGTGCGAGGTAATAGAGGCCCAAATTAAGGCGTACGGATTAAGTGAGTGGCCCAATTCATGTACTCGAACTAGGATCCGCGGGGGGAGCAGCGGACGGGCACCATTAGCGCTGTCTCGTCGTGTCTTCTAAGGCGGAGTGTCTCCCAATACGTACCCGCGGCGGTAACTCAGTGGTTAAAATGGTTCGGCTGCTGGGCCCGAAAACTGCGTTCCGATGGAGACGAAATGCATAAGTATGCTCTCTGTTGTCGCTGGACGTTAAGGAGTCCCAAGTGGTCCTAAATCATTTTCGGAGCCCTCGAATTAGACGACTGTTCGTCCAATTTGTTTCACTCGATCTCTCATCCTTTTCCTTGCGGCGCATTTGTAGCGTCCACTGAGAGTGGGACAGTTACTACGCGCTCTCGTTAATCCCCTCGTGACCGCTCGTTATCGCGCCGCACACGTACAGCGTTCCGAGCGCGGTGCTCGGCCGTGGCTGCATTATACATGACCTTCCAGCTACGCAAATGATGACCCACGTCGCCTGTGACGGTATTATCATCGTTGAAAAGGCCGCTATAATGCTTCTACGCGCGCAGATGCTACGCCGTCCTGCCATTTCAGGATCTTTTCCCGAGAGGCGCTTGGCGACATGTCGTTGCGACTTCACGTGTCTCCCAATAACGACGAAGTTAACACGAGGCGCGAAGTACGGGCTGCATGCACACGACGGTCACTTCGTCGTGGACGACGTCACGCGGAACGACACCATCGAAGGCGCCCAGGTGAGGACAGCGATCAGTAGAAATCGTGAGGATCAGCGTGCGGCAAGACGTGTGTCAACGGATGACTGCCGCATTTCGTGAGACAATTTCGTGCTAAGGGTCATCGCAGTTCAGCAGTGCGTTCGCCTATTGTGGCGATGTATGCGGCTTTGTTGCGAACGTGTTGCGAATCCCTCACCTCCACCAAATGTTACGTGGTGGCATGACAAGCGATGAAACACGGCGACAGAACAGAAACAGAACGACGTGATGACATTATGCTATAATGGCCAGCGGGCCTGGCGCGAGCGCTCCGCCTCGCGCCACTGCCCGCTTCGTCATCTTCGTAGCAAATAATCAGCGGATCGGAGGCGCTTAATAAAGCAGTTCAGTGGTCAACTCGGAATAGACTGAGAGCGTGTTCATCGCGTGTCAGTTTTTTTCTAGCTGCTCTGGCTACTCGTAGTCGGAGCTGAAATTGACTACTTGTTCGCATTAATATCAATCGTGGAATTTGCAGAGGAATATTCACTTGGCGGATGTAGTTGAGCAGCTCGAGCGCACTAATGATTTGCTGTACAGTTGTGGGGTTTTTGTTTGCCGCTCGCTACTTCCTTTACTCTTATTAAATTAATCTTGTCCTACGTGTCTCGGTAATTGCTTCGTCAATACTTCTGCTTTCGTTATTTATTTATTTATTTATTTTTTTTTTTCCCATTCTTGTCCACTGATTCGTCTCGAGGAGAGCAGAGCCGGGGATCTCAAAAGAGCACGCACTAAAACAGGCGTATAACGCCACCGCTCAGCTGTGTGGATTTGCGGTCGCTATGATTGGGGCTTGTTTCACGAAGGTGGGCGAGGTTAAAGAAGAGAGCCGGCGGAATTGAGCCGGTCATGCTGTATGAAGCGACGTCCGTCCTGGTGTTGTTTGTCTTCGGCCGCCCCGAGGGAAGTTTTGCGATCCGCGCGGAGGCACCGACCGCGGCCTCAATAATTGAAGAGCGCTTTATACGTGTTTGCTCGCTGGCCGCCGTATTCCTCCTGAAAGTTTCATGAAAGCGAGGCTGAGCGGAAGCGTCCGCGACGACCCCCGCTTTGTTCTTGATCGGAGTGGAGAGAAGAGACAGAAGGCAGTTTCTGTGGGCGAATGGAATTTGTATATATTTGTTTTTTCTTTTCTCTCTCGCTCTCTTCTTTTTTTTTTTTTTCTTCTTCTTTTTGCCGAATCCGAGAGGCCGCCGAAGGAGAATGATCCGGGTTGGAGGGAGACGCATCGTTCTTTGTATATGGATGATGAAGTTACAGGAAGCTTGCTGCACAGCCACTGAAAACTAAGACTCCCTTACTTCAGACAACGCTTGATCGTGGGGGCATCGGACAGCATTGAGTTTGATAGTTTTATTGCTTCCGGGTGGGCAGGAATGAGGAATTCTGAGTAGCCTTGCCGCAGTAACGTAGCTAACCGAGGGTGTTGACGGTTATTAGAGTCACAGTGGTGGCGCAGACATTTATTTTATGAGCGCACTGAAGCCAGGGCTACAAACCTCGTCTCCGAAAGTATAGGCGCATAAGAATCAAATGTCCTTGTAGGCCCGTCGCTTGGGCACTGCTTAGCATATTTTTCCCGCTGCATACACGAAGCAACCCCACCCCCTCTGTTTTATTTATCTTCTTATTTTTCCGCACCTCGTGCCGAAAGAGAAGGTCGCATGTGGTGGCGCGTTCGATCGCCAGGTGTTACTGCTTGGCGCCAGGTGAGCATGCTGCGCTTCTGCGGCGATCACCGGCATCTATTTCGAGCACTTGCGATGGATCCAGCTCCTTCGAACGCGATTTAAAAAGACATTCCGGTTGGCAGCTGGGCAAATACACGACAACTGTTGCCCAGGGAAAGCCCCGGGGCCACCATATTTGATGCTCTCGCACGATCACCGGCTGGGAACAGCAGGCACGCATGTGTAAACGGCGGCAAGCATCGCCCGGGTGTTGTGCTTGACGCTGCATTTCTCCGTTCTGTTTGTTCGTTGCAAAAGTCGAGTGCAACGATGTGTTCCCTTCCCTTGGATGCGTGACGGAGTAATGCCTGCGACGTACGACATACCCGTTACTTCTTGCTTTTTTTTTTTTTTCTTAGTGTGGCGAATACACTGCTTCACAGCATCTTCACCACTTCCTGCGTCGTTGACCTTCCGGGCTCAAGAAAAATTTTAGGCGGGGTTTAAACTGTGGTTAGACCGCTTTCATCGTGTGAAAGTGCGGCTTTGTATAGTTAAACTGCGTGTTCAGCATATTGATGCTGTTTCTCAGAGAGGCAGTGACGAGGTTGTATGTTATGTAAGATCAACACCTTTTTTTTTTTTTTTTTTTTTTTTTTTTGTTAGGTGGAATGTCTCTCGTGAGACGACCGTGATGTAAGCTGCTGGAGTTGCCAGGAGCGGCAGAGAGACAAACGCTCGCTTCAGCCAAGCCGTAAGAGCTTGCTTGCGTGTCCTAATGAAGTACCGTGTATATATAACTGGGGGATTAGGATTCCGGAAAGCTGCATTACGATTTCAGCCTCTTATCTCAATGGCGAAGCCGATTCGCCAGGCGCTCAAGCGTCAAAGACTGAGGAACACACTAGTTTTTAAGGACCTGGTTAGACTTCGTGAAATAACAGCACGTGCTTTCGCTGTGTATATATATATATATATATATATATATATATATATATATATATATATATATATATATATATATATATATAGCTTAACTAAATAGACGTACTTGGTTGCTAGAGGTTACACACGAGTGAAAAATTACTTCATACTGTTTCCAAGTTTATTTGGAGTCGACGTTTCGGCAGGAGCCCTGCCGAAACGTCGACTCCCAAATTAACTTAAAAACAATATGAAGCAATTTTTCACTTGTGTGTATATATATATATATATATATATATATATATATATATATATATATATATATATATATATATATATAGATGTTGGACCGTAGCAGTTCGTTAAAGGTGAGAAACAGTTTGACTGATGAGCCAACCCACAAAATTTGAGTGGGCCACCTCGAGAATTGAGTGTGCGCAACTCGCTGACCCGCGTTGAAAACCAACTTTGCCCAGCCCCAGAATAAACTTGGCCCAGCCCGGAAATTTGGGTGGCCCACATCCAGAATTATGTCAGAAAGTCATTAAACCCGGATGGGCTGTCGAGGTTAGGACGTTTTTGCACGATACTATACGTTGGTTGGCGGAATAAAACCGACTCTCATTTCATTCTTTTTCACGGAGGGCGGAAAGTCTCTGAACAGGTGCCTTCTTTTTTTTTCTTCTTTTTTTTTTCTCTCAGGTTTTTCTTGCCAGTCTGTTCTTCCGACGGTAGCTATTGAAAATAGATATATATCTCACGTAATAAAAAATAACAATAAAAAGCTATAAACGACTGAAAGTATCGCTGCTTTTCGTAACCATTCAATTTCCTATAGTCTGGTGATACGAGTGGCATTTGGGCGGCGCTTTGTACATGTACTCTGCGCACGTTCTCCTGGCTGCACTTCGCCTGTTCCTCTGGCTGCCTTTTTCTTTTTTTTTTTTTTTCCTGGCCGCGAGGATGGTAAAGGTTCCATTTGAAGTGTTCCTCGGCTTGCTTTTCGGATCGCTTTAGCTGGAGTTAACTCATTAATTATCTGGGATGCACGCTGCCGCCTTGAATCTCTCGTCTTTCCTTCGAGGCTACGATGTATTCGTTTCGAATGGAAAAAGAGAGCAGAAGCTAGATCCGGACGGGAGAAATATTAACGAGTCTTGTTTCTCCAGAGGCTCGCTCCCTTCTCGAGCTTGTCGTCGTCTTTAAAGCGGACAGCTAAATTAACGCCCGACTTGGAAGAAGCGCAGTTGTGCGCTGACGCAAGCGATTTTTGCCGCGCGACGTCCGTACTGCAGCTGCCACTCGACAAATGTGTTAAGCACGTCGAGAAAGAAACGGGCGCCGGCAGAGTGACGAATGCGCGTGCCGTCTGCCGGGACATTAGCCGAGGATTAAGCGCCATGAGGATTAAAACGCGTCGCCAAGCTGAGATTGTCTTGGTGGAGAGCCAGCCTTTCGTTACGCGTGCCGCTTGTGCTGGAGCTGCACATCTTCTCTTTTGTTTTTGTTCCCTTTCTGTCTTTTTCGTTCATTTTATTTCCCTCTTTCTGTTTCAGGGGAGGGGGCAATTTCAACTGCCGTAGTTATTTCTTTTTGTTCCAAGGCGAGGTTCCCTTTAAAGCCTACCCCCTCCCCATTTACTTTTGCAACTTTGTCTCGAGTGATGTGCTTTCGTGGGGCTCCGGGAATTCTCGGCGCGGTAAGCGTTTCTGCAGCTCTTCCTTTCTTTTTTCCTCTTCTTTTGTCCTTTGTTCCGCGTGCACTTGTTATCTTTGTCTCGCCGGCGCTTTCAATTAAGCCGACTTTGGCGTTCATTAAGAAAAGCCGGCGCGCAACCCTGCCGCCGCCGGAGGCCCGGGGACGCTTTAAACGAAGCCGAGCGGAGATCGTGGCTGCCTAGCTGCGGTGCCACCGCTGCTCCCGCTTCGACCCTTTCGCTCCCTGTGTCGCTTTCCGCCGCTCCTTGGCCCGTCGGTCGCCACTCGGGAAGCAGTCGTTGCGTGGAAGTGCTGCTATGGCGCCGCGTGCGCTGAGGCGAGGCCGTCTCCATTCTGGCAGGGGTCTTTTCCTGACTTTATGTTTGGCCTCCTTACCATTCATCAGTAAACGCTGTATTTATCGACAGAGCCCTCGAATGACTCCGTTAGCTAACTGTTGCTACGTCTCAACTTTCATTGACCAGGGGCAGGGGGGGGGGGGGGGGGGGAAGAAGTAACGAACGAATACTAAGAACGATCCCCACTAAATGCGTGCCCCCGCTTTCACCCGTTCCTCGGCCTTTTTGAGGTCTTTTGTGACAAGTCTAGGCGTATGTGTCACTGTTCGACAGATCTGTCGGTTTTGTAACGAGAGTTCTTCGAGTTTTGTGCTTCTATAGGTACTCTCGGTATCGGGACGTTGGTGTGGGTTCTTTCGTGACTGTATCTTCATTTCCAGTGCTCTGACTGCGAGCTCGGTGTCTCATTGGCGATGAGTTGCATCGTGTTTGTCGGGTGTCGACTGGTCTTGTGCTGCCCGTGCACTTGTACCAGTTTTACGCATTGATTGTTTCTCTGTGTGTGTGTGCTATCTAGTGTCTCTGCTATGCGGACGCTTTTATGGGCCGCTTGGCTGCGCGTCTAAAGCTTTTTTTTTTTTTTTTTTTTTTTTTGTTCGGTGATCATGACAACTTGTATTATGGTGTATATTACGTTAATCTTCATCGAAAAGAAATATCCGGCGACACTTTAATTGGTTCGGTTTTGGGGGTTTGACGTCCCAAAGCGACTCAGGCTAGACACTAATTCCTGCAACTCCCTTTTACAGTGGGGTACTTGAAAAACATTGCTGCCTGATATGCCCCCCCCCCCCCCCCCCCCCCCCCCCGGCAACTTTTTATTTACTGTCTCTCCGCTATCGTGGTTCACTCAATGTCGAATTATCGATCAGGCTGCGGCGGTTGTGCACGCGGTCGGGCTCTTTCGATAATCTCTATATAGTGTTCGAATTATTGGCTCAAGCTATACATGCTCGTTCATAATTCATGAGATTTTAAGTGCTTTGTGGCATGTTCACTCCCGGTATTCGTCATGACCCCGCAGTAGCATGGGCCAATTACGCACTATTATAACGTGCTAACAGGTTTGAGAGTTCCGCTTCTAATTGTTGTTGCCAGCTGTGAAAAAGGACTGGTCGTAGGAATGCGAAACATTCGCAGTGAAGCTAAAATGGATTGCGCCTGCGTCTCGGGTTATTAGAGAGCCTCTGTTATCCGCGCGTTTAAAATGCGACGATTGATGTGATGCGATTACTTCTCATTTATATCTTCTGCACAGGTGAGCGTGCATTCTTCTTTTTTTTCCACCTCGCTTCGCTGGTACTCTTAGGCACGTTCTACCGCGTTGCACCTAGGCGCGCGCAGCCCAACGGGAAACTAATTACGCGCGTGAATGGCTCCGTTAATTGTCCCGCGGCATTTAACGCCGTATGGGTTATGCTCTAGGGGGAAAAAGCGTTTAAAATCGGTCGGGTCGAGCGTCCACCTTCGCGCTGCAGTATCGATATTGAAAACGACCCGTTTCAGCTGTACATGAAAGCGAAAGAAGGCACCTTTTATGGCGACCGTAATTCGCCGATTTATGAACGCCTAAATGTATTACGCATGCTCCAGAGCAGCTTTTAAGTTACATCGACGGTCAAAATCCGCCTAGAATAGAGCAATATTCTTCTATTCTTTATTTCCTGCTTTTTTTTTTTCGGACTATTTTGAATTGTGAAGAAGAGCCGTATGTGGCACGTGATGCTCGCGACGGTATGACTGCAATCACGTTGTGGCATCTGCGGTGTTGAGCCGAGGTCATTCCGCGAATATCGCCCCCCCCGTGGTCTCTCGTACAAGAAGAGGCTCTGCGCCATGTCCTTTTTTCTGGCCCCTTCATCGTAGTTTTCCTTTTCTTTTTTCTTTTTTTTTTTTTTCATTTGGCACTCGTCTTGTGGGAGCGGTGCTCATCTTCTAGCTGCTTGGTTCGACGACGGTGCGACGGACGTGCAATTAATTTCCTTTCCCGTTCCGGTCGGGCGTGCGAACTGGCCGCGCTCTCGTCCCAGGCGGCCGTGTATAGCGGCATCCCGTCCCGTACAAGTGCGCGCAGCCGTGCAAGCTAAACAAAGCGAGAAGTTCCTTGCGCCTTCCACTCGGAGCCCGGTTGGGAGGCATTTTCGTTAAGACGCTTTCGACCGAGATAATCCGTGCCATTTATTTATTTTCTCCAACTGAGATTAATTACCGGGAGTAATTAGCCGAGGATTTTGCCTCTCTTGCTAAGCCTCCTTCGTCCGCCCCCTTCGGCACCAGAGGCCGGGCGTTCCCTGCTGCAACCCGATTGGCTCTGTCCGGTGTAAATCATACTTCTCTTCTTCTTTCCTTCCTTTCGGTCGGATTGTTTTCTCTATTTCTATGTTTCTTTGCGCGCGCTCGAAGAATGGACGACTTGCTTTGTCATTCGCCATCTGCGATTGCGTACTTCTCCAAGTAACGATGCTAAATAGAGGCACATCGAAGTCTTGGCAGTACAGAGTTCGCCTCTGGGCTCTTGTGTACGGGTGAGTGACTGAAGAAATTACTGTGGGGAGCGAGGGGATGTTGTCTTTCGTAACGTTTGTGAGGACTACATTTTTTTTTTTTGTTTTGTCGCAACGTACCCGCAAATCCAGTGATTGAGATGTTTACTATATTGCAGGGGCCACGCTTTAATTCCGGCTTGTGCGCACGAACGGCGTCATAAGGAGCCCTTACAACGTGACTTGTTTTCTCAATCAGTCTCGATTCGTGTCGTTGATCGCTGTCGTACGTTTGTGGCCGTTGGAGCTGCCGTTCACGGCCCAGCGTTGTTTTGTCTCTCTCTACTTCTTGTTACGCTGTTCTTGTTCACTTGTGTCTTAATACAGGTGTATTGTTCCGGCATGCCTGTCTGACGTGTTTGTGCGGCATCGCCCTCGTGTCACGTGAAGTTGTACTGGTGACCGAAACAGACGTATGTTGGGAAGTGGGCGTCCACTAGCACCGATATCTGCACTTTGGTATTGGGAAATATAAATATATATGTCTTGAAATCAACCGGTCCTTGTATAAGCCGATGCACACCTTTGTTTTCATGCAAAAATTGTAGCAGGTACTCTCAAAATCAAACAGCATTACAGAGAGGGGTGGTGTTGTGACTGGGGTTGCGGCCGAGGTACGCGCAGACTCTCCAGAAGCTGAAAACAGAAACGGACCTAGCGGATGCCGGTGAACGACCGCCGCCAAAGGCAGTGAAGCGGCGGTGACGGCGGCAGACTGACCCTTTGTCTCCGGCTGCGGCAGCCAACCCTCCCCGCCTCCCCTCCTTCGGGACGGAGACGAGCTGCCTTTCCGGGACAGCAGGGAACCTGTACTTCGGTTGGAATCATCCGAGGAAGCGTCGCCGTGCAGCGCTGACCCCGCTCACCGAATTCTCGAGGCAGGCGGGCGACCTCTGGGAAGTACCGCTAGGGATATCACTCCGCCAACGGACGACTTCTTGGGCTGTTTCACCTTGGTGTAGAATCTTCACCGCCAGCACAAGATCGTCATCGACATCGGAGAAGTGTGCCCTCGCTGCCGAAAGACGTGCGAGGAGGTTCGAGCATCACCACCCTCTGCACTGGGCGGCACCTCGAGTGATCTCTTGTCCCCACTTGGGCTCCACAGATGAACTCTATTCCCCCAGCTAGGGAACTGGGCATAACCGACTATATTTAATCGACGCATTTGGTTTGCACAGAAAGCTCCGTTTTCGTTCTTCACTTTGTACAAATCCCACGATGTAAAAAGTTGTATGAAACGCTTTTCTTTGCCTCTCCTCCCTGGCTGCTTCTGCTCCGTCGTCTCGGCTCATGCTTCCACTGCGGTGAAGCCCCCGAGTGGTAAAACTCGTACCACATTAAGCAGAAACAGAAATCAAAGTACTATTTCTTAGGCTCCTGATTATATACAGTGGTAGATTACGCATTTTGAAAGTGCTAATCGTCTTCAATGGCGACAATGAGACTAAGAAGGTGCACGTTCCTATTCTGTGATGTACGGAAAAGGAAACTTTCGGAACGGCACCCTGTGCGGGGAACCGCAGCTGTGTCCGATAGTGACTCCACCATCCGCCAGCTCCTATGCTGGAGGTGTTGGGTTGGATTCCCCCAGTGGCGTCGGACACCCACCGGTTTCCCCAAGTCTCGTGTTCGGCCCCTCCAGGGTGAAATACCGCAAAAAATGGCTTTTTGACGCCACATCGAGCAGGCCTAACATACGCACTATAGTACTCCTGGCGCTCATTGGCCAAGCTGCCCTTGCGCCGTAAAAATGCAATCGCCATCAGAAGCAGGGGCAATCACTACAGCAAGAACCTGTTTGTTTCTTTACGTCGTTAGCGTCATCCAGTAGTAGTACCTGTATTATTGTCACAAGCTGCCTCACATATAGAGCGGAAGTTACGGGATCTCCTGCCTCACATAAAGAGCGGAACTTAAGGGATCTCCCCTCTCCTCCGAGCATGCTTCGACATATGAATCTCTGGGGCAGCGACCGGCAAGCGCGCATCCTTGATGATGGGCCGCAGCGCAGACAGCCAAAAGTATAAAAGGCAGACCCCAGCACACCCACGGCAGTGCGCTGTGGGAAGATTCAGTCTTCCGGGCCTCTCTCGCGGCCGCTCGCTCTGGGAAAGTGTCTTTTGTTTTTCACCGAACCCGCGATCAACTCATCGTTTCTCCTCTGTACGGCCGCCGCTACCGATCAACTCTGCTACTTCGATGCCTCATCTCACGAGAAAGCCGTGAGAATTCTTTTTGCCACAGACTGTCGGTTAATAGCATATCGTTCTCGCCTTAGTTTAACCTTGATCTGACTTAGTAATTTTACGCTGTGTTTTCTGTGTAACTCTTGCCCCTACTTATTATATATGGAATACTTGGCTTGTTATCTTTATAGTCTCCTTTACCACAGTGTTTGTTCATTGTCGGGTTTTACCTCTTGTCATTTACCGAATTGTCTTTTATCACTATCGTGCCGTGGCGTGACCTCATAGAGAGAGGACGGGGAACCGTAAAGGGGATCTCGCGCCTCTATTGACCGTAAAAGCGGGGATTTAATTGTGGTAATTATTGACATACTTCGTATTCCTGATGGCTGCTAAACTCTCTCACTCGTCCAGGTTAAATAAAACGTTCTCGCGTAATTTTTGTTTTCCGACTGTTAAGCCGCACTGACTATTATCCTGGTTATGCGTACACCGGGGCACAACTAGGAACGCATCGAAGAAAGTTTGCAGCCCATAGTATGACACGCCCTTCAAGAAAAAGGCTGCGTACGCAAATGGGCTGCACTCGATGATCCTCGTCAGAAGCCGCAGCAGTCGCGTGTGTGGCGGCGGGTGCGTTTAGCGCCACGAGCGGCCGCGTACGTCGGGCCGCGTGATTAGGAGCAGGTGCCAGCGGAGCTGGAACGGGTGAAGCGGAGTCACCGCGACGTGCGCCCGGAGCCCAACCGCCGCCTCGGCCGAGGGCGTTGTCGCTTTTGGCGCCGGAAGGAATCCTTAATTCCTGCGCGCAGTGCAAAACTGCGCCGCGTGAAGCACCTGTGCTGCGGGGAGGCCACCACCGAGTTGTTTTGCGCGGAGCCAGCGAAGCTTGTCAGTGCAGCTGCTGCCGCTGGTGGCCTCGGCTGCCGTTGGCCGGCTTTTCCGGCCGCTGGGCCCCTGGGCGACGAACTGGTGGGGGCCGCTGCTCTTTATTCTCCTTCTCCCTCGCTGGCGAGCAAGTGTCCCCCGTGCCGTTGGCAGTGGCTTTGTCTCTTCGCTACTCGCCGTTGCAGGTGGCCCCTGCTCCAGTTTCTCCCTTGGTGCGCCCCTCCAACGAGGCGCCCATCGCGAGTAGAGTGCGGGGTCCGTATGAAGGATATAGTTTATACTCATGCTATACGTAAACAAAAAAGCGCCCTAGACCGGAGTTGTGTTGTCATTCGTGCGGTGTCACACTAACAAAGTTAGTTAGTCATTTGCCTTAGTGTACGTCATATTGACGAGGTCGGCACAACTCGTCGCCTCATCAAATGTCTACAGGCCTCGTTCCTCGCGTGGTACAGTCACGCTGTTTCTCCAGAAACGACATTCTTCCGTGGCGCCAATAGTTTCGATGGGTGCCGTGTTTATCGAAACCTTATATTGGCGCTGACTTGTCTGGGCTAATGTGGCTTTTGAACACACCTCAAGGTGGCAATGCGACAGCCGTGCGTTCCAGATGCAGTGCGCACGGATGGAAGTTGATGAAGCCGAGAGCATGCAAAGCACGGCACGAGAGAGTTACAGTTAAAAATGCGGGATATTACCTTCGGTGATAAGACGTAGTTATCTAATGCAATTGGCCAGCGGAGCCAATCTGTTCGCGCCGCCATGGGGTCGAAACCCCATCGCGACCGTACAGTGTTTAATAAATTTCAGAGAGGGTTCAGACTGACAAACATCGCTGAATTATGAGATTGATGGCTCTAGTCCTGACGCGCTACAATAGTCTGAACAGGCGTTTCTTTTTGAGTGGCTGCACCTTTGACTTCTCATTGCCCTCCTTGCTTG